>NC_050583.1:40130629-40437296 GCF_013368585.1 Megalops cyprinoides
ACTTTAATATTTTGGTTTAACAGATTGGTTTACACTCAACAAATGTGACCTGTATCTTAACTGTGTATTGGAGTACTGCCCTTTTGAAAAGACACGTTAGCTTTCTCAAGTGTAATTTTCAAGAAGCAAAGTTAGTATAAAACTCCAGTTTTATAGCTTTATGAATCCACATTTCCATGATGTGTTTCAAGCCACATGATGGAAATGTGGATTTAGAGTAGCCATGTCTGATGATCGGACCTTAATAGGTTTTAGAATTCTGCATAGCAGAATGTCTGTGGGGGCAGAGTCTGGGAAGGGGGTCCTTCCAGCTGAGGCCTTCTTGTCTTTAAGAGGGTGCCCTTTGTCCTCAGAGAGTTCCACTCAACTTGTCATCCTTTTGGAGGGGTCCTGGCCCCATCAACAGGGGCTCCTCAGCCATCGTTCTGATGCTGCTTTTGTTCCTCCAGAGCTCCAAATGGATTTGAACAGACGTCCGTTCAAACTCTTTTCCGATGGCCTTCTATGTGGGAAACAACGACGAACACAAAGCAGCGCTCAAGCCCTTGTTTCCTGGCTATTGACTGCTGCTCTCTCCGATGCAGAAGGACAAAGGATGACCGGACATGCTCCGAAATGCACATCCACTCCTGCCTCATTCAACATTTCTTTGGAAATTGCCTTGCCAAGTCCTATTAGCTGGGTTCAAAAAAGAATTTTCACACAGGTTTCTGAAAAAAAATGACTCCTGACTGTTGAAACATTGAAAAGGGAGCAAAATTAAAGGTATGTTTTCTACATAAGATGGATTAAAAAATTAAAACTTGAGGAAAAATTAACCCTCTCTAATCTGAGTATATAAACATGCAGAGCTTAGGACAAGTGGTTCCATGTGTGCATCCATGCCAACATCTCTGTTCAAGGGTAAAGGAGAAGAGAGAGTGAGAAGCCTCCCGCCTCCTGCTGAGTCAACTGGACTGTCCTTTAATGCTTCCTCATTACAAAGTGTCTGAGCTCCGCGTTGGACAGAACTGACAGAAACACAAAAACACTCCTTGTCCTCTTGACTCCACCACCACTGGAGTCACATTCAGGGCTTTTGATGAGTGTGGGACTGACAGAGGTGCAGCCTGTGAGGTCCCTGCAGACAATGTGATGGCCTATCATTGCTCCGTCTCCCTGTCTGTCGTAGATCCATGAATGAGTGTGAAAGAAAAAAGGGCTGGGCCCCCCATCACACACTTTAAAATGAAATACAACCTCTCCTCTTCAGTTCAACCACCTCTCTCAATCATTCTCTGATTAAGTTAGCTTGAAAAAGCCAGCTTACTGTTCTTATTATTTCTTCTTCTTACTCCATCTGATTTTTTGCATGCAACTCCTACAGCTTTTGACCTACACTTACAAAACTAACCTTCTGCTAGTATGGGATTACATTGCTTGTGCTTTTTATATCAATACTGAAAATATCTTTTGAGATATCTACAATTTTATATTAAAAATTCCTTTGACTAACATGGATGGAACATTCATCTGAACATTTTAACATGTGCAGCAGATATATACGAGCAGGTCATAAGGGACCTGCTCGTAACTACTAGCTACTACCATTCTAGGCTTTTTCAAGCCAACTTGAAGTTTCCTTTCTAGTTAACTTAAACTCACCTCTGTTTCTCTTTCTTAATCTTACAGACATATACTCACATTAACTTGCTGAAGCTATGCTCAATTCAAAATCCTGCTCCACGCTCTTGGAATGTGTAGCTATACTAGTTTATTATGTGCTGTGAACACATTAAGAGGAAGCAATCCCCTGTTCACCATTTCTTGTGTGAGAATAAATTTTAGTTGACTATTGGGACTGAGACAGAAAAAAAAACAAAAAAACCATTAAAAACTCTAAAGCTATGTGAACCAATAGTTCCAATAGCTCCAAAAATTTCCTAGACTGATTATTTTTTATTGAAGCAAGACTGTGGACTGCAGTTTCAGAGGATATTTTCTCTGGGATCTGGGATTTCCTATAAATTACATTTCAGTGCTGAGTGATGAAAGAGAGAATGGGGCTATTTTCAGCTCAGTGCTGGCTCTCCACAAACTACAGGAGGTTGAGAGTGTGCTGATCTGGCTTTGTAACTCATTGCCCCTCTGTGGATAGATACGCATGACAATGTTCATAAGGTAAAGTCATATGTCTCCCCGCGTGTAACACCGGCAGAGACCCAACAGTGGGCTTGTGTTTCCTCTTCTCTAATTACCTCTATACATACAGTAAGTACTGCAGCTATGAAACAAGTATCCTAATTATAGTGCCTAGTGCCTCTCAGCTATAATGTCCTCACTGTTCCCTCTCAGAGCTCTCCCTGATCTATTTCATCAGACCCCAAAGAGCAACGCTAAATCTCACAGATGTGTTTGTGTTTCCTCCCTGTAATGCTTGCTGTTTTACCATACATGAACTGTAATGCATGCCAACTGCCATTTATTTACGTCTCCCTGAAGACCTGTGGTAAAACCACCAGTTGATAAACTCCCCTTTTTACTACTGTAATTTCAAAATGTTAATTTGAGTTTTGGTTTGACTCATCTATGCTTGGCTCAATCAAAGGGCACAATCCCTGAAAACTTTGCCTCTATTATATGGAAAAAGGGTAGGATGAAACATAAATTGCAAACTTTAATGAGCTTTCAAGGATGAAAAGAAAGAAAAGTCATATTGATTGAAAACCCAAAGACTGCTCTTGTTCTTTCCTTTGAATTGGGAAAACCCCATATTTCTCATATGTAATCTGACTCTCCACAGCAAAGCAGGTCCTAAGAGTCTCATATTTAACGAGTCTCGTTTCTGCTCCAACTCAGGCATGGGGCTATCAGGACCATGGCATAACAGGCCCATAAAACACTGTGGCGATAGCGTTATACTTCTCCCTGCTGTAATGATAGGCTGTGGTGTTCCCCTGCTGCAAATATTCCAGTGCTGAGCTTCAATTCTGAATTACGACAGGCCTTCACCTTAGTGCTTTGAAAAGAGCCAATTTAAATCATTGTAAATTCACTGGCAAATGTGATACTCACTTTGTTGTCTGTTAGATCTTTCAGTTTAGAATGTACACCCCATCCCCTATCTGGTTCATAGATGTCGAGTGGACCACACAACTTTGAAACTATATACACCATCATGACAACCCCCTGAATTCTGAAAGTATGAATCTTGCCATTTTTCAGATTTATTGCTGGCCTTTGTTAGGGAATGAGAAGGAGTAGTTGTCAGTAAGGACTTCTTGACTATCACAACTGGAAGCAAGCAGAGTTCTGGTGCTGTGTACTGCCGCAACCTTTCATTTTGGCAGGACTAAAACCATAAAACTTGAAACAATGCTGTTTCACCCCATAGCAAAGCTAATGCTGGCTAATGAGAACTAGGAAACATGGACTGAGTTTTTGTGTCCACCACACAAAAACTATTTATGGTATGTTTAGCCAGCTGTGATTTATTATATGATTGGCTAATATTATATGATTATAATATTACCATTATTATAAGATTACCACTCAACAACAAAGAAAATTGGTACAACTTACAGTAGACTTCCCTATGTCAAACCTTCACTGACAGTGATCAAACTCTGTTTATTGAAGCAATGACTCATCAGTGAGATAAGCACTTTTACAACTCTGGCTAAACCAAATACCAGTTAAGTGGCTGTAGGGGAAATTATAGCATACATTTTACATTATTAATCTCCATACAGATCAAAGATAGATGCTTTTCACTGTCAACAACCTCAGACCTTAGGTTTTGCTGAAAATAAGTTGCTTTCTCTACTGATAGATTATACACCATCTTATCTGAAAAGTTGCTTCCTAATTGCCCCTGATTGGTTGGCCTGGAAGTAGCCATAAGCAGCCAGAATTGCTGAAAAGAATTGTGAAAGAAAATGCAATGGCTAATAATACTTCTAGTTTTACTCATCTCAGGACCCAGGGGTAACCCCTGCCCCCAGCCATACACACACACACATACACAAAGTTAAATTGTATGGAAGTGTATTACTGCATACTACAGAAGGCTTTCAATCCTCAAAGAAGTACAGTACTCCACTACATCCTCCAGAGGGGATATAGCAATGTGTTGGCTCTATTGTTCCAAGCAATGACTGTGTCACTATGGCAATGGGCAAGGACACGGAGTGAAGGGACTTGAAGGCAAAGTCCTCACAGAGCAATCTGTTAACTGCTTTTCTTCTTCTATAAACATCCAACGTGCCGGTACTGAATTCAGACACATTTCAAATGACACATCCAAGTGACCACATTCTTTCTGGGTTTTGACCTGTTGTCAAAATACTGTGGGTTTTGTACCTTCGGTTTCAACAACTGAAAGACTTCTTCCTGTTAATTTCCACTCTGGCAGTGTGTATCATAGAACTACTTACTTTACTAATACATTTTTTTTATATATTTGGCTTGGACAGTAGAGAAAGACCAAGGGAAATGTCCATACCAAAATGCCACAGACTATTTAAAGCAAAAATAAAACAAGAAGGAAGTGTGACGCAAAATCACTGAGTCTCAGACTATCAGTTTGAAAACACAAACAAGACAAGAATCTGTCAAGTCCGACACCTTTTAAATAATCACATCACAGTTTATTCAGTCTATTTGTACTGATTCCCATGCAACCTAATCCCTATTGGGATCACTTTATAAAAATGTAGCCTGGATACTGAAGGGAAGTATATTGAATCACTGAAGAACCAAAGATATGAACGATAAGCATCTTTCTATTGAACAGTAGAGCAGAGGAAAACTTGACCAGAGAAAGGGAAACTTTTGAGGAGCAGGGTAAGGAGACATCAGGGCTTGAAATTTGATGTGTGTAATACTGTTCAGCTGGAATGTATGAGGCAGAAAAGTACCATGTTTTGTAAAGTAATGATTGCAATGGTGATAGTATATTTGCACTATCAGAAGACCCTTTAAATAGGAACTGCTAATCTTGACACACTTCCCTTATCTTTCCCTGTTTGCTCCCGGGATAGTGAACTTGTGCATGAAAGTTATATCAAGAGCAGATATGGACTGATACCATGAGTATTACAGCATATTAGTCATCAGCACCAAGCCACTAAACAAAATATTGCTGCATAATTAGTGCCATGAATTTAACAATGTTATAATGAATTGTCATCATGTGGAGCATTTCAGTAACTAGCAATACATTTATAGTCCAACAACCCAAGAGATAATGGATATAACAGCAATAAAAGATGGAAAGAATTTCCTACCGAATGTGTGCAGCAGCACGTTCCCATAGATTCAGAATTATGTAACCCAAGCTGTCAGGCCTTTGAATGCAATGGTGACGTATGCGCATATGGTTTCACAAACTTCCAACACTTAAGCACTTGGCTCCGTTTCTCAGCTTTTTTATGCGTAGGAAATAATGCTGTTTAACAATAAGACGCAGATGTATCTGTGGAATGCTTCTCTAGGTACATCCTTTTTGTGTACATCCTTGACTGCTCAAACACAAGGAAGGTACATTGCAAGGTATTCTGGGAAGGCGTAATGTTAAGTCATTGCTGGTTCACTGATTATACAAAATTAAGACCCAATCAAACAGCTCCTGAGAGAGAAATGAAAAGAAAATGACATTTAACCTCACACATGCAAATCACTTATTTTGCTTAACAGTGGCCACTCAGTAATATTACTTATTTTGACTCATCATAACTATGACTTGAATATTTTCCCCTCCAAGTCATTCCTTCATTTTCAGTCATTTATACTTTACCCGGCTGATACTGGTATTGTAGAATCTCTACAGCTTCAAGTAGTGCTGAAATGTAACTGAAATGATGAATAAATCCAATGTCTACATTCTCTGGGAAATGGGTGTACAGATACAATTCACACCTAAAGTCAGAGAAGAAAGCTCTTAAATATTGTTTTGAATAATTAAAAAAATTCTAACCTTGGACTGGGGACAAGTCATTGTCTGACAGTATTTGCAGTCGTCCACAAGAAGAAAAAAATCAACCAAGTAGACTGTCATGCCAAGGGCCTTCTCAAAGATCCAGTGCATTGAAACTATCATTTTCTACCTTCCATGTTAAGCAGATAAGACACTAAATACATATTGTGCTTTCCCCCCTTTTTTCCTTGTATATTAAAAGGGGATTTGAACTTTCATCACTTCAAGCTCAATCTTAAAAAGCCAGCTGGAGGAACGAATCCACATGTTTACATAAGCATGCCTGAATAATATGTTTATAATGTTTTTAAAAAAGGTGTATTCTTGGGTCAGAGGAGCAAACAGCGATCAGCACAATTACATTAATTTCATCAGTATAGCTCAATGGTTTATGTATAGCACACTGACTTCAGAGTAGTCGGAATGCTCTCCTTAGCTTGCCTGTAAGCTAATGAGCAAGCTAGGAATAAAAGTTACGCTCTTCATAAACTTTATTATCCAACCACATTGAGATCAAGAGTGAGCATGCGTTGTAGAAATGAACAAAACAAATAAGGTTAATTACATTCCACTGTAAAGCAGGCTGAGCTGTGTTCACAGAAGCTATTTCACAACACACATTCTCTCAGGACCTAGAATATGCATGTCTTGCTAGTGACACACACATAATATACAGCTGAATTGCTCATAGGTATCTTTGTTGCTGAAGTACTCTTTCTGTTTTTTGAGGACACCACAAATGCTGTTGATAGTGGGTGTTGTTAATCTGAACAGAGGTATAATTAACTGTGTTGCATAACATTCAGTGAAGTACTCCTGTCTACAACCCCATCCTGTAGGCACACATTACTCATTGCCCCCTCTGCGAGTTCACACAAGTTGAATCAAAATGATTCAGCTTCAAAATATTTGTCTTTTTTTTTTTTGCCCAGAGATGATCCATGGGTGTGAAAAATGAAAATGGTTAAACCACTGAAGCCTATCAAGCATGCTCTTCATGTATGCTGTTCTTCTTGTGTAGTTTTAGATTTCCAACAAAGACAGGAGCTTGAGATACTCATTGATAAATCAGTGAATTAGAGAGAAATATGTGCAAACAGTTGCAAGGAGAGAACCAGGAGAAAAACTGGCGTGCAGACAATGGATGTTTGCCTTTTTCAAGCACAGGTTTATGCAACATCCAGGATGTCTATTGTAGGAATGCGAAACTGTTCACAGTTAAACAATGGCTGGTAACAGAGTTGATATCTGAGAAATGTGACATAACCTCAAGTCTCAAGGCCAACTGAGGTGAAACATATTCCCATGTTCTCATGTAACTGAAATGAAATTAACATGGTATTCAAGACTTCTGGGCACTGTGACATGACAATGTGACATCAACAGCATTCAAACAATAGTCTCATATTGTATAAAGAGCTCACATATTGTATTTATACATTTGTTTTTTTGGGTTTCCGCAGTCACTATTGTTATCAACATTTCCTAGCGAGTGATACATTACCAGCTTTCTTGATACAATTTTTGCTGTGCATCAGTTCAAAAAATGCTCATAAGTAGTTTTCTGGTCTTTATATGCAACACTTTTCAAACATAGACACTGTGTTAGGTCCAGTTGATGGTATGATTTTTAAACTTGACTAGAGGTGTATTTGATAATTGCTTAATGCTTACAATGCTTAAAAAGCAGTCATGTTAGTCATGGTGAGCCTGGGCTAACAACACATGTGTGGAACAGTTCTATGGCAAACATGCCAGCCCCAGCAGTAACCAGTCTGTATTCATCTGCCTGGTCTTGGCACATTTAACACAGGTGAAATGTATTCCCTGGACTAAATAAGTAGCAGAACACCAGCCAACATGGGTGGTGAATGCACAGTGGAAAAGCCAGACCAAACAATGTGCATTTACATAGAAACTCTTGATCAGCGTAGGCCACCTTTGTTTCACCTACAAGATCTTATCGAAAGTAGCCAGCTTGTCTGGACTCCAAGGCTCCTCAGAGTGGAAGCAAACCAGAACACAGAGGGCAAGTGCACCTGAACTGGAATTCACACAACTATCCTGTTTACTGTTCCTATAGAAACGAACATATAAACAAATGGTCAGGGATAGTAAGTGCCTGCATAACCTTGAGAAAGCAGAGAGTGAAACTGTGGCATTAGACAGCTATTTGGGCGTGGAAGCTATGGGACAGATATGTGTCTCGGTATTCAAAACACTCCACGATGCTTAGGGACACTCCTGCTGACTCACAAACAGCACACAGTGTTGTCATGAAACATCATTAGCCCACATTACTGCTCTGGCTACTGAGCTTAAGAGTTCCAAACAAACCATACTTTTGACTATTCCTGGCAAGATATGTACACATGCAAATTGCATGCCACAAATATATTTTTGTCTAATGTTCATAACACAGCTTGCACATTCCAGGTTGTTAGTACTTGCTGTGTTACTTTCTATTGCAAGGAAAAAAAACAACTTTAACACCAACATTTAAATTAACAAAAGGGTATAAGCTATTTTATAGGAATCATGTGCTAATATGGGAGTCTGACGCAGCAGAGACATTCAAGAACTTACAGTTCTTGAATTGACTATATAATTATTAGCAAAGGCCATATTTAACAGCTCAGTAAAGGTTTAAGGTTTCCTTTTGACTAGGATCCCTGGTTAGTTTCCTTTCTGCATGTCTTGGCCTAGTTAGCCCTCTGTTTTAATTAAATGGGCCTGCAGGATGAGGATGTCCGAAATGTTTGAAAAGACTGCAAGAGTGCTTTGCAATACAGCGTAAATTCCCACGGCAAAATCCCAGGCATTTCCTGCATTCTTGAACTGTGTATATTAACTGGACTTGTGGAATTTCCAGCCCCCAACCCCCCCCCCCCCAAGCAGGGGAATGGACAATGCTACTGTCTCCCTACAGGCTCCTCCTCACATCTTGTGCAGCTGGGCATTCTGGGAAAAAAAGAGGACTGTGTCCACTGTGTATCTACATTACCCTCATAGGAACGGAAATCTGAATTTGAACTTTGCCATCTCACAACAGACACATAATGGAGATCCTTGATAAAACCTTAAAACTATAAAGGCTGTACACATCTCAAAAATCCTGATTTTTGCTCCAAAGATTGTATCTCTGCAGAAAAATAACACTCCATAGGTCTGTTGTTCTGGGTGTGGTCATTAGGTAATCATAGGTAATCCTTCACTGGAAATACCGGAATACACACTTTCAGAGTTTCCTATCTTCTGAGTTAGAAAATACTGACATGCACCAGCATTTTTTTCTTCATACTTCACTTTTCGCATCTGTTTGCAGTTTGTAGATGTAGATCTATAATTATTTTACAACAGTTCAGTTTTTATTGTTCTGCACAGAATTTACTCAAAGTGCTCTAAATGTCTTACTCGAGGCACGCTTACACCGATGTACTTAGACTAGGGAAATATTTTCTTTTTTCTACCCCACATACCCCAGGCTTACTTCTTAACTGTGAAAGAGAGCCTATATCTACCAGTCACTTGCCGTAGCCCATATTTTAAAAATGTATCTTATGTTTCTTCTTTTTCTGAATTAATCTGTACAAAAACTCAATTTTCAAAATGATAGTTGCATTACATAAACCAAGTTACCTCTACAAAAGGATAAGAAAAAGAGTGCCAAAGCACTGTGATGATGTGGAAGATGATTTAAATTCACCAAGACAGACTTCATGAGAAAAAGATGTTATGAAGGTTACAAAAACTGGGGAGTTACTCCAACCATTATGATTCCAGCTAATTAAGAGCTACCCTATCATAATAAATCTGTCAGGTTAAATTCTAGAGGAATCGGGGCATAATGGTGCACTTGCAATGTTCCCCAGTCCCACTGAAATACTGTATGTGCATCATTAAATGGGAAAAGGTGCCAGACAAAAAGTGAGCCTGAATAGGAATGAGAATGGTGTGCCTGCACACTGTTAGAATGCTCCTGGTAGGGCGGCAGTGTAGCATAGTGGTTAAGGTTAACTCATATCCAAAAGGCTACAGGTTCGATTCCCTGCGGTGGCACTGCTGCTGTACCCTTGGGCAAGGTACTGTACTTAACCCACAATTGCCTAATTAAATATCCAGCTGTGTGAATGGATAGCACTGTAAAAACTTAATTAAAGTAGGTTTCTCTGGATAAGAGCATCTACTAAATGCCATTAATGTAATGTAAATGTAAATAAAATCACCATGCAAACAACATCTGAACAGTCTTTAGGTCTGCAATATATGGTACACTGAGATAAACATTGACCAGTGTGCATTATGATGTTACATTTCACTAAGTGTCATGGCTCCTGTTTGATTCCAGTGTTCTGTTCAGTAAAAGCTTCCAATACTCCACATAGAAAGGTAAGTGAGTGCTGGAACATCTATGAAACATCTATGAAAAAAACACAATCAAGTAAAGGATAACTTCCCACATTATTAGTTAGAGGGTCTTTTGTGAAGAAAGGACACCTATGATTCCCAGCTTTTAGTCTTTCATTAGATGGGGATAATCACTACCATTACACACTTGACCAGCTTGCCATAATTTAATATATTACTATGCATTGCTCTTAATTACATGGTTAGGTCTATGCCAAGCCAAGTCTGCCTGGATTGTTTTTTGCCTAAATTTGTTTCATTGCCTGAGTCTTGGCACTGGTTCTGTGTTTGAAAGAAAATTTAAAAGTAGACACACCTTGTGTCTTCATAGCAGAGAACTACTAAATCATTCATTAACCTGATGAAAATGGTTTACATTTACTGATACAGTAAAAAAACAACAACAAAACACAATGTCTTTACTCTGATCATGACTGTAGCTGATCTTCACATTTCTAGATTGGCTTCCTCTGAGTCTAAACAATGAGACAAAGTAAGAAGAACATGAGAGGTTTACCACAAGAAAGCGGTTCACTTGTTTATAGTTTACATTTTTAAATACATAAATATACAAGGAATATGCGAGGACCTTTTTGTTTCACTGAAACTTGTTTGTTTGATTGTCTTAAATGAGCATTTGGAAACTACACACCATATTATGTGCAGACTAATTCTCCTTAGACAGAAATGACTGCAGATACAACCTCTACCTGCTGCTGTCTTGATGTTGTGCTCATTCAGAGAGCAGCCTGTTTTGCTTTGGAGGCTTCCTGGTTTGGCAGGGGAGAAGGGATTAAGAAGTAGGAACAGTGACCCGTGAAGATGTACGTCACACCGGTCCTTGGCAGGCCTGAAGCTCCACAGGGTGCCCCTAGGGGATCAGTCTGCTGGATTAACAGGCCAAATGCCCATCTGGCATTCTACTACTGCTCTGACCTATTACAAGGGGGCAGCCTGGGGGAGGTAGTAGAATAGAAACCTTTCCATATAAATGCATATATACATGCATATTCAAGCTACCCACTTCATTAGACACACAAGAAGATGGCATATGTAATATGTCTTTGTGTAGTTCTGTGAGTGGTGATAATCCTTGCTGGCATGTGGTTATTATCAAAAAAATCCTCACTACTGCCACAGCTTCAACAGCACTGCAAACTAACATCTGAATGCAAAAAACTATGAGACGGGTATGGCGTGCAGATGAGTCGGGCCTAAGCAACCACAAAATACCTGTTAATGTTTCAGTTCTGCTAAACTGACTCAGCTGAGATGGTGTGCTGTATGAGTAGGATCAGGGATGTACTTCAACTTTTGATATGAGTAATATACAGAGTTTGAACGAATGACTTTCTAAAGATTTGAATCATCTCTTCAATTATATGGTGATTGCCTCTCATGTATATGCTAACACTATACAAGATGGCATTGACAACTATTTTATAACTTTTCATTATTACATGATAGGAGCCTATTAGGAATTCACTGTTCTGATAATTCTCCAGGAAAGGATCTGTGTGTGTTGTTGAACTGATGAAATGTCCAACTGTTTAAATGTTTTCAGAGGTTAATAGAGACATATGTCCTGTTCTTATTTCTCCCAGTGACCCAGGCCAACCTCCTAACTGATGGTATCTCAAGGGAGTAAAAATCAAACATTAAGGGGAAAGAGCCAACATACCATGGTAAGAAACCAAGCACCTAGAAAACAATCAACCCATATGAATGTTTCACAAGGACATACATCAACAGGTGGGATGGAAGTAAGCTCAGAAGGATAAGAAGAGCTATTTCCTTTCAAAGTGCTTATATGAAGAGGAATCTTGAAACTACATGAAAATCTAAGAGCAACGTAAGTGGAAATAGCAGCATACGGTATTCAACACAAGCAGATGCCAGACTGAGATAACAGTGCCTTTACACATCAAAATCAATGGCAGGGAAACAAATGTCAACATCAGTGGAACATTTGCACATGAATTTGCATTAATCCAGGTCATGACATGGATACAACACTGTACTCAATAGTTATAGCAGAATCGTGCCTCATTGAGGCAATATCTCATTTGTTTTTGCTGATTTACTGTAAACACAAAGGTATTATTCTTGTCTTCATGGCTCACAAAACATTATTTGGAAAGGACAGCTGCCAATAGTCTCCAGCGCATAACAGGGAGCAAGTAGGTCATGAAATTAAGAACCGCTGTCAAATGATGACTGAACTTTTAACACCACCTAGTGGACACTACATGCAAGCTCACTCCCTCCTGTTCTACTCTGAAATAAAGTCTCGGGCATTCTAATTCCAAAAGTACCCACTGTTTACTTACCTTAACATACCATATTACTGATATTATCATAACCACAAACTTTTCCTCAAGCTTCATAAGGGGTGTTATAAATTAAAAATCAAAATCAAAAATCCATGTTTTCGTGGAAGCAAAAAAATTATTATTATTCATGGTAGCAAAAAAAAAAACACTTTTTGTTCATTCTCTGACAGGAACAAATGTCTAATTGTGCTTGAAGATTAAATCAGCAAATATTGTTACATGAAATTATTGTCACATGACTTTAATGTAACATGTGCTGATACACCTCAGCACAGTATTGATGGTTATGACACATATGCATGAGATTTCACTTCTTAGAGGAGGCTTTATGAGGGGAAATGAGCCACAGTGAGGAGGCTGATGGTTTGCTTGAACAGAGGCTGTCTCGGCACTCACCCCATCTTCCCAGAAAATATGCACAAAGACAGTCTGGGTGAGGTCACAGGTGACCACATATTCGCATGATGAACTACACCCAGAGTTTATTTGTATTTGATAATGTTTGATAATATGTGCTTATATTATCATTAACATATTATAATGTGGCTGAAAATCAATGACCTGAACTCCATATCTTTTTCAAGTTCTATGAAGTTTCCAATTTTCTGATTTAGAAGACAAAAATATTATATAAAGGGAAAAATACCATATGGTACCAGAGAGGAATTACAGAAATGCCCTTGTAAACGTGGAAGACACTTCCTCATTCTGAAACACACTTCCTGATGAGTCTGTGTATTATAGGCACCGTAGCTTCTTTTACATCAGAACTTCTTTTACATGCATTGTTTTTATTTCTATTTTTGGAAGCTTGAAAGCTTTTCTTTTTGTTCTGTAACTTTCTACAGGTCTATACTCTTTTCTTCTCTTATGCTGTCTATTCCCATGTCTCTTTCTCAGTTCTCCATCACTGTCTTTTCTCCTCCTCTTTGTCAACCAATCAGGGTGTTAGTCCAGTACGCCCTTCTGGAACAGGTTACTGTCAATGAGCCACTCCTGTGTGACTAGAGCTATGTCCACAACCCCTTCCTGGACAACTTTGTGGAGCAACCCACAGTGCTTAAGGCCAGGACACAGACAAAACAAGCTTAGGTCATGGGAACTGGCACACTGAGTGATGGAAGAAGGGATGAGGAGTCAGGAGCCAAGCCAAGGGATCTTACAATGGGAATGAGTTTCTGACTATGTCAGTTGTGGTTCACGGAGTTGAACAAAGAAATCCATTCCTGGCTTGGCAGCTGCAACCAATTATTTCAAATGCAGCACAACAGACTTTGAGCCAGTGCAAGCTGTAATGTTCTGGTTCCTCTGTTCATCTGAGAGCACATGCATGTAACTGCTGATCCAAAATGTTACTAAATAAACTGACACCAGGGACACTAAGTAGCTCTGGCTCAGGCTATTATTTGGTAGCACATTATCTAACTTTGTGTAACTCTCACAACATTTATGTAGTGTTACGGGTTAGTAACACAAAGTACCAGGATATGTGTAGTTGCTGTTTTTGAAAACGCAAGTTATTACATAAAAATATTTCACAAGTTTTACAATATCATGCGACATATAATTCCATGCATGTGGACTGGAGATTTTCCGTAAACCCATGTAAGTCTGCAGTGTATAACATGCAGAGAATATCTTACTCTTGAACTAAACAATAATAATGCATCAGCCTAACTGGGTATGAAATTAAGCGTTTTCCTTTCCGTTCATGTGGATGTCATGAAATTGATGCTTCGGTCATGTGACTATACCTTGTCGTTTTATAAATACCGTAGCATAGCTACTCGAAACTGGTTCTACCGTCACATCAAGGCTCTAACTGTACAGACCATGCGGTCATTGGGCACGGGATGCGCAGGAATGTAAGCAAACTTCCAGTTTCCTAGCTTCCTGTTCATTTTAGAAATTAAATTATAGAACCTGTTTGCACAGTCCTGTACGAATGCATGTAGTATTTCCTTCGGACGAGTGTTCTCAGAATGTCGTGCTCGTGTGTTCTCCCAATTATATTGCTCGTGATAATGTCCTTTATCTTGTCTGCAGATTGGGAGTTCCAGACCTTGGATCATTTGAAACCACCGCGACAAAACCCAGGCAAGGACTGTAGCCGATCTTCTGAAGCGGCAGAAGATCGGGAATAGAGCTCGAGAGTTCATTGTGTCAGTCAACAGAACATTGGCCAATGGCAGCCTTGATGTATGCGAGATACGGTCTACAAAAAAACAACAAGATCGTAGCAACTGGGAGCACGGGGGTAGCTGTTGCTACCGGCATATACAACTATCTGAAGTACTTCTGCAACTGTCATCTGTCTTGGTCAGGCAATCAGTTTAGCCTTCCACGCCCTCTACCCTCGGTTACAGGGGTTCTGAAAATCCGTACCCAACACAGGTAAGTGGAGGGCATCCTGTTATCAAACCAGCAAAGTAGTTGGATAATGTTAGTGGTGCCGTATTAGCTGCAGACTGAACAACTGTGGAAGTAATTCAAATCGTTCTTATAAAATCAGACAGCGCTCTCTCTTCATCTCCAGGCGCATTTCTGTCTTTCCAACAAGTACATGAAACGGCGTCTTCAGGACCTCCATGGAATTAAACACTCTCTTCTATGAACTTTAACGCTGTCGACAGAGCTGGTTTTCTTCTTCCTCTTCTATTCGGATTTAAAATCTTATTACAGCACCCTTAGAGGTATTGCTGCCGCCCACAGGTCAGACGTTCTCACAACACTGTGAACATAGGTATGCGGCTGGGTATTTACTGAAGCGATTTTGTTCAAGCACGTTGCCCACGGCTTCAACACTCGTGGCTCACATGGGAATTGAACCAGCACCTTTGGAGTTACACCTTTCCTTGGCCTTATACCACTGTGCTGTCGACCGCTTCTGTTCTAACCTCAAATTCATTAAAAAAAAAAACCGCAATGAAAATCCAGGCGGATTAGTAATCAGTTCATACACTTCATGAATGCATAGCAGAGAATGAATTTTAGGAATAAATAATCCACAGTAATGAGAAGGAGTTTATGATTTAGATAGCTGCTGTTAGTTGTGAGATATTTTCACAGATGGGAAGTTAAACTTGTAACATTAAAGAAAACATGCAGTTTCTCAGATGTTCAAAACTGTTTGATTAATATTCTCTGAGGGGTATGCCATGTGACTAGAGAAGTTTTTTGGTAGGACTGTGGAATGCACACAGGTTGTGCACAATATAATGTGAGATGTAATTATCAGCCTGCAAAGAACCAGCAAAAGATCTACAGCAGGGACATCAGAATTAATTCCTGGAGGGCCATGCCTATACTGGATTTTTGCTACACATGCTGAGGAAAGCTGTGGATAAAATGGTTAAGATAAGGTTTGAAACATGAAGCAGGTGGTTATATCTGTGAAAATATTTGTTAAATAAATTGAAAATAATTTTCAAATGTTCCCAATATGTTGCTGAGCAGGAAAGATATCCAAATATGGCTACTTTTGTTACAGTATTTGAAATTGTGTAACTCCTGGATATTTGTCAGTGCAGCAATATTGAATTTTCTTTACTAGTTTTTAGCAGTATTGTCTAACACAATAGTGCTACATAAAGAGTGTCAGCGTAGCATAGTGGTTAACGAACAGGACTTGTCCCCTTGTACTCAGCCCGCAATTGCCTCAGTAAAATCTCCAGCTGTATAAAAGGATAACATTGTAAGTTGCTCTGAATAAGAGCGTCTGTTAAATACTAATAAGGTAATGTAAGGTAACAACAGTTAGTGGAATATTCCTGATACAGTAGGTAGCTGATACTAGGAGACACATGAAGACATGCCATACAAGAAATTTTCATTTAATTATAGTTCTTTTTGGATAGTCACACTGACTGCTTTATAATTCTACTAAATTTGAAAGATTTAGTAACATGAAAATTTGGTAAGAGCATTTCCTGATTTGCACAGCTTAGCTGGAAGGCTAGCTGTTTAGTTAAGTAGCTAGCTGTCATACATGTTGCTGCTGTTAAACATTTAATAATTGAACAAAGGAATCTATCTAACAAGTATGACGGCAGCTGCATATCGACAGATTGTCGTCATTCATTGGGTTAGTGAATGTTGCTGGGGAGACCTTCTCTACACTCTAGCATGGTCATCTAGTTACTGAGAGCATTGGATCCAAACTGCTCCCTTGTTTTGCGTGCTTGCATTCCACCTGCTATTTGTGGGCATAACACAACAAGGTTATGTCTCCGTCTTCTATGTTTCTTCTTTGGCAGCAGCTCCTGAAAAGGTGACATTCTAGCATATAAAATAAAATCAGTGGGATCCTGCTTCACATGCAATAGTATGATTATTGGTTTTCACTTTCATGTAATAAAACTCAAGAGTTAATAAGACTATAGACCCTTGTGCTCATTTCCTCTCCAGATTTCTCAAATATGCTGTTTTCAGTCAACTGTCTCATTTTCTCACAGAATCCGTATGACCCCAATCAGTCTGATTTCAAGGCTGGCTACTCCAGTGGGCTGTCTTCCAGTCTTCTGTGTTGATCCTCCTAGACTTTCTGTGGCCTTTGACACAATAAACCACTTGTCAACTTGTCCTCTTGTCAACACTGGTAGCAATGGACATCTCAAACAATGAAAGATGATACCTCCCAGAGTACATCTATCAAGTATCCTGGAGACATGCCTTATCAACTCCTCGGAGCCTCTTTACAGGAGTCCCTCAGTTTTTGGTCCTTGGCCCCCTTATGTTTTCCTTGTACACAAGATCACTTGGCTCCCATCTGAGTTATTGCAACTTCCTCCTCCCTGACCTCCCTGCTTGTGTGATCAGACCTCTGCTGCTCATCCACAATGCTGCTGCTAGCTGCTTAGTTGTTAATTAAACAACCTCATACTGTAGCTTTTGCAATAGCGCACAAACTACAGACAATCTGCGCTGTTTTGCGAGCATAATCATTTACTCTATTGACACATTGGTGTCAATTATTCTGTGAATTATTTGTTTTATTGTTAATCAAGGAGGATAAAGGGGAAGAGGTTGAAAGTAATGATAGATTTAAAGGTAATGTTTCAGCCTCCCCTGTTTCCAGCTCACCAGCCGCCACTGGTGTGTGTGTGCGTGTGTGCGTGCGTGTATGGTTTGGTGGGGGTGTTTATCTATTCAATGTCTGTGAACATTTGTTTAGGTTGTGACCCATACATTAACATGGATACATAATGTTATCCTTACTCATAACATTGAGTACAAAACTATATCTCATTAAATCACATTTTTAACATACAAAAATGGCAGGCTACTGACATATACAAAAACTGCTGTTAACTGTTGTTCAAAGAGGCCAAGTTACAACAACCAATCTGGGTGGAATTTCCTTACACAAACCAAATAAGCACTATTCCAAAGCAATCCTACCCAATGGTTCCCTAAATCATTTCATGTAACTTGGTCATACATTTTTTTAACTTGCTGCCAGACCAAAGATCTGTGAAAAATGGGGCACAGTGGACATTTTGTTTTCATTGTTAGCGCTATGAACATTTCTATCGTGGAGGCACTCAACGATCAAGCTTGAAAGCCCCCATCAATTAACTGTGGCTCATTAGGGGTACTTCAGCTAGTACCAGCTATGTGCAGTGATTAGGCTATAAATATGCAGCAGCAGGCCCATGAGACCCTGTTCCTTGATCCTCACAGGTGATTCGCTCCTCTGTCATTAACACAGAAAAACTCCATAATAATTGTTGTATGTTAGATTACTGTGTGATAATACTCAATGCATTGTGAGTAATGATGCATGTTTTGTTCTTGAGACAAACCTTGGAATCTAAAATTTCACAGTCTGGTGAAATGTCCGTTTTTGACATGGCAGAAGAAGTGTGAGAAATAGGAGAAGCTTGTTGTTCATACAGTGGAAGCCATTCCATGCCCCAGCACTTGATCTAATGTGTAGAGCATAATCCAGAATGATTTGACTGAAAGAGCTCAGATTAAGCACCAGGTCAAGGGTACAATAGGAAGGATACAATCCTGCCCTGGATTCAAACCCACAACGTTCCGTTCAAAGCACATTTTCATGATGGCTACTCCACAGTGTTACTGCTTTATTAAAGCTGGAGCTGCGCTGTATTGAATTCTTGTTTTGTGCTGCCTCCTTGCCTTGTCTGCAGTGCCTTGCTATCTCCCCTCCTCTGTGTTGACAGGTTCAATATTACCAGAATGTGTGCACTCAGAGCTACTCCACAGTATGGTGGGACTGGCCACGATGGCAGCAGGAGATTGACTGGATGGCACTCAACGGCATTAACCTGCCCCTGGCATTTAATGGCCAAGAGGCCCTGTGGCAAGAGGTGAATAATTTTCCCAGTGTTACAGAGTGTAGTACTTCAAATCCTGATAGTACATTGTTACTATCGACACTGTTACTATCACTTCTACTTCCAAGTTATAGGTTCTGTTTATGTACAGGCCAAGGACAAGAAGACTGTGACCGAATACATATGTCATATGTCACTAGATAAATCTGAATCATAATCTGGCAATAGGTACACAATGAAATTGTAGAAGAAATACAGATTTATTACCATCACCACAAGGCCACTAAAGATGTATGGTTTAGTAGAGTAATCCAAACACAATATTTCATATTGTATTCTGACATAACCACTGTTACATAAATTAACTGCATTAACTGTGAAATGAATATGATCACATGATCTTACTCATTTTAAATTTCTGGCAGTGCCTCCTCAAAAGGCACAAAGCTTTTAGACCATGGGTTCAGTTATCCCAGAGGAGGTGAATGTAGGAAAGAAAGTCCATGATATGAAGAATAAATGGGGGTAAATTGCAACAAAATGGAGGTTGGTCAGAGGAGTGATAACCTATCCACTGACTACAGACACAATTTAAGTGTATAATAATCAAACTTGGTCATCCTTGTTTGTCCTGTTAATGAGCATATACTGTGTAGTCTATTACAGTTTCATTAGAACCATGACATTCTTTGTACCAGTTATCACCTCAGTCACATAATGTATCAATCTTAGTTTAATGTTGAGCAGTATAGACTTTTGTGAAGAGGACTTTTATTTACATGCATGGTACACCCTTTCCCATGATATCTTCTCTTTCCCTGTGAATGGCTGAATAGCTGTGTGTATAGATAACTATGGTGTAAATTGTTTAGATAGCCTAATGTGAAATATTAAAATAATATGTGATTACTTTAGAGTATATCCTTGAAGGTATCAGTATTGATGTAGGTACTGATAAAATTACATTTTGCCTCTTGTGTTTATTTGATATTCTAAATTATCCTGTAATTCTTCCATTGTGAGTGTTGTCATATCAAACATCAGCTGTCTTCTCTGCACAGGTGTACCTCTCGCTTGGCCTGAACCAGACGGACATTGACCAGTTTTTCACAGGCCCTGCCTTCCTGGCCTGGAACCGTATGGGTAACCTATTCCAGTGGGGAGGCCCGCTGCCTCAGTCCTGGCATGTCAAGCAGCTCTACCTACAAGTACTGCAAATTACTTTCCTTCCCTGCAGCTATTCCTGTGCACACATCCTGGACCCTCGTGACCCCCTGTTCCAGTGCATTGGTACTCTCTTCCTGTCCCAAGCAGTTTGGGACAGACCACATCTATAACACCGACACCTTTAATGAGATGACGCCCGCCTCCTCATGTCCCTCGTATCTGTCTGCAGTGAGCCGTTCTATGTTCGCCACCTTGACATCAGGTAAAAAATGGCAACCCAGCCAAGTGGAGTTGCAATAATTGGACTAATTTTGGCTTGTAATTATCCAAGTTTCATAACCTAATTCTGACTCGTCTGTCTTATATGGGCCGCAGACAACAACGTGTTTGCTCCCCCAAATGTGTCACTAACCATGATGAAAGCCTTGCTCTTTTCTCTCTCCCCCGTATCTTTTTGTCCACAGTTGACCCTCAGGCGATTTGGCTGATGCAGGGTTGGCTTTTTGTTCATGACGTGGCCTTCTGGAAGCCAGCCCAGATCCAGGCTCTTCTGCGTGGTGTACCCATTGGCAGAATGATAGTGCTGGACTTGTTTGTTGAGTCCACACCAGCTTTCTCCTCCACCCAGTCGTTCTATGGACAGCCCTTTATATGGTGCATGCTGCACAACTTTGGGGGCAACAGTGGTCTCTTTGGCACAGTGGAGAGCATCAACATGGGTCCGTTTGAGGCTCTGCAGCACCCTAATTTCACCCTGGTAGGGCTTGGCATGGCACCGGAGGGCATTGAGCAGAACCCTGTGGTGTACGAGTTGATGAGCGAGCTGGCCTGGCGCAAGGAGCCCGTTAATCTGGGGAAGTGGGTTTCACTGTACGCTGCCCGTCGATTCGGTTGCACCAACGAGAACCTGACCGCAGCTTGGAAGCTGCTTTTTCGCAGTGTATACAATTGCACTGTTCCACACTATAAGAACCACAACCACAGCCCCCTTGTCCACAGGCCCTCATTGCAAATGTCCACAGACGTGTGGTATGACCGTGCGGACTTGTTTGAGGCCTGGAGGCTCCTGTATGAGGTGGCCCAGCCCCTCATGAATGTCGAGACCTTCAGACATGACCTGGTGGATGTCACACGGCAGGCCTTGAAGCTGCTGACCACAGAGTTCTACCAGGAGATCAGGGATTCCTTTGTGAACCAGCAGAAAGAATGTCTTCGCTTCTGTCTTCCCGGTCAGATAAGCTGGGTCAGGAAATCATATTCAGCTGGTGTAGAGATAGACCGCACTGTAGGAATTTTTATTTTGTTTTACTAGTTCAGAATGGATACTTTGAGTAAATGTTATTGTATTTCATCTGTTGGTCACATATATGGGAGCAGAGATATAGTCAAATGAGAGAATACACAAAATACTTTTTATTATGTTTTATTGTGTGTCAAGTGACTGTGGTGGGCCAGAATTGTGAGGAAAGTTCCAAATGTGTGACATTTTACTGAATAATATTCATCAATATTGTTAATTTCATTATTTGACACATAATAGGAGTGATGTGCACATGTGCCAATGTCCCCCTCCAGTTTACCAGGATATTGAGAAGGAATATGATTTCATGATGCTGAAATTAAAAATTTTCTCTGCATTAAACAAACAACACTGGTTAGCTGGCCAGACACCATGTTCTGATTTTCTCTGATAAGTAATTTCATTGTATAGTAAATTAATAATGAATATTGTGACCCTTGATTCCTTTGTTCAAGTCAAAGTACTGAAATGCTATAAAAGTGGAAGTGGTATTTCATTATTGAAGACATTTTAAAATATTGTTCTATCTGGCTTGATTTAAAAAAGTAGTCAAGCTGCATCTGCCACAGAGCTATCCCATATTTAATCAGTAGGTGGAGACACAGCCTTCTTGCAGTGTCTTAGTTTTGGGGCTGTTCATCTTAAAGTTCTCTCCTGAAAGGGATTATCATAAAACTTTAGCATATAGAGCATATCTGGGCCCAGTAGGGGCCTGTTTATGGCGTTTTCAGTAAATCAAGCCAGAATAGAATATTTGTGGTAGAATATGTGGTTTTATTGACTGCAAAGATGCTGCTGTCATTGAACATTTAATCAAATGTGGTTGTTGTGACCTGAAATGTCAAACTTTTATAAGTGGCAGACATATTGAGCTATAATAGTAATAACAGATCATAATTAAGATAGCTGTTGTTTCTGTTACCGTTTGTGGAATAAAGTGACAGTATAGTGTAGTGGCTGGGCAGGCAGTACTGGAGGGACATGGCTGAAATGCTGCCATGTCCTGACCACTTGTAACAGTTACCTGGTCTTTGAGATAGAAAAGACTGCCATCAGCCAGAAGTGATTAATAGAAAAGGAAATTGGCATGTGATATTTCAGCATGTATTACAGAGAGGCAACCAAGTGTTCTAGTTACAACAGAACTAGAGGAAACATTTCTCATGTCATTTTAGGTGCTATATATCGTGTCATAGCAAATGAAAACCAGATTTGAAAACCAGAAACCAAATTTGCAACTTTGCGTTAATATGTTCATCTCTGAAGCCATATATCTCACATACTGGAGCATGTTCTTTTGAAGCTGTATTTTTGAATATTTTTCATTCTCACTATTGAATGACACATTCCAATAATATTATTCCAATAATATTATTATTATATATTATATTATATTATTATATATTATATATATTATAATTATATACTAGAAACAAATGTGGATGTGCTATACAGGCCACATACATGCTAGTGCTTTAATGCTAATGACTCCCAGACAAGTAGTAATAAATTGAGAAACCATTCACAATAAAGGCAGAGGAACCACGTTTACAGTAGTCGCTGTGCATGAACTAGTGCTGGAGCTGCAGAGTCCAAGTGTAGTACAGCTAATGGTAGGAATAATTCAGTAGCGTCATGATGACAGCATTCCCTCAGAATACATAGCATACTGAAGAATGTGTGCACTTACTCGTGCATGAATGTTCACAAAGAAAATGCCAGTTATTTCTTTTTTATGCCTTTTCCCTTTTATGCAACCCTGTTCTGAGGTGCCAACTGTACACTGTTCCTTTCACTGGAACAACCTTTGCACCTTTGGAAACATTGTGAAGGCATTAACCCAAGTACTGACAGACTTACAAAGAATGACAGAGTTATGTTAACTGCTACCTGTAAGTCCTACTCTTCTTCCTAGTCTTCCAGTTTGTGAGCCGGTGGCTGCCCTATTCCTAACAGCCTATCACAAACCAGCAAATTAGCCTGTCACTGAACTTGGTTAAATGTGAGAGGTTCGTTCAAGGCCAGTGAGCTCTGACTGAAATCGTTCCGATGAATACTCTCAAAATTAAATGTATGGCAGCACTGCCCATATTAACCACTGTCGCAATTTGCTTAATTCTTTAACACTCCTCAAGTGCATCAATATAATGCACCACAGTATGTGCAGCTGCTAATTGTACAAAGGAACGCATCATAATTACATGAAGATATTTTAGAAGTTGCGTATATTGTGTAGAAACAACCAAACCCACTGCGGATAATAATACTCACAGGATTAATACCAATAAAGCATATAGCAACGGAAAGTCTTGTTTAATGCTAGCTCAATTTATAAAATTGAATACAAATGTTAAAATCGTACTGCTGTTGTTTCATAACTAATTTCCATTGTCGGAGTTTTCGTGACCTATATCAGCCTAATTGGACACGAATCGTACCGTTTCCCTCTCCTTTCATTTGATTGAATCATGTGATTAATACTACGGTGTTGTTTTGCAATTGCGGTCGCATACACTTTCGAAGCTGTGATTGGTTATGTCGTCACATGGCTCTATCACGCCGTGCTTTGATTGGGCACGCGAGGCACGGGAACATAAGCAAACTTTCGCTTCCTGTTCGCCGGTCCTTTTAGTTATCAAAATATTGAAATTTTTGTATCGTCGTGCACGGTTGCATCTATTTTTTCCTCCTGTTGAGTGTCCTCAAAATGACATATAAGTACCCATGCAGTCTCCCGATTACCTTGCTCGTGATAGTCTCTGTTATTTTGTCTGCAGATGGCGAGTTCCGGACTTTGGATCATTTGAAACCACAAGCCAGCGACAAAACTCAGACAAGAGCTGTTGCCGATCTTCTGAAGCGGCAGCTCGGGAATAGAGCTCGAGAGTTCATTGTGTCAGTCAACAGAACATTGGCCAATGGCAGCCTTGATGTATGCGAGATACGGTCTACAAAAAACAACAAGATCGTAGCAACTGGGAGCACGGGGGTAGCTGTTGCTACCGGCATATACAACTATCTGAAGTACTTCTGCAACTGTCATGTGTCTTGGTCAGGCAATCAGCTTAGCCTTCCACGCCCTCTACCCTCGGTGACCGGGGTTCTGAGAATCAGCACCCAACACAGGTAAGCGTGTGACATCAAGTTACCGAATGTGTGCTACCCGCGCTCTCTGTGGTGAGACCAGAAGTCTGGCAATAGCCTACCCGTAGGCTCACGTTTGCTTAGAGCAGCAGCAGCAGCGTTTTTTCTTTAGCATGCTGTGAATGGTCTCTCTTCCCATTCATTATTTGAACACAAATACTGTCCAGCTAACGTGTCAAAGATGAATGTCAAACATTGTTCTCTCACGACATCCTCGCACGGATGCCATTGAAATTCACAGTTACGTAGCTGCCAGGCCATGCACGACTTGCAATGTAAATGAAGGACGCATGGCTAGCTAAATGTCACCAATGAAACAATGGAATTCCACAAAACGGACACGCACAGCCAGGCATAGAGGCAACCGGTAACCCCGGTACACAAAACTGATTGACTCCAGTAAGTGGTGCTGTAAATTGTATTTATGGTGAGATAAACGAGCTCTGAGAGAGATAACTTTAACTGGATGTGAAGACCAATGTAGAGTAATGGTTAAAGCACTCAACATCTCATCTTACATAAAACAGAAAGATATATGACAGCCTTGAGTGTTTAATGCCGTTCCCTAATGTTTTTGTCTTGCGAGGCTGACCTAATAAGAGGTGTACCACACAGCAACAGTGGAGTCTTAACAGCAAGTTTCAGGTTCTGCCTCTTGGTAACTATTAAGTTGCAGTTTTGTAGTTTTGAATATCCATTTTCTGTGCTCTCCCAGACAGCAGACTTGCTTTTTGTGCATACAGAATATTATAGAGAGTGATTCTGCCGCAGTATTTGCCTAGTAGTAGGCATCTTGTTAGTCTTGGCCTCAGAGCTTTGGTCTTGACTCCATCAGTCTTGTGTAGTGTAGTTAGCTGCTGCTTTGCCTCTGCCTGCATCTACGTCAGTGAAGACCAGAGGTCTCTGGAAGTGGGCCACAGTTGACATTTTGTTTTCATTGTGAATGCTGTGAACACTTCCCCCATGGCGGCACTCAACGATCAGGCTTTAAAACCCCCATCAATTAACTGTGGCTCATTAGGGTTGCTTCAGCTAGTACCAGCTATGCCATATGCAGCAGCAGCAGGCACATGAAACCCTGTTGCTTGATCCTCACAGGTGATTTTCCCTCTCTCATAAATATGGAAAAACTCCATAATAAGTATTGGATGTTATATTACTGTATGGTATTGCTCAATGCATTGTTAGTAATGATGCATGTTTTGTTCTTGAAAAAAAACCTTGGCATCTAAAATGTCACAGTCTGGTGAAATGTCCTTTTTTGACATGGCAGAAGAAGTGTGAGAAATAGGAGAAGCTTGTTGTTCATACAGTGGAAGCCATTCCATGCCCCAGCACTTGATCTAATGTGTAGAGCATAATCCAGAATGACTTGACTGAAAGAGCTCAGATTAAGCACCAGGTCAAGGGTACAATAGGAAGGATACAATCCTGCCCTGGATTCAAACCCACAACGTTCCGTTCAAAGCACATTTTCATGATGGCTACTCCACAGTGTTACTGCTTTATTAAAGCTGGAGCTGCGCTGTATTGAATTCTTGTTTTGTGCTGCCTCCTTGCCTTGTCTGCAGTGCCTTGCTATCTCCCCTCCTCTGTGTTGACAGGTTCAGGTATTACCAGAATGTGTGCACTCAGAGCTACTCCACAGTATGGTGGGACTGGCCACGATGGCAGCAGGAGATTGACTGGATGGCACTCAACGGCATTAACCTGCCCCTGGCATTTAATGGCCAAGAGGCCCTGTGGCAAGAGGTGAATAATTTTCCCAGTGTTACAGAGTGTAGTACTTCAAATCCTGATAGTACATTGTTACTATCGACACTGTTACTATCACTTCTACTTCCAAGCTATAGGTTCTGTTTATGTACAGGCCAAGGACAAGAAGACTGTGACCGAATACATATGTCATATGTCACTAGATAAATCTGAATTATAATCTGGAAATACATGCAGAGAATAAACTGCCAAAAAGCTTTTGCAACACCCCTGGTTCAGTTATCCCAGAGGAGGTGAATATAAGAAGGAAGATGATTTGCAACAGCATAGAGATCAGTCTACCTGGAACCAAGAGCAGCCATAACCTATCCACTGATAGAGCTGGGGAAAGATAATAGTTTTTACGATGCATTGCAATGCGAAAGTGAAAGATTCTGCTTCGATACAGAAGAAGGGCGGCAGTGTAGCATAGTGGCTAAGGAGCAGGACTCGTAACCGAAAGGTTGCCGGTTCGATCCCCGCTGGGACACTGCTGCTGTACCCTTGGGCATGGTACTTAACCCACAATTGCCTCAGTAAATATCCAGCTGTATAAATGGATAACATTGTAAAGAACTGTAACCTATGTAAGTCACTTTGGATAAAAGCGTCTGAATGAATAAATGTAAAAAAGAAAATTGATTCTTAAAAACTGTAATTAACGCTTTCGCGCATATGGTCACACCGGTGTGATTAGCCGTTTAGTATGTATGCTAAAACCGGTGCGATTAGAACCAGGGAGTACAGACAGACATCACGATGTTGAGCCGGCATCGTGATTTAAACCCCCCTGACACAGACCTGCCACACACACATTATAATTACAGTGTCTCTGCTATAATGTAAAAATAAATATTTATTACTTATTTGCGGGGATTTCCCCAGGGATCTACTTGAACCATAGAACTGATGAATGTGTATTTCAAGGAGTGTCAGCCAGAGAGTGCAAAAATGAAGGATGGGTTTATTCTAATTATTATATTAGCTCCTTGCTCCTGATTTAAAGGAAAAAGCAGCTTATGTAATCACACTATACCGCCCAGTGAAAGCATGTTTTAATTTAGGCGCACACATAAAAATTATTTTTAAATCTACCTGGTTTGCACCTACCTCAGGGGGCAAGTCTTTATTACTTTCGCAAAACTGAAGATTAAAACTTACCTACAGAGCGAACTCTCCCGTTCTCTGCTATACCCGTCTTAAACAAGTAATTCCTAATCGTTATATTGTTATAAACCTTTTTCACCATGTCTCGCCCTGCACATTTAACTATATTTCATGTTTAGGAAAAATATAATTAATGAATTATTAATATTGTAATGACTAGAGGAAACTCTTGCTGATTTTTAGTGTTATTAGGCTTCTCATAGTTTTCAGTTAGCATTTGCTATATTTTTTTAATGTTAAATCGCTGTTTCCTCAAAGCTTAAATTAGCTAGAATTTTTCCAATCTAGTGTTCTGATTGCACTGGTTTTAGCATATGCGCTAAATGGCAAACCACACCGGTGTGAACGTACGCGTGAAAACATTGAGGAAAAAAAACTTGTCTTTTAAACAGTGGATTTTCTTGAACTTTGAACAGCTGAAAAACAAATAACCATAACCGCTAATTTACAATGCACTAAAAACAAAAATGTTTTGTGTTACTGTTTACATATACCTTATGGTAATTTTACTTGAAAAAGATTTTTATGTTGTATGACTTGATAATATTTTTGAAAACAGCTGTTAAACAAAAAGCTAAAAAATAAAAACAGTTCAAATCTGAGGGCTTGTATTCTTGTATTAATAAAAAAAAAACAAAAACATGGAGGACGAGAATCTTTTTGTAATCGAATCGCTACCCTTTGAATGGTAATCATGAGACCAGTGAAGATTCGCACCTCTGTCCACTGACCTGGGGTATAATTGAAATATGTATTTGTTATCATGTAATATCAAAGAGTGAAACTTTGCCAATCCTTATTTGTCCTGTCAATAAGGATATACTGTACAGCATATTTAGAATGGTAAAAAGAATTTTGATAGCACTACGTCACTCTATGTTCCTGTTATCACCTCAGTCAGATAACGTATCAATCTATTATTTTATGCAAATTTTTATAAATGTAGACTGTTGTGAACAGAATCCCCATTTAAATGCATTGTACATTCTATCCCATGACATCTTATCTTGCCCTGTAAATGGCTGATCATTTATGTGTGTGTCTTCCATATTGCAAGATTAGTTATGGACTTGCTGTGTTATAAATAGCTTCTGAAAATGTCAAATTTTGAAATGATTCTTGTGATATCTTTTGCATAAGTTCTCTGAGTAATTTGAAAACAAAGTTTTAATGTCATTCCTGTGATGTACACTTTTATAGTATGCTGTGTTGTGCCATGACATTGAATTTACATTGAAGTTACCGTGAATACTCCAGCTTGTTACAGTTTTTCAGGTCATACGTCCTCAGTGCTGATAAGGACGTATTTGCATTACCCTCTTGTTTATTTGCTAAATTATTCTGTAATTCTTCCATTGAGAGTGTTGTCATATCAAATATCAGCTATCTTCCCTGCACAGGTGTACCTCTCGCTTGGCCTGAACCAGACGGACATTGACCGGTTTTTCACAGGCCCTGCCTTCCTGGCCTGGAACCGCATGGGTAACCTATTCCAGTGGGGAGGCCCGCTGCCTCAGTCCTGGCATGTCAAGCAGCTCTACCTACAAGTACTGCAAATTACTTTTCGTAACATTTCCTTCCCTTTGAGTATGCACGTTGAATTTATTTCTTGCTATTCCCTGTATCCTCTAGTACAAAATTCTGGATGGAATGAGAGCATTGGGAATGATGCCGGTCTTGCCTGCCTTTTCAGGGAATGTGCCTGAAGCCATAACCAGGTAATATTTAGGATCACAGTGTAATGGGGTATAATCGTCCTGAAAGTGACACATAAAAAATGACAAGAATTAGAAATTCTTGCAAAGAAATGTTTGTGTAGTTTAGCAGATCACTGTTTTTAATGAATCAAGGTCCAAATAATTTATCATGTTGAAACTTTCCAGGTTGTTTCCTAATGCAAACGTGACCAAGCTGAATCCATGGAGCCACTTTAACTGCAGCTATTCCTGTGCACACATCCTGGACCCTCGTGACCCCCTGTTCCAGCGCATTGGTACTCTCTTCCTGTCCCAGCTAGTCAAGCAGTTTGGGACAGACCACATCTATAACACCGACACCTTTAATGAGATGACGCCCGCCTCCTCAGATCCCTCGTATCTGTCTGCAGTGAGCCATTCTGTGTTCGCCACCATGACATCAGGTAAAAAATGGCAACCCAGCCAAGTGGAGTTGCAATAATTGGACTAATTTTGGCTTGTAATTATCCAAGTTTCATAACCCAGTTCTGACTCGTCTGTCTTATATGGGCCGCAGACAACAACGTGTTTGCTCCCCCAAATGTGTCACTAACCATGATGAAAGCCTTGCTCTTGTCTCTCTCCCCCATATCTTTTTGTCCACAGTTGACCCTCAGGCGATTTGGCTGATGCAGGGTTGGCTTTTTGTTCATGACGTGGCCTTCTGGAAGCCAGCCCAGATCCAGGCTCTTCTGCATGGTGTACCCATTGGCAGAATGATAGTGCTGGACTTGTTTGCTGAGTCCACACCAGCTTTCTCCTCCACCCAGTCGTTCTATGGACAGCCCTTTATATGGTGCATGCTGCACAACTTTGGGGGCAACAGTGGTCTTTTTGGCACAGTGGAGAGCATCAACATGGGTCCGTTTGAGGCTCTGCAGTACCCTAATTCCACCCTGGTAGGGCTTGGCATGGCACCGGAGGGCATTGAGCAGAACCCTGTGGTGTACGAGTTGATGAGCGAGCTGGCCTGGCGCAAGGAGCCCGTTAATCTGGGGAAGTGGGTTTCACTGTACGCTGCCCGTCGATACGGTTGCACCAACGAGAACCTGACCGCAGCTTGGAAGCTGCTTTTTCGCAGTGTCTACAATTGCACTGTTCCACACTATAAGAACCACAACCACAGCCCCCTTGTCCACAGGCCCTCATTGCAAATGTCCACAGACGTGTGGTATGACCGTGCAGACTTGTTTGAGGCCTGGAGGCTCCTGTATGAGGTGGCCCAGCCCCTCATGAATGTCGAGACCTTCAGACATGACCTGGTTGATGTCACACGGCAGGCCTTGCAGCTGCTGACCACAGAGTTCTACCAGGAGATCAGGGATTCCTTTGTGAACCAGAAGATGCCGGAACTGCTGACAGCTGGTGGGGTGCTGGTGTATGACCTCCTGCCAGAGCTGGACCGTCTCCTGTCCAGTGAAAGCCATTTCCTGCTGGGGGTGTGGCTGGAGCGAGCACATTCACTGGCCTTGACTGAGCAGGAGGTCCAACTGTATGACCTCAATGCCAGGAACCAGATCACACTGTGGGGTCCAGTGGGCAACATCCTGGATTATGCCAGCAAGGAATGGGGTGGACTGATGAAGGACTATTACTCTCAGCGCTGGAGCTTATTTGTCAAGACTCTGGTGGAGTGTTTGGACAGGGGGCGACCCTTCAAGAAGGATACCTTCAACCAGGCCGTCTTTCAGGTGGAGCAAGGCTTTGTCTTCAATCAGAGGAAGTACCCCTCCAAACCCCAAGGTGACACCTATGACATTGCCAACAGAATCTTCCTGAAATACTATCCACAGGCCTTGAAAAGGCTACACTGAGCTTTGACTTTGACAATTCCTTACTGCAGCAAAAAGAATGTGTTCGCTTCTGTCTTCCTGGTCGGATAAATCGGGTCAGGAAATCAAATTCAGATGATGTAGAGAAAGACCGCACTGTAGAAATGTTTTTTATTTTGTTTTGTCGCACATCGTGAATATTTTCATTGGATGAATGTTGTGCTGTTTCATCTGTTTGTCCCATTTATAAGGGTAGTGTCACTGTGAAACCAGAGAATACGTAAAATAGTTTACGTTTTTTGTGTTGTCAAGTGACTGTGGTGGGCTAGTATCATGTGGAAAGTTTCAGATGTGTGACATTTCCCTAGATAGTATTTATCAGCCTTGTTCATTTAATTACTTGACACTTAATAAGAGTGATGTGCGTATATACCACAGCCTCCCTCCAGTTTTCTATGATATTAAGAAGGCATATGATGTTCAAATGTTGAAATTAATAGTAATTTTCTTTGCATCGAACAAACAACACTAGTCAGCTGCCTGCCATGCTGCCTCAGAGTATAGATAAAATAGTGAATGGCTAAGCAATATGTTCTTCTCTAAAAATTAATATCATGTTATGATGCTTTAATAATGGAAAAACTGTGAGTCTTCAGTTACTTTTTCAAGACTAACCACTGCAAACAAAAAAGTACAAAGGCACTAATGCATAATTTTCCCTTGGTATTTCAGTGCAGAAAATTTGCAAAAAATAATGTTAAGTCTTAAAGTAGCCACTTATTATTGATGCAGGTGAATCAGCAGTCTAGCTTTAATAAATAAGATAGACAATGGTTCATCTGCCTAGTGCCCATCTGTTCAAGTGCTATTCCATTTTTAATTAATGAGGTGGAGAAAGGCTTTTTGTAGGCTTCTTTTTATACTTTACAGATTCTGTGGAAGACATTAGTTCTAGGGCCATTCATCCAAAAGGAGAAACAAATAGAGCTTTTAGCATGTTGAGTATATTAAAGGGTCAGTAGAGGCCTATTTATGACATTTTCATTATCATTAATCAAAACAAAGTAGAATATTTGTGGTAGAATATTTCATTTTATTCACTACAAAGCTGTTACTGTTAATGATAATTTTATCTAATGTGGTGGTTTTTGTTACTTGAGACATTAAACTTTTATGGGAGACAAACATATTGAACTCTAATAATAAGAAATCATATTGAAAATAATGAAGTGAACAAAAAGGAAAAATTTCTCTTCATTTGCCTTTCAGCGTGACATTTCCTTATTTATGAATATTTGTGGCATATGAAAGATTAATTTGTTATTATAAAGATATTATAAAGTGTATCCTGATTGATAAATTGATCTAGCAACAGCAACCTCTATGTATTTTGTGGGTTTTGGAACCGAGTCCAATTATGTAGATACCAAAATTGCAAATAGAAAAGGAAATTGAGATATGGTATTTTCAGTATGAACTGCAGAGTGGCCACTTAGTGTAGTAGTTACACTGTTGCGCATATTTGAAAATATTTCTATGAATAAGCTTTTCATGTATCATTTCTGGTGCTGTATCACATTAACTTTACTTTGCGAGGCTTCAAAGGTTTATATGTTATCTCACATCATACTGGAGCATGTTCTTTTGAAGATGGAGCTGTACCTTTGAATACCATTTTTATTCTTACTATTGAGTGAATACATTCCAATAAGGATTAGTTATAGAAAGTAGAGAAAACATGTCTGTCTTCAACAGCTGTACTCCTTCCTTTCTTCTGATACAGAGGCTGGTATTACTCTGCTTCTTTTTTACTCTACAAGAATTTGGACTGATGTGCGACTTGCGGGCTAGTTACCAAATACAGAGCTCACATGAATCTGAAAGGCATGACTGACGCCCCTGCTGTTACATTGTCCATGAAAGTTTAGCAAGCTGTCCACTCTTCTCTTGGCTATCGAACACAAACAATTTAATCATTTCATGTATTTTGAATTGTTTAAATATCTGTGAAAATATTTGGTATGATGACATACAAGAACATGTCTTGGTAGGGCAAGAAAATAGAATGCTTGGAGAGAGCCCTGCATCTTTTTTGATACGGCAGCAAAAAAATCATATATGCCTCTCAGAGCTAGGATGAAGTTTCCATTTACTGCACTGCACAAACCTTTAGTGCCTGCTGAAATCATACAGTGTTCTTTCCTATCATTTATGTAATCCCAATCCTATGATGCTCCCTGTTGTAAATCATGCCATTTTAGCTTGTGCTGTGGGATCATTGGCACTGAACTTGCTTGTGTATATGCAGATAGGACAACTATGGCTTTACTGTTAAAATGGATCAGATGCAACAGAGGATTCTGAGGGAGAAATTTGTGTGTTTATGGTGTGGGAAAGCAAAAGCATCATTTATTATTTAAAATTACTTCTCTGTTTTCATACGTGGACATTCGACAGGGCCAGTCATCTTATGTTTATTTGGTTCTTAAGGATCTCTTAAACAAATTACTCATGTATTTCAGTTTTGGATGAAATTAGAACGTCCCTGCACTTTGATAGAGAATTGTAATGAACAGTGAATGCTGAGATTGTCATCCTGTAACATTTTTCAAAACTAATCACCAGGACGGCGTCAAAGACATTGAGCATTTGGATTTATGAAATTTTCCTCTGTTGTGTGCTTCACAAACCAGCATAATATTGTGAATTGTTATGTTGGAAACACAAGAGTAAGGTTATCTAGTTACAGTACACAACTAAGGTTGAGTTGATGTGTAGCAGTACTGATGAGTCAACAAGCGCATATAAAAATGGTGACTAACAATAATGGTTGTTAAATTATTTGTTGGTTAATGTGAGATGAAATACTCACCTACTTTAGAAAAACTTGCATAGCAATATGTACGAGGTCAATCTAACAGTTTTCATCTTAGCACAACAGTATTTTTTCACATAGAAAAGTAGGTGCTGACTTAAAATATGACTGTTTTGCCAGTATCCACAGGGCAGTTAATTGGTGTTTGGTGTCCAAATCACTTAAACACTGAGGGTCAGTCTACCAGGTTGCTTCCATACACAGATATGTACTTTGTATTTGTAAATGATAAGGCGTGAGAGCAAATCCAATTAGATCCATGCATTCAATAAAATTCCCTCCATGCTCATTTAATTTCAAAACTGCTGTTATTTAATCCATCAATTAGTTGTTCCTGCGGGACAGGTCTACGCTGAGCCACTGGAGGAGACGTAGAACAATTAAATGTTCATGGTTGTCATCTCAAATGAGGCCACAGTGTGTTGAACAGCTAAGTGGGAACAAAAAAATAGCATAACCAAGATCAAGTGGGTGGTCCTTGTGTCATTTGTGGGCACTTATGCGTGTAAAATGGTCATTTTAAGGGAAAATGGACATTAATGTCTCTTTAAAAACTGGACAAGGGCACTAAGGGCTGCCACATACCATGTTTCATGTCCGATAAGTGCTGCTGGTTTGATCAGGGATTGACTCTGCCTAAGCCTTAAACCAGTGCAATTGTCTCCATTCCTGTCGTAGTCTAGAAAATGTTATTGTGCTACTGAAAGTACAAGAAACAATGCTGGGTTTTAGCACACAGTAACAACTTTACATTTCAGTATGAATAGGAAGTATAAGAATAACAAAAATTTGTAATGAATGCTATTTTTGTATTTTGTTACGTAAAATCATTTTGCCATTTTCTCAGTGTTGGAGTTTGAAGTATGGGTTTACCTTTGAAATAAACACCCTCTCTCTCTCCATGCTAGCACAATTTTGTAATAAAATTATTTTTGTCTCAAGGTTTTGACTGTTGAGCATTCATCTGTTTACTTATGGATATGTCTGAAAAATTATGAATGAAACAATATGCACTACATTAACAGTAAAGTTAATGTAATCACAGGCACATGTCATTAAAATCATATTTTAGATTCTATCTTTTTGAACACTGCTGGGCGAAGGCATCTTGATCAGTGGAATGTAATGTTAATTATTTATTCTCTGCACTAGTGTGCATGATTGACTGACTACAGAGCTCAGTCCCATAGTTATTGAAATGACCCCATAAGACAGAAGTGCTCTGGTTATTTTATTTTATTTGGCAGATGCCGTTCTCCAAATTCTCTTGGAAAACTAATATGGCATTATGCCTTAAATACATACAGTCACATACATATATCAACATATATCACAGAAGCATCAAGGACAGCAACAGCATTGGTACCACCTAAGTTATAGTAAATGGCATCAAGCTTAAAAATGTAAAATTGGGGCTTTATACATAGACTTGCATTCAATGAACTGCCACTGTAAATGGTTCCTCTCAAAGAATAGAGTTTGATTCCATGGGGCTTGTTGCACCATAGGATTCTTAAAAACGAGCCTGTGTAAGCAGGACCTTAATGAATGTGTTGTTCTTAAAGATGTTTTGCATTAAGTGCCTAGATTCCAGCCTGGCTAGTGACTATGAACAGTGACAGGGACTGTGTTCTCACTCACCACTATCATTTTTCACAGAACATCATTCCCTAGCCATGAGGACAAGAACACCTCTCTGCACAGTCTGTCATCACTCTGTCCTGGACTACTACTAACATGACACATTGACTCATGTACATTGCCCTCCAGATTTGTTCATACCCCTGACTGAATAGGAACAAAAAATATACACCATAAACAATATATGTATTGGATTTTTTTTTTCCTCCTTAAACTGTTTCTAACGTTTAATCTATGTTGTAATCTTATTAGCATTACACAGAGAAAAGTTCATTCACAAATCATTCCATTTAGAATCTCATTTATTCGCAGCTTGCAGTATGTGTGCTGTAGTATCATGTTTTTATGTGCCTGTTTAATCAAGATATGAATAAATACAGAGAGCTCTGTACCATTAATACCCTAACATAAGCACACCGGTAAACTATGTTTATGAATGAGAAAAAAGCACATTGAGATGGTGTCAGTCTGTGTTTTTTGGGAAAAATGATGGTGTGTTTTATGAATCACCTCCATTATGTTTGTGTGGTATCGATTAATGAAGAAGTGGTCTGTAGCTCTCTGCCATCAAATGCAGTTAAGTTGTGTGTTATCACAGGAGATGGATATTGGCACTACTTGAGTGATGTGGAGGACGTCTTTCCTGAATGGCCCAAATGACGCACTATGCCTTTCACCATGAAGAAAAAAAAATTTTCAACCTTTATGTAACACCATGGGGCTATTATTACCATAAACAAAGAAACAGGTATCATAGATGTGGATCAATTACATTTTTAGATGTAGAAATGATGTGAGTGGGAGTGATAAAGCATACATTTGCAAAGGTGAAAGTGCAATGCAAGACAATACTCTCCCCACTTTTTCAAACAAGTATAAGGAAATACCTGTATAACCCCTTCTAGAAAGGTATAAATAAACTACAGGAGTAAGGGGGCAGGGATATTTCATCTTTGTTTTTTGGTCTTTTTCCTTTCTCTAATTAGAGGGACTGTGATACTGGCCAGTGTCTTTGCCATAAGTACACCTGTTGCAGTTACAATACCTGGTATAAAATATAAAATAAGTGTGAAACCTTTAAGTTGTAGAGTCTGATTATGAAAATATCTTGTGTCCTGAGTGCAGTTATTTCCTCACCTCTCATTTGGTACGTTGTGCCCTGTCGTAAAATGGACAGAGCACAACAGACTGCTGGTCTCAAGGTGCTACTCTGGCCAAGGCTTAGCTTAGCTATAGACTTGGCCTCTGATCCCTTCAGAACCTGCAAGGATGGGTGAAACTGTGTCAGAGGTTAAAAAATAAGGAGACTGTGCAAGTCACGCCATTTTTATGTGGCTTATTTAAAAAAATCCTCATTCTAAGTTGTGACACAATTTCATACGCAGTCCAAATAATTATAGAGTACAGTAAATCTTAAATATCATGAGGGGTATTGCTTTACAGCCAGGAGTGAATAAAAACATATAACACATTTCCATGCAACAACAATAAATGAATACTTTGATTTATAATCATTCATAACATAGCAGGCAAAAGCGGTATCTGTTGTAACGTTTGCTTGTACTGTGCAATGACTAATGTTAATTCAAAGGTTCTATGTGTATAATAAGAACAATAAGACAGTAATACTGATGAAAGCACAACAGAAGTATATCTTAATGTTTAACAGTAATCACCAAGTAGTTTTACACACACACCAAATGTATAACAGGATGCAGGATAATCATGTTCTTGCTGTTTAAGAGTTATGCTATGATTAGCTTAGCCAAAATGGAACTAGTATGAAGTATGAAAAGAACAAATGGGACTGAGGGTACAGTACACTGTACATCACAATTGCATGAATGCTATTGTTGTTGATAGGCTTTTTGTACCAAAGTGGTTCACTATCCACATTCATAGCTAAGTAAATCTTGAAGGCCATGCATAATAGGCAACTTTTGGCCATTTTTATATTTGGGCAAAAAAGACAGAAGGCTGAATTTATGATCTCTACCTCAGTATCTTTTCAGCAGAAGTATATTGTGAGCATGTGTACAACCATCATAAGCAAAACCCAAGTCTGAAGCCAATATGAAGAGGAAGCTTGAATTAAGCAGTGGCTTAATTAATCTGTGAAATTGCTTCAGATCCAGGTAGTTGTAAATAATATTCACTTAACAAGATATTCTGTGTGGAGTGGCATTGACCAGTGTTTGCTGACAGTGTGTAGTGATGAGGTGGAATGGATCGGTCAATTTCAAAACCTCACAAGGCAAAACCATCAAAATTCTGGGCACTGCATACAGCAGCCACACCAACAGAATTCACACCTGACAACTGATGACAGGCAGAATTTGGGGACTGGAAAGGAGATGATGTTTTATGCTGGTGAAGTAGTGAAGCTGGTGCAGTATAACATACACAATATCCAGCAGTAGCAGCTCATGATCTTGAAATAGAGAAGGTAGAAATCTGACCTTTGAACAGATTGCATCTTATCATATAGTGTTCTTTTAAAAAAAACATTACAGACAACATGTGATATTGAATTGTATATTGTTTATAGAAACATTTAGCATTCCATCTTGATGTCATTTAATTTCAATTAATTATTTTAATACACATAAATATAAACAATCCCTACTTATCTGTCAGCTTTGAAAATGGGTAACTGTCTCAATGTTTCACAATAAACCTTAAATATAAGCCCACATCACATTTACATTTATTTATTTAGCAGACGCAGACTTCACAAGATGCACAGACTAGGATTCTTCTGAGGAAAAATCTGCAGTAAAGAAAAAAAAAAGACTTGTTTCAAATGCTGTCACATGACTAGGGAAATAAGACTAAGATTACAAGGAGGTGTAACAATTTAGTATATAATAACAGAGATGGACAACATATTTAGGGACAACTTTTCAAAAAGTGATAACTTTGTCTGAAACAGTAAGTAAAGGAAAATAAAGCCATTGGGAAGTGATTGGCTGGATACACCAAATATGTATGTTTAGTATGTTACCATTTTTTGGGGGGGGGGGGGGTAGTATGTTTCAATTAAGATTGTCAGTGTAGATTTGGGTACATTTGGTCTTGTAATCATGAAGTATAAATTTTTACAAATTAAATTAATATATACATTTCGAATGTCTGTCCCGGATCCACTTAGACTAGCTGTAAATTAAATGTATGCCAGTGTTTGGATTGACAGACATGGTGGACCTGTGAAATAAACTGATTTCATGAATGTGGCCAAGCTGCATCTTACCTGTGGCATACCTCGACCATTAATTCCAGTAATGTCCCCCAATGTCACCATTCTCACTGAGCAGCAGTGTCTGCCTGGTCTGCATGCTCTTGGCTGGAAAGGTGGAGAATGCTGGAGCATTCCGGTCAACATGTAGTCCTCTGTTACTGAAATAGGACTGCAAGACACTCAGGAACTGTGCAAGGATAGCACAAAGGGAAGAAGTGATAACAAGAGAAATGACATTGCAACTCCAAGTACACAGTAGTCTGACATTACACCAGTGCTTGGCACCTGGTGTGTAGATGAAGCAATTCACAATAAAAATATTATTATTATTATTATTATTATTATTATTATTATTATTATCATCGTCATCATCATCATCATTATTATTATTATTATTATTATTATTATTAATAATAATAATAATAATAATACAAAATAATAGTCATCATTATCATCATCCTTCATCCAGACAAAGTGTTATCCATTTGTAGTGCCTTTTTCTTGTAAATCCTCTGATGCCTGTTATATGCCCAATGAAGACAGTATTTGTGTTGGAGCAGTTAATTTCAATGAACTTCAAGGTGCTGTACTTATGCTGCAGCGCAGAATCTTAGACTCACCAGTTCCCGGTTCCTGGGTTGGTCTAGTGTCCAGAGTTTCTTCTCTGGACTGGGCTGGCATTGAAATCCCTCCAGCATGTAGCCAATACAGAACACAAACATAGCCACAGTTGATAGCTTCATACTAGACAGCTTCTGGTACTGACCAGCACACACAGGGCAGAGAATGGGCAAATGATGAGTCTGTTGTTGTCTGCTGTTGAAATTGCAGTATATGGCATATAATGTATGTTGGCAGTGTAGCATAATGGTTAAGGAGCAAGATTCATAACTGAAAGGTTGCCAGTTCAATCCCTGCTGGGACATTGCTGCTGTACCCTTGGGCAAGGTACTTAACCCACAGTTGCCTCAGTAAATATCCAGCTGTATAAATGGATAACATTGTAAAGAACTGTAACCTATGTAAGTCGTTTTGGATAAAAGCGTCTGCTAAATGAATAAATGGACCTGGCAATCATTAGAGTGAGCACTAAAAGATTGCTATATGCGACTTAAAGAAAGACATAAAATAAACGTTAGCAACACAACTAGTAACATTTTTTCTGCCGTAAGTTGGAGCGTTTTCATTATCATTTGTCATTTGTCCTTACCACAAACATAATACCATATACCTTCATCAAAGTAGACTACCGGTTCAAAGTAGATTACCTTGAAAGCTGTCTTTCAGGAGTGAAAATACTCAATTAGCCGACTACTCACCATTACAATTTGGTATGCAAAAATATTTACCATAAAATGAAAAGCATATCCACATATAATACAGAATATCATAATCCACGCATTTATAACTTTAGTAGAATGCCCTTACAAAAATATCCTGTGGTAATGGACATGTCATTGAATTTATTTTCCTCTGAGATATTTTCTCTTCACCCATATCTTACCTGTTCTTCTCTTCAGCTCAGGCAACTAGAGTCAGGATTGCGTGGACAGAGATGCACACTCGTGTTGTGTCTTTTATAGGTCGACTGGAAGGTAGATCGATGTGTCTTGTATACTGTGGCAAGTTCGGGGAGGGAGGGGAAGGGAAGCCACAGAATGCTATTTTAATATACTGTGAGAATTGTTTGTGTTGTTATAGTTTATGATAATGTGTCTGACAGTAAATGTAAAATATGTAGCCCGTATATTTCATATTGAATTTAATATTATGAATTTTGAAAAAAAAATATATTGAAAAATACCTCACGTAAATAACTAAGGTAGGCTACTCCTTCCATTACATTGCAGATGTTTCATGTTCATTTTAAACCGAATGTCAGTAACTATAATGTGGCTGCATGTATATTTTTAATTGTCATTTTTAAAATATACCAACTACCAGATTATAAACTAATTCAAACTAATCTGAGCATGTTTTGTACTTTTCACCAAAACCTTTTAAAAAAAAAAGGTCATCGTCATTACCAGAAACAGATGTTGATAGGGCTATTCGCAGCTTAAAATATCCATGCAACTCTGTTAGATACGAAGAATTTGCACCAACTCGCATTTAATGGAGACAACATACCCTGCACAAGAGATTAACTACGATTGAATCTATGACGGTGTCAAGATTTCTCTTCTAATATATTTAACCTCCATGCAATACCTCGATGCGTGACAGCTTACTTTTTAGTATTCTATCAATTTGACGTTTGCTTTGAAGTCTCTTCCAGTAATTGAGGGCACGAATTTCTAAATCGTGTGCACGTATTGTTAAATTGCGGGTATGAATTAAGAAATAAACAGTGGCCACGAATTGATAAATTGAGGGAATTAACAGAGTAAGTGTTTCCACTAAGGGGCATCGTAGAATTACATTAGATCAATCGCCCAAATTCACTGGTCAAAGCGAGTAAAACTGACAACATTTCCCAGAAATCTCTATAAGGGGTAGCTGCTCATGTGACCCTCCCTGTGTACCAATGAATAGCCAGTATCTTGTCAGATGGATGTTCAACTGGTAGGTCAAATGCAGACGAAGGGTCTCGTATCGGAAGAATAACACGACCCGTGGAAATTGATATGTAATGAAGTGATTGTATTTAAAACATGCTAATTGTAACATCCTTTTAACCTGGCCTCTATTTACATTACGGTACGGTAATACAACATATGGATCTTTGCACACCAAACACTTCCTTTTCTTAGTTATGTCGTATAGCTGGCGTTCCTTGTGGTTTGCTAACTAGCTAGCTAGCAGTATAGCATTGTAGCAGGTTAGGTAGCGAGTATAGCTAACTAGCTGGCTAAATTTATAACGTCGGCTAGTTTCCTGGATAGCTACTTTGCTCTTGTATTTGAAAAAAAACAGCCTGACAATTCCACTCGAAACATAGAGTACTTGTTATTAGAACAAATGGTTCTAGCTTACAGGGGTGGGCATTGCCTCTCCAGGTTTTCCTGGTGTGAAGCTGAAAGTTTTAGTTCAAATGAAATAAGTTGGTTTGCAAGCTGTCAAGTCGCCGTTTGCGCTGCAGTAGCTTTTAAAAACTTTAATTGGGCATTTTGTGAAAACAACGGGGCTGCAAGAACTCGTATGTGTTTGAACTGTCTGCATTGCCCCTTACCTCGTTAAAGGACTGTTTACACGTAACTGTGTGTGTACGCGTGTGTAAGAGAAGTTTCTGAGGTGATTTCTATGCTGTGACTTTCTTTGTAAGAGAGTTACAGGAATTATTTCATGACTTCACATTGCCCTTGGTTTTAACCTTAATTATATAAATTATTGTGGTGTTGCATACACACATTTTTAAGCATGAGTTTGTGAGGATGAACATTATTGTGTTAGACAGACTCTGGACTGTGCAGGGTACTGCAATAAATTTGGTCTTTGACTGATTCATCTGAAGTTATGCCTGTCCATTTTTCCTGACCTTCAGACAGCCACCTTGCAGTGCATGTCTGTCAACAGCTGGCCAACATGTCTATGTTCAGCACTGGTATCCTGGTGCTCACTTCACCTCTGCACACCCTTCCACTACGCATCGCGCCTGTCCTCAGCTCTGCCGCCCAGGTGGTTGAGCGTACCCTCTACGTACACCTGCACCCAGGGCTCAACCTGGGCAGTGCGGGCCAGGCCCGGCCAGTCTACATCCCTCCAGTAGCGGATTTCTCCAGCCTCATCTCCCGTCTCTACAGCAATGCAGCCGACATATGTGGTCACCTGGACGTGCGGGTGCTGCTGACGAACATCCGGGCCCAGCAGGGCTTGACAGGGGCAGGGGGAGCTAGTAACCCTTTCCCATCCCCGCAAACCTTGTCCCACTCCCCAGAGGTGGTGCTGACCGACTTCCCACTACAGGACCCAGGCCAGTCTTCACTGGTGGCACAGTGCCTGCAGAGGTATGCGGGCCACTGCTACGCTTGCACCCCGGGGCTGGCCCCTGTGCTGCTACACCCCCAGCTGAAGACTTTGGAGAAGGAGGAAGCGGAGCAGGAGCTGGAGCTGGAGGGGGGTGGGACAGCTCGACCCGAGCCCCTGCAGACATACAACGATGTGGTGGTGGGTGGCACCTTTGACCGACTTCATGGAGCGCACAAGACGCTGCTCAACATCTCCTGCTTGCTGGCTAACAAGAGGTTCCTGATTGGGGTTTGTGATGAAGACCTGCTGAAAAGTGAGTGGAAGTGCAGGTGAAGGACACACAAGGTCACAGGTTCAAATTCTAAGGCACTGGTGATATAGTCTTGAACAAGTTTACTGCTTACATAAACAGATCTAGAAGTGGCTGTTTATAAAAATGTAAGATATATAATGTCTGGTATAATTGTCCTGTATAAAGTACTCTTCTAAAGAAATGGATAAGAGATAATGTAACATGAGGTAATTTAAAGTTGTTTGAAGCTTACTTCATTGTTCATCAATTCACTTATTTAATTATGCATTTTGTAATTCTGTGTCCATTTATATAGCCCAGTTTCACTGCAACTATTGAGGGTACAACAGTAGTTTTTGGGATTAGGAATTTGAGTCCATAATCACTACGTTCAGAGTCTGAAAGTGACATCTATATTTGCAGAGTGTTAACTGTATCTTACTTAAAAAGAATATAATTTAAAAATCGAGAAATGTCAAGATGTAATTAGAAAGTGGTGTGCTATTGGCACATAAGAGAACATTGAATTAAATGACCTCATTTCCATCCCAGCTCTGCTTATTCCTGATTTGTTCTCTTTCCCATAATGCACATGGCTGGAGGACTCCAGCCACCTCACCAAGTGTTTGCCCCTCTCATCCCAGACAAGGTTCTGAAGGAGCTTATCGAGCCCTACGCCCTCCGGGTTGAGAAACTCCAGGAGTTCCTCCAGGATGTCAAGCCCTCACTGCAGTACGAGATCGTGCCCCTCTCCGACCCCTTTGGCCCCTCCATCACTGACTCCGACCTGCAGTGCATCGTGGTCAGCGAGGAGACCAGGAGGGGAGGTGAGGCCGTCAACAAGAAGCGCCTGGAAAACGTAAGCGTCTGTGCTCCTCTGAATGGCATCTAAAAAAAGGATCGGTCTTTAGTGCGTCATACCCTCTGCATTTCTGCCTGGTCTGAATGGAGGTCTGAGTTGAGTGGGTACAGTGTGTGCTAATAGTTCTAGAAGCAGCCTAGGTAGTACTTTTGTGTAATTGACATTTTCCATTATACAGTGGTCCTGATCAGATCAATCAGCTGATGCCACTCACAGTGGAAGTAGAAGGCTTGTGGCGCAAAGGATAGTGCTTGTCAGTGTTGTCTGATTATTGTGATGTCATTTCTCAGTGTGTGAGTGTGATTTGTTTGTATGGTAGTGTAATGCTGTCTGACTGAGGTCTTATGTTTGAGAGTTGTACACAGAAGACATGTCTTGACTACAGTGTGTTTATGTGGGAGACTGACTGACTGCAGTTCTGAGTGTGTGTGGTCATTGTTTCAGGGCCTCCCAGGGTTGGTGCTGCATGAGATCCAGCTGATCAAAGACGCCCACCACAGTGAAATTGAGGAGGAGAAGATCAGCTCATCCAGTTTTCGCTCCCGTCTGCTGGGGACTCTTCTCACACCACCCAAGGTACCCAAACCCCCGCCTCAAAACACACTGAGAGAGTGAAAATCACAGCACTGTGGGTTGCTCGCCCGACAGGCACAAAATCAGATATATTACCTGGCTGGTAGCTAAACAATCAAATACAGCTATATCTTGCAAATATTTGCCTCCTCTCTGTACATATTAAAATGTTTTTCATTCATTTAGTTTTGGCAACCTATATTAATATTAACATTAACCTGAATTTATGCAGTAGATATCAGGATGATTTCTTTAAAAATGGCAATGCAGCAGAATTACCCCATAGTCACGGGAATATTCTCTCATGATTTTTTTTTTCATTCAAAAAAAAATTCATTTCATTTTCATTTTTTTTTCTTCATTCATTTTTTTTCATTCAAGCGAGCTCATGAAACTCGGAGAAGGAAAGTGCTAGACCTTTTCATTCATTCCATTGTGTCTAGTTACTTTGTAAATCATTACACAGCGGGCATTACTACATGCCATTCACACATTGAAAATAATAAGGTTATAGTAGGGTATCTGAATTATTTAACTAACATGGCTAATGCGTGGCTGACGACACAAGTACTCTTTCCTTTAGTTGGTTGTGTATGTATGGTTCTTAGACTATCAAATTACCTTGTGATGCCATTAGTATTCAGTTTTTTGGCTACCTAAAACTGTTGAATAACAAAAGCAGTCATGTAGTGTATTTAATGTGCTTTTCTTTCATGAAGTGTTTTCACTATTGTTTAATGGGTTTATGAAGGGCATGACTGCTGTAAATTGATCATTCATCATCAATGAAAAACAAATGGAATCATTCTTAAGGATATAAATAATAACTATGTATATTTAAAGGAATGAGTTTAAAGGCCACACCAGACTAAATGTGAAGAAAGTGAGAGGAAGCAAGAAGAAATCAGGGCAGAAAGTGTATTTTAAGACCTTGTTGGCAAATGTGCAGTGGACAGTATGTCATCTCTTGTTGTGCAACAATAATTTTTTTAAACCAGTTTTTTCCCATTCATAGATTGCTGTGACATCAAGGATGCACAGTCACTGAGAGTGAAGGTCATCTATGTTTAGTTATGGAATGCTAATAGCTGGTGCAAAGTGCATGTTTTTCACAGCCTTAACTAGGAGCGTGCTAATGTTTTGCAAGGGTCTCAGGCACAAAAACATTATGTGCTTCACTTGTAATTTAGGTCAGAATGCTCTTTGGGTGTGAGAGGGTAGATAGAGATCTCGAGTTATAAAAAGATCTTGCTTTGTTTTCCTGGTGCACCTCTGTTTCTTTGCAATGTGCAGTAATTCACACAGTAAAAAAAAAGGAGCATGGACACGTTGTGTAAGTGTGCCTTGCTTCTTTGTGTCTTTGATGCCTTTCTGTTACCCCTTTTTTCCTTTGACTGACATAGTGTGGCGGCAGTGTGTTGTAGTGGTAAGGGCTTGTAACACAAAGGTTTGTTTCCAAGATTGGCAACTACTGTTATACCCTTTGGCAAGGTGCTTAACCAGAATTGCCTGAGTAAATATCCAACTGTATAAATGGACAGCATAAAAAATGTAAACATTGTAAGTTGCTCTGGATAAGAGCATCCATGAAGCTAAGGTAATGTGGCTAAGGTAAGGTAAAGTGCCCTCTTTAATGTTGACAGTAGGCATTTCTCTTCCCAAGAAGTTATTCATTTGCCTTTGAAAAACAGCAGGACTTCGCTTCAGTTTTTCTTTACATTTAATAATAAAGAAAAAATGTCAGGCGGAATGCTTTGTTTTCTGTTTTTGCCCCTGACACAGAGCTTACTGACGTTAACCTCTGCACATGGTTTCCCACTCATGTGGTTTTCTGCCTTGTGCTGTTATGATGAAGTCATTCCCGTTCTGCTGTTCTAGTAGTAAAACAGTTCAATTTTGCTTGCAAAACAAAGCACTGTGTTGCCTCACTGTTTTTTCATTCACCTCCTCCCTGTTTCTCATGTGGAGATTACTCCTCACCCACTCCTGCTGTTTGAAAGGACACTGTGATCCTTCCTGTTCCATGAAATGCCAAGGCCACCTGCATACAGCTGAGTGTTGCAAGTAGAAGGAGAATGTGATGACTAAGTAAAGTAAAGCCTCGGTATCAGAGGCATTGCATGTTTCAGGATAAGTCAGGTGACAAGGGCACTTTCTGATCGCTGCCCTCGAGGACCGCTGTTGCATACTGGTTTCGTGTCACATGATTTTTCCATTTCCAAGTCAAATTATTTTATCGGTGTTTAATAAAAATTGAGTACCTTGAGAGAGTTGAGGGCTCAGTCGAAGTGACCAGGCGAATGTGGCAAATGAAGTAAAACTGAATTGTTGGATCAAGAATCTTTATATGCACTGCAGTCCTCCAAGCACTGTAATTTGGACCTCTGATTTCTGTGTTTGGATGGGCTTACTCTCTCCTCTTTCTTATTCCCCTTGCAGGAAAAACCCCACTTGCCACCCTTTCCGTACATCATCGGGCTGTCAGGGGGCAGCGGCAGTGGGAAGAGCTCGATCGCCCGTCGCCTGGAAGCGCTAGGAGCAGTCCGCATCGACAGTGACCAGCTGGGGCACGAGACCTACAGCCCTGGGGCAGCTGCCTATGAGAGGGTGGTGGAGGAGTTTGGGGAAGGTGTGGGAGCCCCTTTTGTTCTGCTGTTTGATCAAACCTTTAGCTTAGTTTACGGGTTTTAGCTCTAGGTTTAAGTAGCACAATTCAGCTAAGAACTTCTAAGTTCAGAGTGATAGTGGTGGACTGAAAAGCAAGGAGCAAAAGGAGTTCTTATTGCAGATAACTATATGTTGTCATTTAGCATGTTGCTCATGCATGTTGGTATTATCAAAACCAAGTATTCTCCACAGTTTAGGCATCTTACATGGAGAATATCATATATAATTGTAGTATATTACTCCCCTGTACATCATTTATTACTCCATTTTAGAGGTTTTGAATGAGGACAAAACAATCAACAGACGGTCCCTTGGCAGGAAAGTCTTTGGAAACAAGGTACAGTTTGGCATAAATCACTGCACATCATGTTCTGGAAATATATTAATAACATTCTGGGTTGACCGAGGTTTACGACATTACAGGAGAGATTGAAGTCCCTCACTGACATTGTGTGGCCTGAGATAGCGCTTCTTGTCAAGAACAAGATCCAGCAGGCCAGAGAGGAAGGTATGAAAAAACACTGGTACATTGTGTGTGTGTGTGTATGTGCATGTGTGCCTTATGTAAGCATGCACGTCAGGGTGTGTGTGTGTGTGTGTGTGTGTGTGTGTGTGTGTGTGTGTGTGTGTGTGCGTGCGTGCGTGCCTGAGGCTGATTCATGTCCTTGACTCCCTCAGGTAAGCAGGTCTGTGTGGTGGATGCGGCTGTGCTGCTAGAGGCTGGCTGGACGGACATGGTACATGAGGTGTGGGTCACTATCATCCCAGAGGAAGAGGTACCTTCATCTCTTGATCTACAAGCTATGTCTTTTTGTTTGTTTGTTTTAAATTCTCTCTTACTTAATTTGGAAAAGGTCAAAGACAATCTTCAAAATGGCACATTGCAAGAAATTGTTTTACGAAGTCACCAAACAGTGGAAACTGGGATGCAACAACTCATGTCAGGCTGCTGTTCTCCCCCCCCCCCCCCCCCCGGTGTTGCCCTGGTGACCGAATAGGCAGTTTTGCGGATCACAGCACGGGACGGGGTGAGTGAAGAAGATGCACGGAGGAGGCTACAGAGCCAGTGGTCCAACGCCCGGCAGGTGGAGCACGCCAACGTGGTGCTGTGCACCCTGTGGGAGCCTGACGTCACCCAGAGACAGGTCAGAGTCCCGCCGGTATGGAACATTTAGTGACATCGCTGCTTAGCATTACAACAGCATGGTGACAGTATTTCCTGCTAGAGCTGCACAGCTCCCAGACCAGAGTTCATCTGCAACCATTTCTGTGTGGTAGTGGTCATTTATGCATTGTGTGTCCATTCCAGAATTGATTTTGGGATGGGTCTGAGGAATGGTTCATCGTTAGTGATGGAAGTGTGTAACATGATGAGCAATGCAACTAAAGGAATCAAGCTGGGTGTTTACATAGCAGGGAGAAAACATGAGGTGGTGTGTAAAAACACATTAATTACAATGAACTGCAATAAAAAATGGAAAAAAATGACATTTGTTATGGGAGCTGTTGAACACTTTTCACTTGCCAAATGATATTTCCCAACACATCCTGAAAGGTTTGTGGCAGGGAGTAGGGTGGATTTAATACAGTAAAATCCAGTGTGTGAGTAACACCTGTGTTACTTGCAGCACCCTTTTCCACACCCCAAAAGGAAGAAGAACATCCTCCTGTGAACTGTAATACTGTAAATGTCAGTATGTTTTGCAGAGGATTGCTGCAGGTGTGATGTCAGTCATACATATTGGATGCCATTCTGACCCTTTCTGCTCCTTGTGGTTTTCTGTTCATAGGTCCTAAAGGCATGGAACCTCCTGCAAGAGCGGATTCGCAAGAGACAGGAGAACAACAGCCCTCTGTCTTGAATAGCCTGAGCCATTAAAAAGCTATGTGCAACCAGAACATGACCTGATTGGTCCCGGTACTTGTCATGTGTCACCTCAGTGGTGACAAGCAAATAAGCCACCAATCTAACTCTGTGGCTGTATAGGAGTGGCTCAGAGCTTTGATTGTGATACAGTGAGTAATATCGGCCTCAAAGATGCAAGGCTGACTTTGAACCATAGCTGGGCCTGTTTGAGAAGTAATAACTGACACTACAATGTGCCTGTAATGTGAAACTTCACAACAGCTGAATATTTTTCTTCATTTTCATTATTTATGAATGACACTATTGCTGTGAGAAAATAGTGGAAGTGAGACTAACACGTGGCCAGACAATTCATACTCTACAGGCTAAAAGTTTTTCCATTTGTGTTTTGCTGGAACTCTGATTGTATTTTAATAATGTTGCTCTTACTGTACCTTATTTCTTGGATAGCTTATTTTTAAGAGCATTGAACTGTAAAGACTGATCAGTAGAACTTAAGACATTGTTTGTAATATCTGGTAAAGACAAATATGTAAATATTAGTATTTTAAACAAATAAATGGATCAACATGTGGATTGTACGTTTTTTTTTCCCTTGTTTAAGATTTGGAGTCAATTAGGCAACAGTTGTTATACTAAATTTGGGACACATTAATTCAAAAAGAAACTAATGTAATAAAAAAAAATCAAGAAAACGACGATCAGTATGTTCTGTATTTCAGTGACTGGCACTGCAAAACGTATTGTTCGTTCAGTTTCATTTAACGTATCCTCTTGTAATTCTGTACTTCATCCATTGGGTGGCATCTTCGTACACACAAGTTTTCCAGAACATTAAACGAAATGCACATGAAACAACTGACGCTGAAGTATGGATTCAAGTGTTTCCGTGGTTCTCAAGATCTATATGAACAACATTCCAGTCATGATGATGAAATGAATGATGTGAATGTGTGATGACTAGGCGGGATTATAAACACAGGGGATAGAAAATGGACACCTTAAATGCTACTGGTCCTTAATACTATAAAAGAAAGGACGACTTGGGTTTTATAGAGAATTGTTTTCTTCACAGGTGTTAACACTTCTGAAACGAATGTCATGCTTGAGTTTGGACTTTGGGCAAGTCCACCTTTTGGAGAATATGCCACTGATAAGGACTAGGGTTTTATTTTTGCAATGGCAGTGAATTCTTTACTGCATTTATGTCTAATGCATTTAAGCCCTTCCATGCAAATTTTGATTTCTGCCATAGATATGGTAGGACATCAAATATCGCTGAAACGAAAGAAAATTTAAGGGGAATTGTTACACTGTGTATTGTGATTGACAATATTACGAAACTCCGTGGACATCCATTTTTGCTCTCCTGAGTCGCATGCCGGTGCTGCACACAGCAGTCACAGTTGCGAACACTATCTGTAAAATCAAGTCATTTGAACCTCACACGAATCTACCGCGCATTTTTGAGAGCCTTCGGAAATTCCACGCAAGTGTTGGGGGTAATCAGTACTTACCATATGTCTATTTTCTGTCCGCAGGCTACTGTGAGCTCTCACAAGAACGATTAACACCGTCAGACATCCTTTTTAAGGTGCCCAGAGTCTTTCAATCATTGGACGGCGGAGGTCCGCAAACCTCCTTGGTTACTGTGAACGCCCACATTCCCCTCCAGGACGAATAATCGTATACGTCACTCTGCGAGGCTCTACCCTTGTTCGGTAAAAGGTGCTGCACATGACAGAGCTGAACTAGAGTCTACAACGGTACAAAGGGAGTAAGTAGTGTCAGCGAGATATAAGTACTTGCAAAAGCTGTACCTATTCCGGCCGCAGACCAGAAAATGGCAAACAAAACAGCACCTCTGCTTCTCAAAGCACTTATTGATATTACAGAGTTACACTCTTTCAAATTATTGAAAGGAAGCTCTGGCAGAAATAATATCAGGTAAGAACAAATTTATGCATACGCATTTATCAAAGTAGATAATTCACCGCCTTCGCCGTAAAAGGCACAATATTACTGCAGGGCGTGCGTGTGAATCATTTTGGGTTGCAATTGAATATGTCCTTAAGTGCTCGCTAATTTTTAAGTAAGGATTTCAAATGCGGTTTTCGCCTAAAGCAACGACACTTCTTGATATTTGTTTTACATTATTGTTGTACTGGTTTACATTGACATCAACAATATTTTTCTCTGGTTACAGTTGTTTTCAGAGTACAAAATTATTCAAATGTTAACGCAAGTAACTGGAATCGCAAACGTTACTATTGTTCCCCTTTAAGTGTTATCACGAGATAAGCGTACAAGACAATAAGGCCCATCTGGCGCTTCCGGAACTACATGGAAATGCTCAACTCGCGCATTTTGTAAATTGAGTAGGTGTGGTATGCCAGGTGAATTTTAATTTTTAATCTAGATTTTTTTTTCGGTGAAAACTGACATCAATAGCGGTGATTTCAGTGACAGTCTATAACTCTTCAAATAGCCTTTTAAAACAGTTGTCACTCATTGTTCATATTTGTTTATTAGTACAGTACTGTCTGAGTTTATTGATAGTTTGTTTCAATATTCGCCTTAACCTATCACTTGCATGCAAAGCTATGTGGGCGCATAATCAAAAGCGTTGTTGAAACAGGGGTCATATCACATTATTATGAATAGTTGTTGATCCCATACAGTGTGTGTGCGTGTATGCACATGGAACAAAGAGAGAAATGAGCCAGTTTTTCTTGAGAAAACTCACTCTTGAAAAAATATCAGTCTAGTCTGAATAACGCGTTCCAACTCCAGACTCTGTGGGTACATAGTGAGGAGACCATGACCGTTGGCACTGTATGCATTCTGTCCTTTGTCCAACATCAGCCATCCTCCCAGCTTTGTGCTTGCCCGACTCATACAGCATTATACATGTCAGAGACTGCTCCTACTCAGTGTTAGTCATGTCATCACCATAAAATGTGGATCAGAAGTTAGAACGATAGGTGGAGGGGGGCAACACTTATTGTCCTAATCATGACAAAAAAGCAGTTCATTCAATTGTAATGAAATTGGCAGTCGATGTTGCTCCATACTAAAAGTGGAGTTTCCCTTTGTGTGCCCAGATACATGAGTTCTTGTGGCATTCTTGCCACCCGCTGTGCCAGCCTACCGGTCAGCCCCGCCGTTGGCACCTTAGTGTGCCCACCGAGCTGCAGCTTCGTCAGCCTTGCTGTTCCTCTCGTGAACCGCAGGATGGAGTACTCAGAGAGCCGGAACCTCAGGTAAGTCTGTCACCATCCTTTCCTCTTGCAGGCCTGGTTGTTGACCCTGCAGCAAACCTGCCTGGTGCAATTTTCTGAAGGAAGGAGTCAGATTTATGTCAGTGAATTATTGCAGAAACAATCCTTTCTTAACATCCATAGTGGAAATTTGTTCAACAGAGTTTAAAACATAAATGGAGCCCTACTTGTGGAGAAGTCCTGAAATTGTAGTTAGAGCAGAGAGTCTAGTGCATGGGAAATGTGCCTATCATTTTCTGCAGGGTGTAACATGTTCAGAGTGTTCTCAAGGTGTGCGGTTGTGGCGGGGCAGCTGGTTAAATTAATATGGTATTGTGCCGTCTCTTCTCCAGATACTCTCCAGAGCAGATGTACAATCTGGTGGTCAGTGTAGACAAGTACCACCAGTTTGTGCCCTGGTGCAAGAAATCCAAGGTGATGAGGGGGCAGAGCGGGGACGTGAAGGCCCAGTTGGAGATTGGCTTCCCTCCCATTGTGGAGCGCTATACCTCTGATGTCGCTGTTGTGCCAAACCACCAAGTCAGGGTAAGCGCTCTCCTCAGCTCTAGAATTATTAATTCAGGAAGGTAGTATTATCTGGAGAATAGATGCAGTTTATTTATACCTGGCAAGCTGAGTCTGTACGTTTGTGTTTGATAGCTATTTTTGAACTTGGACTATAAGCTCCAGATATTAGGCACCCTCAGTGCCAGGATCAGCAACACATTATCTATAACCTAGACATATCAAGCTTGTCTTGGCAAGGACTGTCTGGAGCTGGCAGTAATGCTATTTTGGTCTGTTATCAGGCTGTGTGTACAGACAGCTCCCTCTTCAGTCACTTGGAGACAGTGTGGAGGTTTGGCGGAGCTCCAAACCAACCCAACTCATGCAACGTGGAGTTCTATGTAAGTAGTTTAATTGTTTTCACTATGCACAATTTTTTACCTTACTCTGATACTGTATGATCACATGCTACCTTCTGTTGTATATCTGTTTCATTCGGTATGCATAGCACAAGATGAGCAACATTACTAAAAACTAAAATTACAAAGAAATAATATAAAACACAAGCAAAATCAAAACTTTTTTTTTAAACATTTTTGCCATTTATAGCTGTCAAATTACAAATAAAAAATATTTCACACAGAAACTAATTTTTATGAAAAGACCAGGCCTGGAGCCTGGCAAATGAGGAGCCAATCACCAGCCCTCTTCCTACTTCCTCTAACCGGCTTTGCAGCTCTTCAGTGTCTCGCATCCAGTCTGGGTCTATTTTTAGCTGCAACAGGTTAAGTCCTGAGCCCCTGGAATTGCAGACTGATCCGAAGTCATGTTAGTATGGCGCCACTGGCCAGGACATTGTGACCCAAATATTAACCAGGATTACCTGGGAGGGGAGTGATGGATTCAATCCAGAAAGTGGTGGCAATTTAGGAAATGTTGGATGATGCCAATGGAGATTAATGTTAAGCACAATGTACCTCTTAGCATGACTTGCTCAAAGTATTGCAGTGAATGAAAATATGTAGAAGTATGATGAAGAGGGAGGTTATGTAAGGGGATGTTAATGAGATCATTAACACGGAGTAGCACATGTGCAAACATCTAAAGCAATGCATTTATTTCCAGGTGTGTTTTGAGTTTAAGTCCATGCTGCACACGCAGTTGGCAGTGGTGTTCTTCGATGAGGTGGTCAAGCAGATGGTGAACGCATTTGAAAAGCGGGCGGACAGGTTGTACGGACCCAAGACTACCCAGTGAGGACGACTGCAGTGTTTAATGGACGCGATTGACAAGACTCGTCTCCGTTGGGAACACCCTCATGAGCCATGTCTAGCATGGTGCTATATATGAAGACTGGTTCTTCAATGTTGAACTTTTCCACGTTTTCTGTGGGACTTTAATTGCTGCTCATTTCATACACTTTGAGGGCAGAATTTATTTATTTCAGTGGGGACTTAGATTATTAACTTAAATGTACATGTTTTTATTTAAACTGTTTGGAGGTGCAACCAAACCTTGTATTAGATGTTGCTTTGCCAGACAGTGTAAGTGTATACCTTTATAGGTATTAACTGAAAACATAAATCTGATTTATTTTTTCAGACTTGTTTCTTGGCTTGTTTTCATGGCCGAGCTCCATTGCTCTTACTGTGAAACTTCAATTTCAAACAGCTTTTGAATGCCAAAACTATGCCAAAAAAGGCATAGGAAATTAATTATAGTAGGGAAAACAAAGTGGGTGGATGGGTAAGTTTAAATGAACCGTGGCACAGAGATTATTAAAAAAGGAAAAGGTTTCAGATTGCTGTTTACCAGTTTTAAGCATCCAGCCGCAGGGGTTCTGAACATTTGAGGAACTTTGCCTTTTCTTCAGAGAGGAGTACACAATGCCAAGATTCGGTGGAACACTTGAACCAATTTTTTTTTTACCACTCTGGATCAATACCTTGGGAGCATATTTTCTACCTTGTCAGACTTCCAGCAGATTTGTTGAGTTCTCACTGTACACAAGGCTTTGTTCCCAGAAATTCACATGACAGGCTATTATGTAAGAGTAGAATACACAGAGAACTCTAGGGGGCTACGGGCATATGCAGCTGTTTTCAGAACTTTGGGCAGTCTTCCCGAAGGAATTTTTCCACAAGTTCACTGGTGGTGTAGGAAACTTGGTAACGTTGTAAGCCCCTTTAACAGGAAATGTCTTTGGCTATCCTGAGATTCAAATGTTTGATAAATCAGTTTTTGCATTTCTTGGATTTGAAATTGCCATACTTGGCATAGAATGCAGACAATATAGTCTCCTCAAATAGTGTCTGTTTTCTGTCTCCACTGTCATGCACATCTGTAGACCAGTGAATGACTTAATGGATTTGATAAGAAGACCATCATAATTACTTCATAGAATATTCATCACATGGAATGAACTAGCATCCTGACTTCACCTCATTATATCCTGACATTCAGAGGTAGTAACACTTTTAGTAAAAGCTGTCAGTGTGTAATACAAATGGAATGCCAACATGACAGTAAAACAGATTCATATGTTTTTGTTTTAAGTGGTAACAAATATTTACTCAAATCACAGATTGACATGGCTGTTGATTTTATGGTGAATCATGGAAGAGACAGGACAGTTGAACAGACTGGAATACTAGCACCCACTAAAAAAAAAACTGCTGAAAAAGGAAAAGGTTTTTAGAGTCATGCAATGTTTAACATGTTGAACTGTTTTTCTATGTGGAACCTGGTGAGAACCTGTTTCAGTACTGGCTTTAATATCAACAATATAATTTCTCATTACAGGAAATTATATTTTAAGAAACATATTTCATGAAAAATCCTTATAAAACCCTTTTAAATCATCTGACAGGTCACAACACACAAAATGTTCTCTCTGAATGCTTTGGGCTCAGTTTGTCTGATTGGTCAGGAAGGCCTAAACACTGAGGACTGGGGCACTCTGCTTTAACTCCAAAAACACACCAGACATTGGTGTCAACACATGCACAGCTGGTTGACCTTATATCAGACACGTAAGAGAATGCATGAGTTGTGACCTTGCCAAAGAATACAACTACAAACACTATTCATCAGCCAAATGACATGACGCTCACTGCCTCAGTACCTGTGGGCCAAGCACAAACACTTAGGATAGTCTATTGATAATGTGGGAAAAAGTGAAAAGTACAATTTTCATTTCCTCATACATATGGCAGTTTATAGTATCTTTTATATATAACCAATCTTTCTATGTGTATTGCAATATTCTGTCTTGCCAGAGTTGTAGACAGAATTTCTTTTGGAGCAAGAGATTCTGACAGCTGTGTATTTGAGTGGTCACCATGGAGGAAGAGATTGAGGGCTTCTGCACTGCTTACATGTGCCTCCTTTTAGGAGCTCATCTAAATCATTCTGAAGACTGTTGTATTAAAATCGGATGCTCTTTCCAATGATTACACAAAGCTCATTACATTACACAGTTACACATTACATGCATTTAGCGGAAGTGACTTCCAGCACAATAGAACATCATAAATGTATCCATTCAGGTTACATGTTACAGGAGGCTTGCATGATTAGCAACTCTGGATGTCTGAAATGTTTCTTGCACCCTCCTGTAGTGCTCCTGCAGTGCTACTAAAAACACATTAATGACAGACATTCAGTGAGCAATGCTAATAAGAAACTGGTGCTATTTCTGTTAGTGGAGCTTGATGTGTGTGAAATTGATATGCTGGCTTCAGTGATGCACAGTCTGGTGGAGTGTTGTGGGTATAGATACCTGCAATCATACCTAGGCCAACATCATGACATTCCCTCTGTCACCCTCCAAGGCTCTTGACCTTAAATACTACAAGCAGACAGGCTTACAGTCATTGACCCGCATCTTAGGAATTACAAGTTCCTGTATTGTGTCATACACGTGTCTGGACAGAGGCCAGGTTTCAAAGGCCGATGAACCAGAATATCACCACCTTGTCTAATATCTAAACTCCCTTTAAGTTAGATTTTTTTAAGCACTGCCCCTGAGTTGCCATGTATGCAATTAAGAAATTTGTCTTCATAGACATGTATTATGGTGGTCAGTATTCTGGATATACATGTATAAAAACTGATATTTACTCTGCAAATTTTCAGGGATGTCTTATTTATGTGAATTGCAATGATTCCTAATTGTATTAAACAAGTAGTAAATGTAACTATTGACAAAGTGCAAGGGATAAGTTTAACAGTACTTCATTTGTTTCAAATACAACATATTTGGAAATTACAAGAAAATGTAATTATTCCCTTGATCCCTTGCTGGCAGTGAATTATTAGGCTAGGAGATTGCAACTCTTTGATTACTATTGGGAGCTTAAATCCATCAGGCTTCTAAACAAGAAAAGTGATCAAAGTGTTGCTGTAATGTTCTGAAAAAAGACACATGAACCTTCATGACACTGAATCCACTTTATAAAGTACCTAGCAAAAACATAACACTCTCTCAACACCACAGTGTTGAATCAATGTGGTAATATTGAAATACCATTCCAGACTCATCATGATGTTAAATGCCATCCCGGAAAAAATGAGACCAAAATCCTATAAGCAAACTGTGACCCTGCTGGAAAGGAGGGGACTGTTTAGCTATTCTGGATGTGAGGGAAAGCAGACTGTGTTCCCTATCCATCAGATGCCTTACCAGTTCATTGCCTTTGCTGAACCCTCCTTCCTTTTGACTTTTTCATGACCCTGAGCTAAAATAAGACCAGAGAACATAGCAAACACTTAAACCTTCACCATCACAAGACTGCAGCCAGGACAGCTCCAAGCTTGAGCATTTAATTTCATGGTCAGGACAGCTGTCTGAACAGTAACTGTCCATCTTCCGTTGCAGACCAAAATCTCATCTGTTCAGACTGCGTTTTGGTTCATCTAACCCTGCTATCTGATCATTCATACTATATCCTCAAATGTTTGTTAGCTACAAGCACTATGTCCTTTAACTCCCTTTTACACCTACTATCATGCTTGGCAGATTGTATAAATTATGACTCCTACTATTGGTTGTGACACTGATAATCTGGTATCATCTCTGCTGTCAAGCTAACCTTTTTGAATGTGGTTTTGCAAATTGCTCTGGACAGGAGCTTCTGTTAAATGTTTTAGTGATGCTGCATCCATCACCATTTCCCTCAAACAATCAACTAGCCAGTGAGGTTTGAATTCAGTTTATTTTATTTTTTCCTGCCTGTGGAGCATTTTGTACTGTATGTAAAAACTGCACATTACACTTAATACATTTTTAATTATCATTTTCATAAGTTACTTATCAAATATTTAATATTTTATAACACATAGAGCCTGCTAGAAAAGAAGTCTTGCATCAGATCTTATGTCAACAGAGGGTGAAAAATAAAGAGCTATGTAAATATGCTTGTAAACGTGCACTGTAGGTCTCCAACAGGGAAAATTGAATGTGAAAGTGAATCCATTCCCATAAGATAAATGTGATGAATATTTTTTAATGGCATTTATAAGGCCAAACGAATAACTCCAGTGCTTCTTAAACACCAAGTAAATGTGACCTGTGATAACCTGTGAGTACTCTGTGTCTCAGTTTGATGGAGGACCCCACTGTTCACAATTTAAGACATTCCTATTTAGCAAATGATACTGACAAAACAATGAGAGACTAGAGTTTGCTAAATTGCACTTTGTTGTAGCTCCTGTGGTGGAATGAACTCCACCCCATGGACAGAGTTTTGAAGAAAAGAATGCTAGGAAATCAAATGGCTGGTTGTGCAACAATGACCATGTGTTACCATCCTCTTTTATTTGTGTAAAAATAAAAGATGAGTTGAGCTACACTAGAATGCTTGAAATATGTGTGGTAATAATTAGCATAGCTGTGAGCGCACCTGACTGTGTACCTGCACCCTCATTTCTAAAACAACCCAGCTTGTCTACATTTCTACTGTGAGTTTGCATGAGCACAGTGCCTCCCCCAGCCTGTTGGTGGCCCTGCAGGTATATATCCCAGAGTCTTCCTGTCTCACACTGGACAACACTAAGGTGCAGCGGCCATCCTCTTCGTACTCAATCTGCACGCGGGGCGACTCCTCCACAGGCTCTTCCCCCTTCTGCCACACGACCTCCGGGTCAGGGTACCCTGTTTGGAAAGGGTGAGGGGGAAGTGGGGGTGGAGAGAAAACTCAGCTTTTATGCAAAAAAAGATCTCTTATCCCTCACCAATTCTACGGATAAAGTGAACACCAACTAACAGCATAATTACTCAAAAGCATCAGCGGATTTAAAACCCGTATGATCCTAAACCTGTCTATGGTGACAGAAGCCTCTTTTAACAGAAGCCTCTTTTTTTAGCCTCAGTTTCCTTGAGTTTCTATTGCCACAGTGAAGCGGAAATGCAGGCTTGGAAACAGCAGAGAAAATTGTAGAATGGGGAAGTGCTCTCTGGAGAGGCTGAAGTGAGTGGCACGGAATGGGAAAACGCCGCACCCTGTATGTTGCAGGTAAGGTGGACAGTCGCACCCTCGGGCTGGGTCAGGTCCTTCAGGATCTGAGAGAAGCATGGCTCACTCTGCAGCTGCTTCTCTAGGGACTTCAGAGCATGCTCGGCCTCTGGGCTCAAGGGTGAGTCTGGAGGAGCAGGGTAGGGCGTGAGCACAGGAGACGGGGAGATGAAGGGAGCATATGGGTGACATGGAGGTGAAATGATAACAGAGACCCTGAGATATCAGCAGACACACAGTGGGCGAGTGTGAAGAGGGGTACAGGCCTTACCCTCTCCAGGGCTGGTGGGGGAGTCAAACCCATCAGATTTGTTGGACAGAAGAGCCATCCTCTTGAGTGCCAACAGAGCCTTCCCTGTTTTCTGACAGGAGGCAGAGACAAGGACACAGGGAGAGGAGAATATGGGAAGGTGCAGCGAAGGGCAAGAGCAGTCACCCCACCCGGCCTCGAACCCGGGTCTACAGGGTACCAAACATGTGACTTTGACTGCGACGCCAAAGAGCCAGGCTCGCTGGTATGGCAGTCAGAACGCATACTCAACTGTAGTGACAGCACTCTGTCACATTGCCCTCCCCTTCGGGAAGCACGCTCATGCGCTTCACGCACCGAGGCGTTCCTCATTCATGACCCTGCCATACTTCTCCCATCCCAGGATGCCCCACTCACTGGTGCTTCACCCATCTCTGGGGTCCCTCACACTGTGCTTCACCCATCTCTGGGGTACCTCAAACCAAAACTTCAATGTGGGAATTTTCCCCAAACACTCAGCTGGACCAGAAATGAGTTGTTGAAATTCCCATACCTTCCACTTCTGCCTTGCCAGGAACTTCTTCATCTTCTCCTTGGACAGACACTTGGTGGCACGGGGGTCTGCTGTAACAAAAGTCGCCATCCAAGGGTGAGCCAGCGCACCTTCACAAGACAGCCTGCATCTGTGTAGGATGAAAATTTGGGTGGTGACAGTGAGTTAGTCATAGTAAAGGCCAGACAATGTAAAGAACCAGGGAGAGTATATGGTCTCACCTCATATTTTTCTTGAGCAGACCGCTGATGAAGTCCTTTGCCTGGTCAGTGATCTCCTCAAAGCTCTCCTCATCAAACTCCCACTGTGCTGCAGTCACCAGCGCCAGAGTCTCATCATCGTTGTCACCCTGGAAGGGTGACTCACCACTCAGGCTAACAGAGAGAGACAAGGACAGTTAGACAAAGCACTTTCCTGCCTACAAAATGACTTCTGTCTAAACGAAAGACAATGTCTTTCGGCAGAGGGTAGAGATGGAGCAATGATCATAGGCACCTAAAGCCTATTGTGCACACACTATTTGGAGACATCATTATGATATTAGGACTAGATTAATGTCACAAGTCCATTTAGGGTTTGGAATGTTAAACACTTGATTATCATCTCTCCATCTAAAAATGTGTGAAGACCAAGGTGCAATGACAAAAAAGCCCCAGTAGGTGGTAGTAAGAGCTCCTGTGACTCAGTGTCTAACATCAAGGCTTTAAAAGATGAAGTTACTCACAGACCTAGGGGAGGGAGGCAAACTGGGCACTTACAGGATGTAGCAGATGACTCCAATGCTCCACATGTCTGATGCTAGACCCACTGGCTCAAAGCTGATGACCTCTGGGGCCACGAATTCTGGAGTCCCCTGCATCACCTTAAGGGGAGTATTTGGGTCTATACAACAGAGAGCAAGTAGGGACATAGTCACATTGGGACTGAACAAAACCAAACACACCTGCTCTGACTGTGGATTCTACCCATTCATTTTGTTGTCCCAAATGGTTTTATTCATTCCATTACTGGAATCTCTTGAGCAAAAGGGAGACTGTGAGAATTAGAAGTCCCAGATTTTAAGATACAAAATTTACTTTACAACAAAAAAAAAAAAAAAAACACACCTTTGTTGTTAAAAGTAGCTACATGTAAACTATACAAATTATTTTTCCTAACTTTATATACATTAAAAACATTATTTAAAGTGAATTAAAATGGGCATCAATGTTAAATGAAGCTTATTTGCAATAATTTGCATTATAATTTTAAATTTTGCTTGTTGAATTCCAATGGGCACAGACACAAGTGTTCTTTCTTACGTGGCCAGAAGTCCCACTCACATGGGATGGTCCAGTGAGGAGGGACAGTAAGCCATGGGGTTCTCTATTGAGGGTGTGACCTGTCACTGGAGGCATTTTTACTCTATGCTCTGTTAATAATCAGAGCAGGACAGTGTGGCCTGCCCATTCCTGTTTACATTCCAGAGAACAGTCTTTTACGTGTAGGCTAAATCAGACAAACTGGATGACTGCACAAGATGGAGCTCAGGCTGAAACTTTATGCCACTCCAATCTCAGAACTTTCAGAACTTTTCCAACATGCTCTGTTCATTTTGGAGTGTAAATGTCAAGATATGCATCTGCAGATCTTGTAGGGGGGAGGCGACTTTCACCCAGCAACACCAAAGAGCATCTTTCTCACTTTATACAGTGAGAATCTAGGGTAATATGCTTTCCTAAAATGCCACAACCCAGAAAGTGACAAAACTGCTAAAACTGATGGCTACTAAAGTATTTTCATCAGTGTTTGCAACTGCTCCCAGGTATGCCCCATCATGCCTTTTGAGAGAACAGTAAAAGAGAGAAGAGATGCCCTAGTAGTCTAGTGGTACTGAAAAATAACAAAAGCCATATGTCAGTTACTTTTACTTTCACACCTACACCTGTCTACTGTCTCCTAATGTACTATTCTGTGTTCAATTTACAAGTGTGAACGGGGTATAGGCCTCTTCCCCAGCATCACCCAGCCAGCTACTCTGGCCAGGTCAGTGCCCTTTTCTCCCAGCCGCACACTCACCCAGTCTGCTGGCCAGACCAAAGTCAATGATCTTGATATGGGTGCCGGTGGTATTGACGCACACAATGTTCTCAGGTTTGAGGTCCAGGTGCACGATGCTCTGCTGGTGCATGTACTGGACTCCCTCCAGGATCTGCTGCATGTACCGCACACTAGTGGGCTCTGTGTGCTCAAAATTATCGTCCACGATGCGCTCAAACAGCTCCCCGCCCGCAATGCTGTGGATAAGAATAATGACATGCCTTCAGGCGGTTGGTTTACCCCACACTATGAAAAGCCCATTTTACAAAATAATCTAGACCACACTGTCCTCAGTTCATTCTAACCAGGTAGGGGTGCTATTGTCAGCTGATACAACTGCATTTGTAGACACGGATGCACAATAAGCATAAGTGTACATAAAATAATTGTGTATAAACAGGTTTATCAGAGAAGTATGTTTTAAAACGCACCCTCCTAAAAGCTTTATCTATTTTATATTTTTCTGCTTTAAAAGACATGCACACAGACTTTGAGCCTGTCTGTTCTTTCAGAAGTACTGTATAAGAAGAGCATTACGAGTAGTTCTTTCCATGAATAGCTCAATGTCTCTGTCTTGTAATGTTCCTATAGAAGCAGAGATGGGGCTGCTACTCACTACTCCATCACCATGACGATCTCAGAGCGGCAGTCATAGGCTGCCAGGCACTGCACCAGCTTGGGGTGGTGGAGGTAGTTCATCAGCTCAATCTCTCTGCGTGCTGCCGCCTTGTCCTTGGATCCACGGGCCTTGTAGAATTTCCCAGCACACACCCTGCCAGTCTGCTTGTGTGTCATCCGGAACACCTGCCCGAACTTCCCTCTACAAGGACAACCGATGCATGTTCTCAGTGTGCTCGGATGCATTGAAGGACTGATTATTTTATATGCCATTTAGAAGAATTCTTTCATACACAATGTCCCCTGGTGTCTTCCTACTGTTGCACTTTTCTACTCTTTACCTCAGTTACTCTGGACATTCTGCTGTGTAGTTGGGTCTGTACTTGAACTTCATGATAGGAACACATTTGGAAAATACTGTAAGTAATCAGAGTGAAAACTGAAACTGAAAAAAGTAAAACTGAAATCGTCCGATTTCTTACTGTATTTGACCTCCCTAAAGTTCAACTGTTGAGTAAACACAGTATAAAATGTCAGTCACATTCTTGTTGGACAAGTTTGAACAAAAAGTGCCAAGCCAGATTATTTTGCTTACCATCATATAGACAAGCTACAGCTTGAATACAGCTCCCAGTATTAATGTTCTCTTCACATGTAAAACACTAATAAGGAACAGCTGAACATCAGGACCTAGGGGCTTCTCTGCAGGCCAGAGACAACTGTGAGGGCCTGAGTTTGTCATGTGGGCTGTGCAAACACATCAATTCTCATCCATAAAAATGTTTTGTAACATTGTACAAAAAGGGGCATTTTTGGGAGTCATTTTATTTATTTTTTTGTTGCATGACGAAATATCTTCACCTCTGTGAGTCAGCCAATTCTCCCCTTCTGCAATATGTCACATGAGCTGCCCCTCTGTGCTCATTATGCTGCATTAGGCCAATGCACCTCAGAAAGTGACCTGCTGCTCTAAGCAGACGAAACACTCACACTCCAAGCTTCTCGTGCACATCGTAGTGGTCCCTCACTTTGTTGGTGGTGTTGATGGTGACATCTACATAGGTCTGTGGGTCTTCTGGAGTCTCTCCTCAAAAGTGCATGCACAGAACAACATGTCATCACAAGCAAACAGACACCCAAGACAAATGTAGCTGGTGCAACATTTTACAACTTTTCTGTGACAAAGAAAAAGGTGAGAATATTTATCTTCAGCTGAGTGCTTTAATCGGATGTCATTTCTGAGATATATAACGGAAGGAAAATGAAGGCATGTGCATACCACAACACACTTAACACATACTTGCACACTGAGAATAAACCTTCCAAACTACTCTATGATGCTTGCCCACCAGTACAGCACAAATGAGAACAACTCAATGCCAGACAATTACCTTCTGTGTCCATCTTGATGATGTCTGACACCAGGCTGGGTTCACTGACTCCAACGGTGTTGTACGCCCTCACTCGGAAACGGTACTCCCCCAGGGGCTCCAAGCCAGAACGAACCCGATACGAGGTGCTCCTGCACTGTCCGGTCACTTCACTCCAGTCCCCAGGCTCCCCAGGGCCTTCTTTCCTCACCTCCACCACGTAGCCAGTGACAGCACTGCCCCCGTCGTAGCAAGGTCCCGACCAGGAGAGGACCAAGGAGCTCAAGGAGAGCTGGGAAATGACGGGACAGGATGCAGGAGGCTGGGGGCAATCTATAGGAGGGGCAGGAACACACTAGTGAAACACAGCTCTTCCTGTCCCTTACATAAATGTTAACCCTGCAAGTTCCAGGTTTTGCAAATGTGCCGCTTTACGAATAACAATTCTCTTCTACTGTACATATCGGAGGGTTGCACACACTCTACAGGCATACATGGCATATCACCTATTTCAGTAAATATTTGAATGTAAATGGCCTGCACTTCCATCATTGACCTTTAGCTTGAGAGATATCCTCATGTTGCTGACATTGACAGATAGGACTCAAAGTCAAAGTTTTTTCATTTGTCACATGCCAAGATACAGGGAGCAGCAGGGCAGACTGTGCAAAACTCACAATAGAAAAAAATATAAAGAAATAACTTAAGGAAGACATAAAACAAAGTAGAAACATGTGCAAAACAAAGTTAGACTCCAGTATGGGCTGCGTTCAGGATTCTGATGGCCTGGGGGAAGAAACTCCTACGGAGCCTCTCAGTGTTGGCCTTGAGGTTGCGGAGGCATCTGCCTGACCGCAGCCACTGAAAGAGTTACTTTCTGCCAAGCTACTTTCTGCCAACAATAACATCTCCAGGATCAACTGATCCACCCCTGGATAAGTCCCTTAACATGTAAAAGGTCAGTGTTGATCCAGGATCAGTATCTGAGGACAGAAGCCAAAATGTAAATGAGAGGGATTGTGGAGCAGTAAGGTGGAGTATGGCTCACCTAGGACACGGAGTATGACACTGTGCTGAGCAGAGCCCCTTCGGTTCCGCGCCACAATGGTGTAGCTGCCCGCGTCCTCAGGAGAGACCTCCGAGATCACCAGCCTGCTGCCCTGATCACTGCTCTCCACATGAGTTTGAGGGCTGTCTACTACCTGCAAAGAGAAGGAGAGTGAGAGAGAGGAAGAAAGAGAGAGAGAGAGGCTACATCCCAGTTCAGCCCCTAATCGCCAAGTGGCCATCTCTGTCATGTGCTGCTGACATGGCTGCTGAGGCATTTAGGCTTTAGGTCTAAAGAAGATCGACACACTTCCCCATTTGGTATATTCTCCATTTGAATCTGTTCAATGATATGTGCATCCAGAGGTGTGAGAAGTGAGTAACAGGTAACAGAATTATTAAAACAGAACCACTAAAAGCATTACACTTGCTACACCATAATGTTATGACAATGTATGGAACTTCAATGTCTCACAATTTCTGTCTTAAAGATGTGTAAAGCAAACTCGCATAAGCATAGTTATTATATGCAAGAAGTTCACACACGTGATAAGACTCCACATGAAATATAAATATGATATAATTAAACTTTCATAATTAGTACAACTTTGTTACACTATTTTCATTATGAAACTGCTTTTATAATGTTGTTTAAATACAGACCTCAAACTATAAATCTCCTGTTCACCTATGTCTCACAAAGCATTGTAGGATGTTAATCACTTTTTAGCATGCTGAGGTATAGGTGTGCTCATAGTGGATTTTCAAGGGTCCAAAAAGTCATTACACACTTACTAGAATTTACTTGTTAAACCCTGGGATACCTTTAAATATTGAAAACTCCCACACGGATGTAAAAAGGTAGGAGGTAGGGGCTAGGGGAAGGGTATGGGATGGGTAGTATAGTTCTTGTCAGATCAAGGAGACTGGGAAGGGTATAGGGATATGATTATTACAGTCACAGTGAGAGAAAAATGCAGAAGATTGTACACTGTCCCTCATGCAGGTCCCTCCATGGGTAAAACTGGTACCTGTGCCTTGTTGTGGATCCAGCAGGAGGCCACAGGGAAGCTGCTGCCAAAAGAACACTGCAGTAGGGCTTGCTCTCCCACTCGCACCTCCACGAACTCCGGGAGCTCCTCAAACTGGACCGGGGGGTCTGAAAGAGGCCAAGATTTGTATTTCTGCTGTCTGACCACAGCACCAGCTCATGAGAACCATGCTGATGAGATCCGATCAGGAACCATGAATAGTGACCAAAAACTCCATAATACAATTTTTCATTCCCCAATATAGGGGTGAAGACACAGTAAAAAGCAGCAAGGTACAGATTCAGGTATAAGTGCTGCACGCAGCAGATGTGCCAAAATCAGCGACGTTCTGACAAACTATTTTTTTTCCTCAGATAAATAATCAAATAATGATAGTCATCATTATATAACCATTTCAGAGCTCAGACCTGATTGTTAATACTGGGGTCTTGTGCTGCTGTTCAGTCAAATTTGTTCACTTTGGAACACTGAACCTATATCTGGCCACTGGGAAAACCACAGACACCTAAGAACGACCAGGTAGCATTTCAAAAACAGCCACATTCACACTGTTGTTTTTATTTTAGTGATTTGCATGAAAGCAAACAACTCTAGTAAGCCTTTTATTGAGTGCAAGTCATCCGTAGCTGCTGGCATTTCCAGAATGAAATCCTTGTTTAACTGGATTTACATACATTGAGCTGCATTGATTTGTGCATTTTATCGGTACCTTTTTTGTAAGGGCCACTGTCCTTAAATCACAGGGCAAGGAACAAACTGCTATGAATTACAAAAAGGTATTCCAAGCTCTCAGTTCTTTTTTTACAGGACATCACCTGCCAATATCCCAGTGCAAAGACATGATGCCTTTTAACAAGTGCAGCAGAACCTCACTGACCCTCTACAGTACCTTATGATGGCTTTCCCCAAACAAGACACAAACTATTTTACAGCTTTACAGTGAGCAAAATTTCCATTCAGATTGCTAATGCTTGCCATCTTGAGGCCCTTATATTCTGTGTTAAGACAGGATAACTTCTGATAGCAGGGTTGCATAGAGATAATTATTCAGATACAAGATGAAATCCTGTTGGAACTGTGGTGAGCCAAATGTTACACCAAACATTACAGCTAAACAGTCCTCATTACTTTTATTCAGCACAATGCGACTAAACTATGCTTCATGGTTTTATCATGGACATGTACCATGCAAATTGGTAATCTTACAGAGCAGTAAACAAAGGTTTTCACTGCTGATAAATGAGTCATTTCATGTGAAATGGATGATACTTCATGCAATTTGTTTTAATTTTAGATATATTGATGAGATATTGGTATTTTACAGACTATACAAAATGAGCACATCAATTTTCAGAGAGGGATATCTGATATCTTTTGAAATATGACCCATTCTGTTGAGTGGGAAAACCATAATCAATGAAGTGCGTTCTGTCATATTTCATTGAAAGATGGAAAAATGAAGCAGGAGTTTGTGAAAGGAGATGATTCAGTAGATGTTCATTTAGAATAATGTCCTATTGCACAAAACATTTCTTCAATGGCTTCTTCTGATGTGTGATAAACTCCTCCTGTTACCAAGCGTTTGCATAAATCAAAACTTGGTCCTAACACATCATTGGAGCATCATCAACTCTTTATAAAAATGGGTCCATCTGTGTGGCAGAAGCTCAGTTTTGATTCAGATGTGTTATGGTAAGTCTCTAGAACAGACGTAAGCTACCATTTTGCCAATATCATGTCGATTTCACTGTTAATATGTATTTCTAACCATAGTCATGCAATATTATACCATTGCAAATTGCAAATGTGACAAAAAATGTTAGCATGAGATGAATGAACACTAATGCAATTATCATTCTTTGCATATTTTTTCTCTTTGGTAGCTGCCCTTGTGCACCACAGCGAATTGTATGATGTTAACACTTTGCAGTAGAAGTGCTGGACACAATGTACTGAAACTATACTGGTGAGACATTTTAGGTGTCAAAGGGGAGAGCCTGCCCACAACAAAACACAATATCAGAAGCAAAGCAAACCAAAGATCAATAAGAATAAGAATGACTTCCAAGTAAATGTGTTCTGGGTCAAGGCAGAATCATGTTATTGGAGAGCAACTGAAACAGAGCAGAACAATCATTTGGCATAAGATAGATGCTAAAGACGTGGACAAGTGAAAGATCTAGAAAAATGATCAAACCATTTATGAGCCCCACAGGTACACATGCAAATGTCTCATTTACAGTCAATGAAAGAAATAAAAACAAGTCACATGGAAGACACTCAAAAGACATCTATCGTTCAGCTCTAAAGCTCAACGTAAAATGAAATAAGTCACCTAGTTTGGCTTGAAAAAACCAAATCTTCTCTCACTCTAACACACTAATGTAGAGAGGGGGCCTCAAGGCCGCTGGCTCTTACCTGCTCCTGAAGATTTTCTTCTCTTTGGAGTGATCTCTGAGGGAAAATGAAGCAGGGAAAAAGACGCTTTAGACAGATAACAGAGGGGTGGAGCTTTGTGGCAGTCAAATGAGAGATAGGGATTACTGTTTATGATAAGGGTTGAAGGCGTGACTGTGACTGGTGCTACTTTGCACTATATAGTCTCAATGCAGGTTATTGTTTAATCCGTTGATTCCTCTACATGCAATATGTTTTGGTTGAACATAACACTCTGGCCAGATTCTTTCTGTTTCTTAGTGAGACCTACAGGTGTGACAACCATTTCCCCTGCTGGAGCTCTAATTGGCTTGGAATGTGGGGCTCTGATTGGTTGATTAACCACTGAAGGGATTAATCTTTGTGGATTTGGGTCCCAGTCGCAGGGTTTTCTAAATTGGGAACAGCTGGGGTAAAGTGAGAGATTGCCCCGTGTGAGTACTGAAGAGGGGGGCAAACACTCTGCTTGTTCACAGAAATGCCTTTTGCTTCAATGACTTTTAAATAGTCTTTGAAGTCTCATCCTGTTCACTGAGACTGGTGTGTCACCGCTTCACACAACATTGCTAAGTTAAGAGCTGGTGTTATTCAGATATATTAGATGAATGCACTGATCTTGATGTCTGTGTCTATCATCAGATAATGCAGATTATATAAACTCAGTGGATCTGCACAACACCTGCTCTGAACTGATGCCTGTGATCAAGCAGAAAGATGTTAGAATGCAAATAATTTAATTCTACCCTAAGAATAATGGTGCTGTGCAGAACCACTTTTCTTATCTAGGCTTCTTCGACTTATGGAACACCATGGACACTGCATAAATGATCAGTTTCACTAATTCAATATACATTTATTCAAGCATCCAAATAGCTTTGTAGAAGCTTTGGTCACCTCTGAAATAAAAGCAGAGTCCATAAAAAACTGTGCCACAAATTCTCAGATGGTGATGATTACATATGAAATTAATAGCGGCATAAAACAGTTTGAGACTGTGATCAGGGCAAGTTTGGTAAGCAATACTGTAGGAAGAACTGCAGATGCAGAGAATACACAGCAATGCCTAGTTACCTACTAGTATAGGCTAGAAGCTCTCAAAGTGTACAAATCTTAAACACACGCACGCATTGATCATAATCTCCTCCAGAATGATATCACTTGTTAAAAACTTTTGTTTTGACCCAGCAAGGAGACTTCTCTCAAACATGTAACTCACGGTGACTTCTTGCAAGCTGTAGTTTGCTAGCTGGTCAAGAAGAGGTGGGAGCCTTACCTTTCCAGGGTGTAGGACTCTGTGTCTGCACTATCTCTGGGGTCTTCTTTTCCTTGTGGAGGCTGTTGTTTTGTACAGTAAGATTGTTTTTTTTCTCAAGGTCGCAGCTGGGAGGAGTAGTGGACTTCTTTTCGTTGATCCCACAGATTGACTCTAAGTCTAATTTGTGTTGATAATGTGGAACAGAGAAATGAGAAGGACAGCCAGTTTCATATCCCATGAGAGAGTCCACACTGACACACTGATGAAAGATATTTCAAAGCATTTTGCAGTCCAGTCTTGCCATACAATGAATCCATGACATGCAAATTGAATCAAAACCCTGTGTTCCTCCTATTTCAATATCATGATTGCGTGCATTAAACCTCTGAGGGACTTTGGTTGTCGCTATATCATTATTCATCATTAAGAATTCACCATAAAGCTCGATGTTATTTATGCTTTGTACACCTGTCTGAGAGCTTGGGCGTGGTGCTCTTCTGATGCTCTCTGGCACTCCTTCAAGTCATACCTCTGACACACACAGCCGCACTGCTGGAGGCCTTGCCCCTGTTATTCTCTGCCACACAAGTGTAGGTGCCTGCATCCTCGGGCAAGCACTCACGCACCACCATGGTTGCCACAGTGTCATCGAAACTGGATTTCCCAAAGCGTACAGGATCACCTGCAGGCCAGAGAATCCGAACACATCTGAACGAGAACTTTAGACAGAATATCCAAACGACATATCAAAACAGTTTTTACACAATACAGTGACAGGAGAGTTTTTAACAGTTACATGTTCCTAGGATAAAAATATGTAATTCCCAATTGTGCATATTAAGGATATAACTTTATGAAGATTTTATTTTGATTGAAGCAGTCATGAAGTCACAATAGCACAGCTAGCTCTGAGGCTGTTCCTGAAAGTCATTACACAGTTTTGGAGACATGCTGTGACAGATATGCTACAGGCTAACAGAGTTTCCAGGAAATCTTTCATTGGTCAAAGTATGAGAGAATGTGAGCGTTAATCACGTGTGTGTCTTTGTTGGCAGAGGAGACAGGGAAAGAGAAAAGAGCTGCTGTCACCAAGAGACGGCTACTCTCTCACCATTGTGCAGCCAGGAAACCTTAAGGGGCAGACTTCCTGTGATAACACCTCGCAGTGTGATGTCACCACCCTCCTCCACCGAGTAGTCCACCAGTGGTTTTGTGAACTTTGGTGCCTCCAGTAGCCTGACAGAGACTGGCTTGTCCTCTGCAGAGGGTGGGCAGACCAAGCATGGTTAGACCTTTATTGCACATGATCAGCACACTGACCCGTTTAAGTTCCCACTTAGCTTATGTAGCAAAAAATGTGCCCATACCATTGCTAATCCATGCCAGCAGAAGTTAACAAACACAACTAAGTAAGGCTTCAAAGCAATTTCCCAATTTAATGAGTAAAGCAGTTATGGAGGCCCTTGGCCCACAATGGCTATATTTCTGCATTTTTATAATAAACATCCTTTGTTTAGACTGGATGCAGCCCTCTGTTGAACTTCCTGTTCAAACAATGGCTTCAGTTCTGTACCAGTTATTCAGATCTGAGGGACAGCCTTCAGGGCCTCAATGGACAAGGGTAGCCACCAATTGCCAAGAATAGACCCCGTTGCGTTTTACTAGGAAATACGAAACATGCTATGAATGAATAACATCTCACGTGACTATGAAATGTTGCTGTGGATGAAAAACATATGATATTTGCTGCAGCTTTGACTGAAGAGACCTTTCTAGACTGCATTTGTTCCTCTTTAGAACCTCAAGCTCACCACAGGTTTCATTTCTTAAAATACAGTTTCAGAGTTATTGTATGAGTTGTAGGGTGTCAGCACACATGTCCCACCACCAAGACACATACAGCTTTGCTAGAGCCCAGCTGCATCTCAGGACTGAGCTGCCTGTGCTTAATACACATCTGCTGTGGGATTATAACACAGGCTTCTGCCTGTTGAGATGGGTGTAAGCTGTTAGTGACACAGTTGAACTGGAAAATGTGAAACTCTGCACAACCAGCGTACAACAATTTTTGCCTGTTGCAAAAAATTGATAAAGTTGCATTCCATTATAGTCAATTGTGCCTCCCACACTGCCCTAACTTTCTTCCTGATACACATTCACCCGGCTTGGGTCAAATCTGTTACATAAATATATAATTTCTTCTCAGTCCTGCTAGGGTAAAAATCCCTTTGATACTCTTGGACCAAACCGTGGCCCAGCCCAGAGTCACTGCAGGAACATGGTATTGGTATTCATAGTTTCCTTGATCTCACAGGAAGTATACTTGCAACCATTCTTAATGATCTTGAAACATATATCCAAAACTTTGTCAGATTTAAAATCCACCACATATCTCCATAATACAAAATACATGAATATGTTGGAGAATTTTTCTACACAGCAGATGAGAAGGCGTTAGCTAACTAGTGAGGAAGACACTTTCTGCCCAACGGAACTGATCCTGGATGAGAAACATAATTTTGTGCTAAATGATTGGGAATAGGATTAGGTCTGGACAAGCTGACCTTACATGTCTTGACAAGGATAGAAAGTACTCAGAGCTACCGTCTAATCACAATAGCTGTTAGATGTCATGTCAATCAATTATCAGCCTCTCTGAATCACATAGGTATTCAGACAAGGCAACTAATTTACTTTTTATATTTCAGCTATTGAAAAGCAGGAAGGAAAGCAAACTGAGAAGCAAAGCAAAGACGATGAGTGTTCTTGCTAAATTATGGTGGTCAGGCAGTCAGCCTATGGTCATGTACAATGTACATGCTAGCAGCTAGCTAACTTCCTACCTACACCAGCATGCCTGAGAAGTGAATGAATAATGAACTGAACATGATCCAATGTAAAACTGGAAAAAAGTTTTATTGTTACAATATTGAAAGAAAGATCTAAATATATGAAGTGTCTTCCTTTTATTCACACTGAGGTCTCACACCTTGTGCTACTACTTGTGCCCTGCAAGAGAATGACTTTGGAAAACTGTAGAACCGTTACCATCTTACAACATAACATTACAAATGGAGGGTATTAAAATAGCTAGCTTGCTTCTGAGAGGGGTACCCAGCAACACTAGTACTTGGTTAACCCAGGAAAATTGCAGCAACACTACAAAACCGCAAACATTAGATGAACATATTGATAAGATATTTGCTGCACACTTCAATATTTTGATGGCTGTAGATTTTCAGGCATAACATCTTTGCTGACACCTGTGTTTTCTTTCCATTGTTCTTTCCCTTTCCCATTCACTCTATATGTGTAACCATGAGCCAAATATGTAAGACAACAGTTTACTGTGGCATGCTAAAATAACAATGACACAAAACCAACTTTTCTCAATCATTTCATATCTTTCCCCTAGCTAGCTAGCTAGGTGGCTTGGTAATCAGTGGCTAACTGCAAACCATTAGCCACTGATTACCATTTTTTCTTTGTTGAATGTGATATCCAAAATCTTATCAGCGCTCTATGGTTGTATGGTTATTTAACATGTATATCCCATTGAAGCTTTAAAAATATTTTTTTATATTTGAAGAAAAATGCAATAATTGTTTGAAAATGAAAGCTCAGGAAAATGTTTTGCTGAATCTAACAAATACGCAATGAGAAAATGGACCTTATGAAGCAGATTTATGAATTGATCGTATGGGGCAAATTTATAAAGCTTGAGACCGTTTCCTTGTATTTTACTTTGTATTAACATTAGGTGTCCACAGTTTGTGGCCTTTGCTCAGGTTATTACTACTATTATTATGATTGGAGGAATTGATGAGGGAACATCATAAGGAATGGTTACATGGGAATCATATTTAATGATTTATATCTCCCAGGTGACCAAAGCTCATATGTGCCTATCAAATTCAGTGTTGTGTGTTTGTTCCCATGAACACTATTACCAAGACAAGGATACTCCCCCTGTGTCCAAGGAACAGAACTCACATGCACTTGCCTTGAGAGTCACATACATGGCCACAGTTGTACTCATATACAAGCCGTGTCTTCATGTTTTTTCCTTTTGTGTGTCATCGATGATGAATTCAGTATGCATACATTAAAGAGACTATCTGTGGGACGTTGTACAACAATCAAGGTGGCATGTTTGCTCACTTTGAGTGTAGGCTGAGCCTTATGGCTGGGTTCAAAACCAGCCATGTCTTTTACAGACACTGTCTGGGTTCCACAACAGACAAATTGGCTTCATTATCCCAGGATTGGGGGGGGGGGGGTCCTTTGTGGCACTACTTGCCAGGCACCCTGTGATTTCTCAGGGGCCTGCAAGTTGCTTGAATCATCCTCCAGTGAGTGCCCTACTCCACTGTAGTATGCTGTCTGACTTGTAGTGTGAAAAATAGCTTAGGCCTACTTCTAAAGGTTTGGATAATAGGCAATACACACATCTCTCTGTGTAGCTTAATTCTATTGTAAAGGGTATTACTTCATAATCAGACTTTCCTCACAAAAACAGACTGGGTTTGTAGACCCCAGTACTCATTGACCTCTTGGATTTGCTCTGAGTGGGTGCAGCAAGAACAAAATAAACATTCGGGCATATGGTGAATCACTTATCTTTCCTGTAATCTTCATAATTCGGTGTATAAAAACACATTTAAGTCAAGCTTCACATGCACTTTGACAACAATGCATGAAAATGGGAGAGACAGTTCTGGCTTTCATATATTCAGCAATGACTGGCATGGCATTCTGGGTGGATCATCTGGTCTCTCACTCTCTAGTCGCCTTAAACTATGTCATTGCATATGTGTGTGGGTGGGTGTGCATGGGCTGACATGTTGACTTTGGGGATAGTGAAAGTAAACTGATTTTACCTCCTAGTCCTTTTGCAATGAGGAAGCACACCCTACATTGTAAAAAAATGTCTGGGCAAATGGTGTACATTTGAGAGTTGATACACTGCTGTATGCCATTCATGCCTAACATAATTGTATGAAATGACTGATGTTTTCAAAAGAGGGACGCCCTCTAGGTTAACTGGAGTCCTTGCATTGACCTTTGTGTATGCATATTCTAGCTGATGCCCTGTGGTTACCTAGGTCACTTCTGACTCACCAAGGCCCTCTACAGAATAAAGCTGTTACTGTAAATAGATGTACAGTATAGGAGGATGTATGCAAAGGATGGAGGATGTAACCAAAACGCTATGTAAACGTAATTGTAAATGTAAATGTTCATTAATGCAGACAATGCAAAAACGTTGCAGTTCTGTACCCACGGCATGCCAGCGTTGTACAAGAACACAATAACTAGTTTTCAGGTCTGTCTGTTTTAGATGGAGCTAAGCCAGATTACCTTTAGTTATGACCTCTAAAGATACATGACCACACCTATTTCAAACTGTAAGTTAAACAACATATAAACTCCAACAAAGATCAGATTAAATCATACCTGATAGGTGAACATCATCATGTATCAAAATCATGTTCAGGGAATGGCATGAATGACAGAAACTTACAGCGATCTTGAGCATTTTCAGTTTAACAACAAGTAGGGTAAAGCACTATTGTTCCCAATGTAGAAAAATTACCTCATGTGTACCATCCTACACACTACAAGACACAAGCAATCAGGCTCTTATATGACTCTTCTGTAAACTTCACATCTCTGTTTGCCCTGTTGGCCAACTCCATCTTCCCTTTACTTACATCTTTCCATCTTTCCAGGAAAAAAAATCTACGACAGCTGAGAGACTAACAGGAAAATGGTATCAAATTCCAGGCAGACAGTTAAAACTTTAAAGAAAATCACGTGTTCTGTTGTACAATACATGTGCAAACATGTTATCTCAATGTGTTGAGCTGTCAGTTTTAATAAGATCTGTCACCTCCATGTAGCATAACCTTTACCAGACCATTAGCCATTACATTGTAATCTTAGGTTACCTTGCGGAAAAATGAATGTGATCATAAACACCAATTTATGAAAATTTACAGAGTGAAAATCTAATTTATTACAGTATATTTACAAGTTGTACAGTGTATTTTCTCATGGTGAAAGACTTCTTTTTCATCATCTTATGCAAATACTGCTGTGATGTTGAGACAATTTGATTAATGTGAATAATGTCATAATAATTTTACAACATAATTTTATTATATTATAAATTATAAATTATAATAATGTGGGGGATTATGTGGACTTCTATCATGTGAAATGCTGCGTGGGTAAAAAAAAAAAAAAAACCTCTACCAGCAGCAGGGATCTGAAAAAGAACAGACATATCTTGACGTACTTATGATCCTTATCAGATTACGCATAAGGGATGTTTGTGCACTATCTGGATAGAACAAAGTGAGGCCATAGTGCAACAAAAAGCTGAAAGAGAGGAAGCTTTACAGGACACAGGTCACCGTGACACATCTGAACATGAACAAACTTCCAGTCATCCACCTCAGCAGGATGTTTATGCATTACTTTCAAATAGCTGAAAAACATATAATCAGAAACTCTAAATGGATATTGAGGTGAATGGTACATAAACACATAAACATCCTTTCACATACTGCATAGCTCACAAAGGAAGAACACATTGCAGCTGAAAATTAAAGAGGGGGGTAATTCAACAGTCTGCCTGCAGCACCCCACTTTTGAAGCATAATGTACTGAGGTCAAATTCATTACATTATGTACTACTGCTACTACTACTTCTACTACTACTACTACTACTACTACTAATAATAATAATAATGGTGGTGATGATGATCCTGAGAATTATAAAAGATGATGGATAAGTGATCAGTGTAAAGAGAGCATTCTACACATGCATACACTTGTTCCTGGCACATTTTGACTGAGCTGCGGGACCACTTGTCAAGTCTGGCTTGAGAACTGGCAATATACAACCAGTGATTACTGTTGCAGGCATGGATATTTCAATAAAAGGATGCCAGCAAGTTCCAATGAAATACATCTCCAGCGCAGACTTTCTCATGAAGTCATCCTATGGAGGCTGATGAGGATCAAATTACAAAAGTTTCATATCATCAGATGAATACTCATTCAATTACACACCAATGGCTTTCTGAGTTTCTAGCATCAATATGAAGCTGACTTTATTGATTAATCAATATATTTTCGTTTTGACTTGTTCTTTACAAATATAGCAGTTTGGCAACTGTCCACAGACAAGCAGAGCTCACTCTCCAGTGTGTAATGGGTTGGTATTCCTACTATGTACTTACAAGCTGCTTTAGTGTTTATGTTTACCTTAACTGGTGGTGTTCGGTCATGGTCCTGAAGACCCAAGGACCTGAGGAATTCAGTGAAGATTTTGAGCCATTTTTGAGATTTATATCTCCAACCAATGAATGGCTCCAATTAAATAATTAAGACCAGAGATGTGGTAGTGTAGAGAAACTAAGGGAAAGGGGAAAAACTGTGCATACATACAAAGCTTAAGATATTTACTCTTGTGTTTTCCCACATTCCTAAGTGTCTTCATCCAAAATTCAGACCCCCCCCCCCCACCAAATAAAAAGAACATGTTCTGAGAACATGAGATGATAATAAAACAGACCATATATCAAATAATCTTAAATAATATGAATACTATTAATTGATAATGGTCCTTCCTGTTCAAACTATGTGGCAACCGGGAAACAGGATTCATAAGGCCAGGTTCCTCACAAAAGGATGAAAGGAGCAAAGTGTTGATGCCAACCGCATCTGTGGATAACTGCATGTAGCCTCTATATATCTACAGACAAACACCACAAATAAACAAGCTTTCTCCTTCTGGACAGCGCCATGGACCACCAATCCTATGAGGTCAACTCTTCTGCCAAGGCTACAGACAGTCCTACATCACCAGAGAACTGGAACGACCCTTTGAACTGCTGTTAAGTAAGCAAACATCATGGGAGGGGATTCCCATACTTCTAGCATACATACCCCTTTGACTTTTCCTCAGAACCAGTTGTTTATATCCACACATAATCCTTAGCACTTCTGCCAAATGCTCTAGGGCAGCGTTTCCCAACCCTGCTCCTGAAGGCACACCGTCCTGCATATCTTCTATCTATCCCTGCTCTACCTACCTGACTGAACTCATCAGTGGCGCTTTTGATTAGCTGAGCACACCTGATTTAGTCAAGCAGGAAGGATACATAGAAGATATGCAGGACAGTGTGCCTCCAGGAGCAGGGTTGGGAAACACGGCTCTAGGCAAGTCTTAACTGTTCTCTAGTGTGTTTTCTCAATCATGCTGAAATTTTTCAGACCAGACCTTATTCCCCTAATACTCACATCAGATAGTGTCATGCACAAAATCGCAGAAAACATGAAAGCATTGTTGTCAGTGCCCAAGCAGAATTTTCCTTTCCTTATTTTCAGGTTGATACCTTTTTATAGCCTGCTGTCTATAAAGTCCAGTTCCTCGACTGTGTCTTTTTGTTTTTCTCCTCACACACACCAGGCATTTGGCTTCAACCATTGACAGAATAGATATGTCTTTAAGGAATTCCAAGAGTTGTACATCTGAGGGCAAACAGCATTGAAAAACAAGTTTTGACAAAAATCCCTGGGCTGTAATTGGGCATTTCCTGTTAGATGTGAATACAGATGAAACCAAAAGCAGGCAAAATAGATGAGCCTGGAAGCTTTTCTGACAGTATTCTACTGTATTACTGTACTACTCCAGCAAGCTGTCACTGATTGAAGAACAGCCTTAAAGGGTACTATTTCTTCACATGGTGTTATGAATTCCCATATGCCACAGCATTAGCAGTGGAGAGACCAGCAAATATCTAATAGTGAATGGCGGAAAAAAAAGCATGCTGGCTACAGGGAAGGAAATTCTCTATTCCTAAATTGTCTTGTGTGAATTTTACAATCTCGGTGAAGAGACACAGCTAGTTAACTAAAAGGACTTTCTCATTGTTTTATCTGAAGCATTGTTTTATCTGAATCAATACTAATATGATTTAAAAAATAATCTTTTCAATTTTGCCCAATAACACTTATTTTAAATATGAAATTGTTCAAAAAGTTCAATAAATCTGACCCAAGAACCAATGAAAAATACAAAGATGTGTCTGTGTCCCATTTATATGTTTGTCATTAAATCCACAACTAAGCCATGAAAAATTCTGAACATCTAATATAGATATAATAAAATAATGAATCAATGAATGATAAAATTCAGAACACAGGCATTGTTACTGTCATTACTAGCTTGGGAGTTATGCAGACCAAACATAACTATATGCTGAAAGAGAAACTAAATATTTTTTCTACACAATGTACATGTGTCTCAAAGTAGCCCAAAGGCACCCATGTAATTGCTAACATATCAGAGTCATATTAAACATGAAACAGCTCAGGGCACTGCAGCCATCCATTATTACAGCTACCATTGAAAGGAAGGTGTTTCTAAAACTACACTATGAAGAAGGATGGTCCTTACCTGTGGTAGATACCCTGTCCATTCTGGTGTTCAATGAGGTGGTCCCAGCAGCTGGACCATTTTCCAGCTCCCGCAGTCCAGGGCTGTTCCCCCGAAGCTGTTTGTGAGGTGTGAGCTGTATCCTAAAAGTGGACACATAAGTCTGTTTTGGCTCGTTGCAGCTCATATCCTTTTGTAGGAAAGGACTGAATCTCTTGATGCAATGGGGAATAAAAAGTTAAGCAGTCATTTCCAGCCCCTTTATCAAAACTCTTGACTATCTGTCTGTGCTCACTCTCTCTATTTCTCTGTCTTCACTCTGCTCCCAGTTAATATCTCTCTCTCTCTCTCTCTCTCTCTCTCTCTCTCTCTTTCTCTCCCTCTCCTCCCACGAACTCCCCTCACGTTCTAGGGTATGCACAGCAGCTCTCTCAGACTATCTCTGCCCCAGACTGCTCTCGTCCTCCATACAGGAAACCACATGCTTTATCAGTTCAGACGCCACACGACAGCACAGGCACTGTGTGAACAGCAACCAGAGAGCAAGAGACAGTGTGAGAGAGCGAGAGAGAGCAAGAGAGAGCGAGAGCAAGAGCGAGAGCGAGAGAAAGCGAGAGAGAGAGAGAGAGAGAGAGAGAGAGAGAGAGAGAGAGAGAGAGAGAGACTCAGAAAGGCTGGGGGAACCTGTTGCATACTATTGATCCTTCAGCAAAATCACCACAGCCACGCACTGCCAACAATGCCTGCAGCAAAACAGTGCTACAAATGTCACTATGAAAAAAAACAACTAATATCATATGTCCTGTATTGATCATATGTCCTGTATTGATTTCCTTGCAATCAAATATTGAAGACCTTCATGAATTCTTGATTTTATACATATGCAATGTGAGCACTTATCACTGAACTAAATTATCTTCGCTATATTAACATTGCCATAAGGTTGCCTGACATAACATTACATTACTGTCATAATTCAGGCATTTAGGGCTGGGCATTCTTTAACAGAGTGATGAATGTGTCACTGACGCCAGCTTGATTGTGCTCTTTGTGGAGGCGCGTCACAACAGTGGCAACAGGAATCTGAGAGATCCAGCAGAACAGCTTTGTACATGAGCTATACTCAAGATCTACAGATTTAAGGAATGAAACACTTCTTGGTACATCACAGTATGATATCATCCCTGGGACATTGATGAGGCAGGTTGTGGGAGGGGGGTTACCATGGGTTAGAGCCTGGTGTTTAATTTCTCTCTGCTTCATCCTTCAGTTGTTGCCTAGGTGGGGCCAGGTTAGTGACCCTGAGGTGTGTTTCCTGCTGTGAACTGGGACCACTTGACTACCTGCCCTCACGCTTGGGGAAAGCGGCCCTGGAAACAGCAGAGGTATCATATACCCCAGAGCCCTGGCTGAAACAGCAACAGCAGTCCTCCCCCCCATATCTATATTGAGTAAACAATGAGACTCGGAGGCCCCCTCCAACTCTCAAGAGGCACAGTCTCCTGGAACCTTTCTGGTGATACCGCAACTCACATGACTGGTCAGACTACCTAGAGGTGATTGTGATGTGTGCTGTAGTGGTGTTAACATCCTCACAGGTATGCCCCAGGTGTCACCGCCTTCCACTTTGCACCATGCAAGAATTCAGAACATTTACAAGATTTTCTGTTAAATAATAATTCTGTTCAATAATTCAGTCAACTGAGGTTCTCAAAAGGCATTGTGAATATAGGATTTGATTGAATGTAAATATCAACAGAACTTCTACTTATACAGCTAAAGTACATTTATTCATGCATCACAGGAATTAAGAAAAATGATCTCATCTGAAGGAGTAACAGCACTAGATGTGAGCTCAGGGCCCCCTGACCCAGTGACCCTATCACAACCGGTAGAGCGTTTGTGTCACTCTGGGTTCTGCTGATGACTTATTCCATGTCTCCCAAACTAAGGTTTTTCTTTGACAATTAATTAATGAATCACATTTGTCGCCTTGTGCTTCCACACAAGTAGTTGTGATTTCAAGGAAAGCCTGTGGGTTCCCAAGGCTACTAGATGGATTTAGGAAAGAAATCGACCAGCAACAAGAACAATGTGCGGGATCACACAACAGGGAAAAATTCAAGTGGTGACAGTGAGCGTGGCGTACAAGACACTACTGACTGCAAAGGAATCCAATCTGTGTGTTTTTTTAACCCTGCAAATATTGATTATTGTTGTAGCAACAATCTTGTCATATCTTGTAAATCTTGTCATAATAAAAGATGGTGAGTCTTTATTAGCATTAATGGCATGAGAGAGATGTTAGTTTTAGCTGTTAGCACCTGATCCCCCCTGGCTTCACTTCTACTGTCCCAAGGCAGTGTGTTCCTCCCTGTCCCTTGGCTCTGAAATTGCATCTCATGGGAATAAAAACTTTAATTTCTGCTTTATGTTCCATGTCATTAGCTACACTGATGTCATGGTCTCTGATGTGCTGTGTGCAGCAGCGGATACTCAGTTGTGGACATTTGAAATGAAACACACTGGACGCATGACCAGGCTGAGCTATTGGTCCCTGTAATGGGTGCTGGGCTGTAAGGTGTTCGGTTTACTTTCCTCATAAGTGTACAAAGGTTTGAAGGCCTCTCTGCAGGTGTTTTGCTGAACACACCAATGTTATGTGGGAAAACACTCCTCCAGGATAGAAATGGTCAGCATGCTATTTAGAACCACAACACATAACAATCAGCATAGGGGCATGCCGTTCCAGCTGCACATGCTGTAAGCTGCCTCAAAAACTGTAGAAAGTCTACCAATATTACAAGGATCTGTTTCACCACATTTTCCCTGACATTGTCTTGGGGTTTTGTAGGATTACCTTTAACTGTGTTTTCAAGCAGATGCCCCTGTATTATTTAGCCACGTTATGACAGGTTTTCTTGCCCTGTGTCATAAGCCCATGTGGATGCCACTGTTAACAGAGAGAGAGATGAGTATGCTTGTCTGTGGGAGCTGAGGCCTCTGTGTTTTCCTCACACTCACCCTGAGGGAATTAAGGGATCAAAGAGGATGAATAGATTTCACAACCGGTCCTCTAACCTGACAGAGTGCCCTTTTGTCTGACTGAATCGCCACAGACACGGCCCTAAAAACATATTCTCTGCATTCCTGTACCTCTCTGGAGATAAACACGACTATCTCTACATCGCTTTTAACTCCAAGAAAGTTATCTGGAATGGTGGATATTGAGGTAGTGACAAAGTCCAGGAAAGCGATAAAGCGAGTCTGCTCATCATCTGAGGCCCTTTCTGCTTTTCACCAGAGATATGGGTTACAAAACCTAAAACATCCTCACCCAATGTCACTCAACCTACTGGGCTTCCATTATTCCATGGATTTACCCATGACTGGGAGACTGCAGATATGACTTGAGACACTACAGGATAACTACATAATCCTGCTACAAAATTTCCAATTCCTGTAATGGCCAGCCCTTTAGAATATTTTTACAAAGAATCTTAGGTACTTGTGTGCTTTCAAAATCATGTTGATGAAAGCAGTTTATCAAAGAATAAGAAGTAATAATAGTTGGCAACAAAGTTGAGTTTCCAGTTGTAATTGTCCAAAGCTGTAACCTGGCATCAATACACACTGCAAAGGACTGCACAATACCAAAAGGCAGGAATAATGTGATTAACACACGGTCGAGCTGCTCTGTACATATTATACATCCAGGGTCCCCCTCTAAAACTAATGCACTTACTCCTTCCTGGCGCAGTTGAGGACGGGGCTGGAGCAAAGACACAGATCTGGAAAGAAAAGAGGAGAACTCACCTGAATAAAAAAGTTTCTCAAAGAGACACTGATCCTGGTTATAATTATTCTGTTTTTCTTCAGACTTGAACAATCTGTTAAGGGCTCCTTGGATGCAGAAAGCTGCTCATTGTTGTTCTTAGCACTCAGAACATTTCACTGAATCTGTGGACCTCAGACAGGGGTATATGCTCCCCTGGGGTATCCAGTCATCTCCCAGGTTGTACCTTTGGACATCTAAACATTCCATTTTTCAGGTTAAACATGAACACTGTTTTCAAAATCTTATACACAAAGCTATCAGCAAATTACATATTTTTGCACTGCTCCATATTAGTATGAATTATTTTACAGCGCAAAGTAGAATATATGTAACTCTAACTGTCAATGGCAATTTAACCAAGGTGGGAGTTTGTTATATGCATGCAAAAGCAAAATGTGCTTTGCAGTGTACTAGCTGAAAAAGTGAAAAAATATATTTTTTAAAATGTTTCCAGAAAAAGCAGAAGTTAGATCAAAATGTTTCCAGAAAAAGCAGAAGTTAGGTCAGTAAGTTATGTATTTGGCCAACAAATAAATAAAGAAATAAAACACCATAAGTCTGTCCACACTAGGAAGCTTGTTGTTTGTCAGGAAAAATGTGATACTCAAGACAAGCCTTGTGCTTGACAAGGGTCTGGTTATAAATAAAACATTTAGAGCTATTGATGTGATGCTGATAAGCATGAAATAAACTGGTCAAAAGACACCAGTAAATGCTTAACTATTTATTCATTACATTATATTATGCTGTCAGGACTGCGGTTCTTTAGCCGGGTTTGTTTTTGTTTTTGTTTTTGTTTTCCCTGTCCATGTGCTTTTGTTTTTCCCTGTGTTCCAGCCCTGCCCTGCTCTCCGCCCTGTCTCCGCCCACCTGGTCACCTGACTGGCTCCACCCGCCTACCTGCACACCTGAACCCCATCTTGTCATCAGCCTTGCCTTATATTCCCCGTTTGTTTCATGTCTCATCACTAGTTCCTCTCAGTTTGTCTGTGTCGCTATAAGCTGTTTTTCCCCTATTCTGCCTGCTGTTTTACTGTTCTCTTGCCTGTTTTCTTGACCACGTTTTTGGATCTGGTTTTTTGGTATTGTTAGCCGTGTTTTCCTGGTTTTCTGACTTCGCCTGTTTTGACTATGTTTTCTGGATTCCCTGTGTCGGCTTAAATAAACTACACGCTTTGTGCACCCTATTCTGCTGTCTGCGCCTGAGTCCCTGCCTGAGCCCTGACATATGCAGTGTATTTAGCAAAACCCCATTGTGCTGTAATTACTTATTGATCCTAGCTGAGACTTTCACTTGCTCCTTGAAGTTTGAAGCTGAAAAGCTCCTGGCCCTTCAGGTTAACATTAATGTCACACCATTCCTTCTCATCCCCTGTCCAGTGTTGTGAGGCCCTCAGAATCTGATCTTTCTCAGGTCTCTCAGACAGTATTAGTAAGGTGTACATAAGGTACCTGTGACTGTTAGCTGTGCTGATGCGCTGGTTTCCCCTGCTGGACTGTGCAGGTGACAGGTGTACAGGCCCTGGTCCTCCCTGTGTGCTGCCTGAAGCTCCAGCAGGTGGAAGCCAGCAGAGGAGGAGCAGTGGGCTGCAGACCCGCAGGGCAGTGGGGCAAAGTCCTAACAGAAAGAGACAGAGAGGGTCAGGCTGTCCTGCACTCAACACTGATAAGATACTTTAACACTTCGCTCTGCTGCATTGGCACCCAGTGATGGATGTTCTAAAGCATACCAGCCTTTGGATGAATAACACTGACCCACTGTTACTCTGGATCAATACTGACCTGCTGGATGCTTCAATACAAAGAGCTTAATATTCCACAATGGTTCTCTCAAATCATTTGGGCAGCCTGTGAATACATGTATTGTGTATTGTTCTGAGACTCATAAGTACAGAACTGCCAAAACAGTTGGCTTGATCTGCATTTTTAACCCTTGTTCTAGGACACAAATTACACTTCCCTTCTTTATCTGTATGAAACTTCACAGAGCTCTAAGCAGTTGGACAGAATTTCAAAACAGGAAAACAGCCTAATCATGCCAGAACTAGAAAGATGACTTATTTTGACGGGGCGATTCCAAAGAACACAGTTAATTATACTACATTCCCATACCCTAGAACAGAGCTGTATTCAGAACGAACTTTGCCTCAGGGGCTACTACTTAATTACTTACAATTTTCTGGAGAATAAAAAAGAAACTAGGGCACTAGAAAATGTGATAACACACAATTACACTGCCACTAGACCACTGGAAAATGTGATAGCTTCCTATCAATCCAAAGGACTAAATCACAGAGGCATGAAGCTTCAAGGACGGCGAGACAGTGAGTCTACAACTGCACTGTCCTGTAAACACAACAGGACCTATAAAGCAGGGACTGGCTGGCCTGCAATAAGTAGCACAGTGAAAGAGGTGCCCAGGATGCAGGGTTGATTATACCTGTTAGTGCCACACTGCACTGCACTCAAATGCCACAAAATGCCACAAAACCCAGTTCTTTGCACTGGTGTGCAACCTCAAGTTGACACTTGCAGAATGGGGTTGTGTGAACAGCATGTCTCCCTACCAAAACACACAGTATAGTTGGAAACATAGCAGCCAGATCAGATTCTGTCACTCACTATTACTTGGGTTAACTGTATACCTTTAGCCAGGTGACGGATGGAGGTGGCCTGCCTGTGACACGGGCTCGAAACTCCACCCGGTCTCCCTCCTTCACCGTTACAGAATAGGGCTTAGAAACAAAGCGAGGATGACTCTCTCCCCAACTGTGAACTCTCCTGAGGGAGGGAGGGAGAGAGAGAGAGAGAGAGAGAGAATGAATGAAAAGGAACAAAATGATTGAAATTTTCATCCTTGTTACAGGACAAAATCGTTCACATCTCTTGTTCATCCAATTATAGGATGTTGTGCATTCCTGTTTATGTTGAATTCGGTTCACCATGACAACTTACTGCTAAGGGGCTTCACAAAAGCTTATATTGCATAGATTTTTATAACTGTAATTGTTGATTCCTTTGCATGGATCTGAAAGAAGAGTACGTTTTTATTTCTTATAAAAATTTTAATGGAACATTTACATGTATAAGTCTTTTGACATGCATAATTGTTATTTTAACATCTAAATGTTCTCCATGTCAACATTCATATATAGGTAAATTGATACTGTTTCATTATACAGTAAAAGCATACTGCTTGTAATAATTGCCTGCACTATTCCAAACAATATGTAAAATTACTGTAACCAGCTAGACCACCCAACATGTCTGTATCTTGTAGACTAACACAGCATAGGATGCACATTACAGGCATTTAGTAGACACACCTATCCAGAACAACTTCCTTCAAAATAGAACATAAGTGTATCCATTCGAATAGCAACAGTGTCAGACCAGGCTAAGAACACTCCATTCAAGCCCTACCACAAGTTAACATGAGCAATCTGACTAGGCAACTAGAACAGAGAATCCAAAATACATCACAATACTACACATAAAATAAATATAAAATACTAGGGGTAGCAGGTGTTAAGGGGCGGGGATTGAGGTGGGCCCGAGATGCAGTCTGAAGAGGTGGGTCTTCAGTCTGTGTCAGAATATGGCCATTGATTCCTCTGTCATAACCTCCATAGGAGGTTCATTCCACACATTCTTAATTTGGTAGTAATTGGCAAATGACATTATACATTTTTCTTGTTGCGTACCATAAAAAAATTGTAGTACACTGTCAGTACATCAATCAGTTCAAAGTATATTATTAGCTAAGAGAGGTCCATACCTGGCACTTTTAAAATCAATTGCAGCTTGGCTGGCTTGATGATTGCATAGCAACAGTATGAATGGCAAAACAAAAAAATGCTTCTGCTTCATCAAAAACAAACAAACAAAAACTTCCAGGGCATCTTGAGTATAGAATAGTAAGAATGTGACGTTATGGGATTGTAGCTTCTTTTTCTGCAGGAAAGTGTAGATTTTACAAATAATAATCTGAGAATGTTTCCCCTGCAGTGGTTTCCTGGAAATGGTATACTTGTGTATTTGTACGCATTTCTAATTATCGGATTTGTTTTGGCATAATTAGAGTGGAATGTGGACACATTTCCTGTTATATGAAGATTTAGACTGGGGAGCACAACTGAGGAACATTTTAACTCCACGACAACTTGATGGTATTAAGAAATGTGATTGTGAGAAATTAAAATAAAAATTGAGACATAATAAATGTTCTTACCCACCTCAGGACTCGTAGTATGGATGGTTTTCTTTCTAGATCTAAAATTAAGAATGGATCAGTACTGATCATAATTTTGCACACTCAGTTATTCATATTATGATTAATCAGCATGATCTTAATTGATTTAATTATCAGTCGTTCGGGCCAGTTTACATCTAGCTGAAAGAACTCTTTGGGACCTGTGCATTTGATGTGCAAGTGTAGTCAGGTGTAAACTGGAAATTTTTGGAGACTATGATATTCATCTTCATGAGATCCTTAATGAGTCATTGGGCACTCCTGAGCCAATCAGAGATACAAGAGACCAATTACCTGGTCTAACAGGGAGGTGATTGATGATAGAACTGACAAATGATAGATAGGTGAACTTATTGAAGAAGAAGACGAAAACAAAAAATATATTCTCAATATATAATCACTTTGCCTGGGTCCTTTACGCAATCCTGTTCTGGGATCTCCAATTGTATATTAGTCTTGTCTCACTGCAACAACCTTAGCTCTCAGTGAAGTGGCTATTTTTCATGAAGGACAAGTGGTTCACCACAGCTGCTGCTCCACTGACATCATCTCGGCAACCAGAAAGTGCCTGATATATCGTAGGGTACCAGAGAGCAGTGAGCCTAGGAAACCCTGGCTGATTTACCCACTACCATCACTGGCAAAATGAAAGCCATTTGCCACTGTGGACTCCCTGTCGTTGACAAATGGCATGCTTGACTTTGAACCTGGGTCAGGACTTAGTCTGCACTCAAGATGTGTGCCCTGCCAAGTGAGCCACTCTGGACAAGACTATGTGACCTGAAATACATTTAAAAATGCCTATTTGTGTTGAAGAATTGGCAGACTGCTGGGATTCCATTAGTGGGGACTCACTGGCTTGATGTAAACTGGCCTTTATGAGATCATCACTCGTCTTTATTTGCCACTCTAGGTCTATAACAATTCCCGTCTTACCCTCTTCTGTGAGCCTCAGTACCCTCCGACCTTCCCTGCAGCCCCAGACCAGCTTTCCTGCTCACCCTTTAGCTGCAGGTGGAAGCTAGCTTCTACGCGGCCAGCACAGTTGGTGACCTCGCACATGTAGCGCCCCACATCGGTGAGACCAACACTGGTGACGGTGAAGATGTGGATACCTCTGCCCAGCTGACGGAAGCAGAACTGGGCATTGTGGGGCACAGGCTCCCCCATGACGGAGAAGACCACTGTTGGTTCAGGGTGACCTTGCACCTGCAGCCAAAAAACAGATGTCAGCAGGGGTCAACAGAAAAGAGGACGTAACCCTCCACCTGTGACCAGAAAGTTGTGGTTTCAAGCATCCAGGAGACATGCTAGGGAGGACAGTCTTTAAAAAGCTCACATATTTCATTAAATTTACTTTACAGTTAACAAAAAATATTTTTTTCAGTGTGTGAAAAAAAACACCAAGGACAATAGTGGCTGATGTATCTGACCAGTTGTTTGGTGTATCGTCATCCTGCGCACATTCATTCCAGTAAGAGCACATTTTTTTTAAAGAGAACATACTGATTCCTTTATAAAGTTGCTTTCTGGGAAAGGTCAATTTGTAAGTGAAAATGAACTCTCAGGAATGTGTATAGCTGAGAGTCAATGGCCCTATCAGTGCTCTTGACTGTGCTGATATATAAACACTTACTATCTCCAACCTAACTCTTTGCCAGTTATATTTTTGCATTGATTTTTTTCCAAGTATCTCTTACAGGGGTATACATGTGCAAATAAGACACTCTGCCAACAGAGGACAACCTGTTCATATGCTGGCTGTGCTACATGTGTATTTTTTACACAGACAGCTCTCAGAGCGTAGCTGGGGAGAGCGCTGCAGCACCAAACCAATAAAGAGATGGGCGCCATCTGCTGAACTCAGCTGAGGAATGCACATCTAAAGGGAAGTCAGAAAGTTGCTTACATTCACACCTCTGCCTGATTACGGAAACTGCAAAGTGGGGCACACTTCTAATTTTAGTTTGGTGTCAATTAGAGGTGAACTAAAAGTAAACTAAAGACAGACTGCAAAAGGGATTTTTTCTTCTTACACAGCATGGTTTTTCTTGACAACAGGAGATCAGAGCATTAAGTAAGCAATTGGCTCAAGAATCTGTCTGCATCACACCATTCATTTAAAGAGAATTAGAAGGTGATTTCATTTCCACTTGTTAGACATGGGCTTGACACTGCTGTTCTTACTACTGATACAGCTCTAAATGCTCAGCTAGCGCAGGCAGTTTCCAGGCTGTCACCAGGGTTGTTACCCGACCATAAACCGGACTGGTGATTTAATGTCATTCATCAAGACCAGTCAGAGCTCAGAGCCACACTTTTCTCACAGCCTGCAGTGTACATCACTACAGTGCTCTTTCCCCCCTCTCTGACCCCCAGCAGTGACATTGAGGTGAGGCGGCTCACATTTCAGGGGATATTCCTGGCCATGTATGTACGAATCAGTGGGTGGTAGGCACACACTTACAGCACAGAGTACTACACCCCTCATAAAGAAAATGGATGACTGTGAGACTTGGTTTCAGCCTGATGTGTCCACACGGGCAATGAGTGGATATTATGTTAATCCCCCCCCCTTTTGTACTCTTTCAATACCCTCCCTAGAGCACATTGTACCCTCTGCACTAAGCTCCAAACCCCCACCACCCTTCCCCACCTTGGCCCCAGTCCCTCACCTTGACATAGAATGTGGCGCTGTCCCCAGGGTGGACAGCAGCGTTTCGAGGTGGCAGAAGGAAGAAAGGTGCCTCCTCCAGTGTGGCAGGTGCCCGGTGCCTCCAGGGCCCAGTCTGACGCAGGTGAAAGGACATGAGTGGTGGCACTTTGGAGGTTAGGGGGGATGGGTTGAAAGAGGGGAGTCCAGGTCACGTACAGTTACACATCACCCTAGAACAGTTGACTTTTTCTGCAGGGATGAAAACATCTCCTGTCTGCTGTCTAAAAGCATTTTGGCTTGTCCGTTGGACAACTATGAGCTATGTAAATTAAAACTTTGTTCAAACGTTCTGCGTTGGACATTTGACTTGATAACTAAAGACTAACAATGATAGCAATTGTAGAAGGGGTCCTGGGGACAATTCAGGGCAAGTGACAGCCATCGGCAAGTGACCAATAGGAAAGTAGGTATAGGAAGAGTTTGCACAGTGGATTTTTCCGTCCTATGAAAGAGTTTCAGTGTTGCATGATGCCAGTGTATTCATTCCTGGAGCACGCCACTGCTGTCACGTGAAAGAAAGAGGAGTCTTTGTTGTTCTGTTGTGCTCCCATTCTACTCAACACAGCCAACATACACAGCATCCCACAGGGCATCGCACACATCGAACACAAAGACGCATGGGTATGAAAGCATGATCACAGTGAAAGCTGTGAATATTTAAGCGCTGTAGCGATCATATGGCCATATGTATCTACATCCTAGGTGTAAATTTATCAAGGTTTATTAACAGTGGATCCAACAGACATCATCTGCAATGGGACCACTTCTTGGTTCTGAGGATACAAAGGGCAGAGTTGAATGAACTGTTTTTGCGGGGGTTGTAAGAGCAAAAAAACAAATTAGACACCAGCAATTCAGTATAGGGCAAATAATGCATTTATCTTAATAAAAGCAGATTGTGGGAACCTTCAGCCAAGTATGTTTGACTCTTGAAAACCACCCACCCTTCCATTTTATTCCCAGACAAGAAGATGTTTAGTAGACTTAATATGATGTCACCGTTGGGGTTGCCATGACAGTAATTGTCCTGCACCTTTTGTTAGGCACACCCTATCAAAGATATTCCTTTCAGAAGACAGCTTTGGGGAGAGTGGGAACTGAGGTAAGTACAACTATTAGGTTTATGTGGATGTCAGTGCAGAAGGTGTACTTTAAGACCAGTCGCAGTTAATGTCACTATTCATGCAGAAAGATGTGCATATCCTTCAAAGGTTTGGCCAGTATTTAAATAATGTGTGTCATCTTAGAAATCATTTTACCATTTCATTTGTACTTTCATTCTTGCACTCCACTTTCAGCCACAGTCCTTTTATCTGTTTGACGAGCCGTGAATGTGTTGAGAAAAAGACCTCGTCGATGAAACAGTTCATATATATAAACCACTTTTAACTACACCATACTGCTTCTGTGCAACACACACACATGCATACACAGGGCCAGATAGCATCTGGGATACCTGTAATGTCACACGTACCCAAGACAAACACAGTATTCTTATGTAGGAGAGGCTGATGTAGCCCACCAAGCAAGAGATCATTAAAATCCCCAGCAAACTTACAGCGGCAAAGAGTCAGGATGGTGTATCTTCCAGACGGATGAGATGAAGAGCAGAAGGCAGGGAGGAAAAGCTCCTTGTACAGAAATGGCGATTGCTTATGTGGAAGCCCTGCTTCTTGTAGGAAGTTCACAGTGTAATTAAAAAGAGGCTGAGCTACAAAGGCACACATACTGCCCGTGCAGGACAGCTGGGACAATAAAAAGCGAGTGAACAATCCCAGTAGTGTCTCTTTCTTTCTGACTTGTTTGCATTGTGACACAATCAGGGCTCTGATTTCCAAGTCATTTTGCAGAAAAGTTCTTTTGTAAGCGTGTCTTTGTATGTGTTTGTGTGTGTGTGTGTGGGGGGGGGGGGGGGGGGGTGTGGCTGTATATGGGTCTGTGTGTGCATGTGCAAGTGTGCATATGTGTGACAAGTCAGTGGCAGTATTCTTTTAATAGCCAGGTTTCAGGTCAATGGCACACCCTTTCTCTCTTCCTAAAGTGCTTTCTTTTGGCTCAGTAACCAAAACCCTCCTAGAGTGAATTCATACTTGCACATAGTTAACAATTTCATCTCTTTGTTACCTTGGTCATTTTTCCAAAGACCACACAGAGTATTTCCTTCCTGTGTTTAGAGTAATTTAGAGAGCAAGTGAGAGGACCATATAAACTTATTCTCTCTTAATTTAATATGGATGAGGTCCCCTGGCATTGTCCCCTGGTCACATCACTCTCCACTCACAGGGTGTGGCTGCCCCAGGCCCACGGTTCTTCCAGTTACAAAGGGGCCCATCTTGGGCCCAATCTGACTGACTGAACATGCATTTTTGTTGTTTAGTTGAATATTTTGTAAAGTGTAAAGTGTGTTTGTGACTCTTGATTGCGGCAAAAAATAAATAGTCAGACTGAGGGCGTAATAGTTTCAACCAATCCCTAGCTAAGTTTCTTGCCGCAATATTTATTTTAAATGAGCAGAGACACAATAGAATTACAGAAAACTTTATTCGCTGTCCAGTATCCTTGTTTAAGTGTACAAACAGAAAAATTACGCCCTCTCTTCGAGTCCCAAAGTAGGAACTAGGAGGTCGCCGGCTGTCTTGTTTTATTTCCCATCGCCGTCACTGCTGATAGAGCTATGGTATTTAAAAATAGTCTCATGCAATGAGGTGTGCTGAAATAACACACCTCATTGTAATCCACATTTCTTTCTGTTCCACCCTTCCATCCTCATAAGTTTCCTCTTGGATCTGTGTTGCACCTCCATATAGCCTATAATAGGCTGTATAAGGACCCGCTACAGGTCCTCGCCCCTCTGCAATAAGCCATCGGCTCCACACCTGGGGAGGAAACATATGGAACATCTGGAGACATCAACAGAGGAGGAATGTCTGTTCTGTCATGAAAATAGAGTGTGTATGTTATTCCTTAGTATGTCCAGATAACAGGTGTACAATGCTGTATTGAGGAACAAAGTGATATCAACACTGATTGGACAGATTTTCTAGTGGGCCTTTTAAGCATACTCAGAAAGACAAACTTCTTTCTCAGTATTTTCTTTGAATGGGCCAAAGTAGCATTTAGAGTGACAGACAAGAACAAAATTCACAGAAATGTCAGAGCGCATGGACTCTAAAAAGGTCACTCACTTTCCTTTACTCTGATAATATATAGCCCTTACATTTTGGCACAAAGTCCTCAAATTTTTGACATGATATTTCAAAATGTCACTATGTCAGTAAATTTGTTTCCACCCCTTAACTGGCAGCTCACCTGCTCATTATCTGAGCAAGGTATTTATTGGGTGTGTCTGCAATGAAGCGGCTCCCTTTCTTCTCAGCCTTGTCGCACAAAGACTAGGTAGTACAAAGACAAAGGAGTGTAACTGTGGAAGTCCATCTGAGGAGGCCATTGGGGAAGTAACCAGGAAGCCCTGGGGATATGTTTGTATTGTACTGGAATGGTACACTCTTGTCAGGTATATTATGTGGCACTTGTGTGTAGGGCCTGGTGTGCATTTGTTGTCTTGATTTCTTGACACCTCCTGTTGTTGGTATGGTTTCCTTGTTTGTGCAATGTTTTGTCTTGTTTTGCTGGATGCCCTTTGACTTGTGGATGAGAGCATCAACAATGTAAATATATATTTACTCATGTTATATTATTTTGAATGCCACTCTGGATAAGAGTGACTGTAAATCAACAAAATGTTAATGCAAATATATCCCTGGAATCACTGTTATTTGTTTTATGATGTAATAATATACTCAACACTTGTTCCACTGCCATCTTATTTATCAGCATACGTTCTAGAATATCTGGTAACTAAGCAACATGAACTTTTAAATGATCAGTTTTACCATGAGCTGAAAAGTCAAGAGCACCATCTAACTTACCTTCTTGTACTTGCACTTTCTTCTTATACTTGTATTAAACATGGAACGTCCCGAAAATATGGAAAAGGTTGAAGGCTTATTTACAGTCTTTGCTGATTCTTTAAATAAATAAATTGATCGCTACAATATCACTGTCATAATGTAATGACAGTTTATATCAAATATACAGCCAAGTGGTTAAATAAACCATATCTGTGACTCTGAGAACACCAAGAGCACTACACAATGGAGCAATAATGTCATGCACTTCGTGAACAATTACGTTATAGAAAGTGGACCATATCACATGGGAGTCCATCCTGTGTCCCTCTGACCCGAGCCACCCACCTGCCCTAAGAATGATCCTGAGAGTGAAGCCTGCTGTTCCTGCTTCGTCTGAGAGCGCTGTCCAGCTTTCTGGCGACAGGGAGAGGTCGGAACAGGTGAAAACACACATACACTCCAAACCAAACCACTAACATAGTTATTGCGTGTGAGTTACTGATAGTTACTGATGCCTTTTTAATTTGGCAAATAGCCTTACTCTTATGTACTTGCAAAGCATGCAGACATCACAAGAAGATCACAGAAGTTTATGCAATGGTTGTTTTGCAGGATGCAATTTCTATATTTCCTTAACCCCTACAGCTGAACAGACTGGACCATAGCCTGTGGGAGTCTACACTGTGCCCCACTGCCCCCACTGAGCCCACCTCCCTCAGAATGATCTTGAGGAAGGTGAAGCCTCTGATTCCTGCTCCATGCGAGAGTTTTGTCCAGCCCACTGCAGGCAGGGAGTGTCAGGGACAGGGAAACATGGAGGCTAGTGGCCCAGTCTCCTCCTCATCACTGAGGGCTGGAGGAACTGCAGAGAGGGAGACCACTGCAACTCGTCCCCTCATCAAGAAGTCATTCCCTGCCTGGCATATCTACTTCCCGAAGATCCGCCCCTTCAAGGACCTGAGCAAGATCAGTGTGCGGGGATGGGAGAAGAGGCCCAGGAGAACCCAGTGTAGACCCCATTTACAAAAGCATGTTACCCCAAAGAAACCCAAGCAAATGTCCTTAAGCTCCTCCACCACTGGTGGGCATAGGAGAGAGGCAGCCCAGACAGGATAGGATCTCAGCTGGACAGCATGGGTGTCTCACATAAGGCTCAGAAGGGAGCCAGACTCTGACTGATAAAGCATACAGTACTACATTTTGAAAAAGACATATGAATATGAACCTTACACTAGACACCTTGTATAAATAAAGTATTGCTTGTATACTTAGTAGTCTTTAACAATTGGTAAAATATGCACTGTAGTTTAGATACAGCAGTCATCAACTCCCATGTTTTCCTCAAACAGCAACACTGAATCTTTTCACACTTGAGGCTATTCTAATTCTTATTCTCAGGGTTGATGTGTTCATATTATGTCTCAAGACTACTCAAAAAATAAGTATTTTTGTATAAAAACATGCAAACTGGTTTCATACAAAATTTTGGACCAAAACTGAAATTTGAACATATTGGAATATGCTACATTTTGTATTAAAGCTTTACAGGTTTTTGAATTTTTTTCTGTTTGCCCACCATCTATGGGTACAGGATAGGATCACAAAGACAGCCAAAGTGGTCTTCTTGTACATTTCTACTCATTTGTTGGCCTGGGAGGTGCTGAGGCTTTCCAGCTGTCTTTAATCCACAAGTGGTCTCAGAATGGAGAAAAGAAAGCTAAATTTGTTCCATCAAGACCAAAGATTGACTGTTTCCACAGCCCTCCAGGACCAAGGTTCTATAACAATGAAATACAAAAGGACAAAAATATTGCAAATAACATTGAATGTCAGATCATTTACAAATTATGTGGTCTTTATCACACAACATTTGTTATGCTTGCCACAGCTGTAACGTAATGTGGAGAGAAACTATAATCATTCCATTCTATTTAGAAATAGGACTTATAGCACTGGCTTGAGTGCGCATGTATGTATGCTGTGATCGAGTTCCACATCCACAGAGTGAGGAACTACATGTCTTAGTTCTTCAATGAGGGTCAGCGCTTGCGTCCAACTCAGAACCCATCTGACCACCTACCAGAGGGTAAGTTACCACCACTTACCGCCCCACTAACAGGCAACATGAGCAATAGACCTTACATCCTCATCAAGAGTGATCCAACCCTCTTTAATACAGCCTGAAGTTAAATTAGCCAGGAAGTTAAATTAGGTCATTTAAAATGTTAATTATGTTGAACTAGGTGCCTAAGTACCCATTTGAAGTGAGAACCTGCAGGCAAAAGGAGATCCTTCACATCTTAGGAATGCACTCACCTTCTCAAATGGGACACTTTGCAGGGCTGTGATGTCCTGCAGCATACGCTGAGTCACTAATGTGGCTAATGACATTATCTATATGATTCTGCCTTTCCTTGCAAGGCAATGCCTAACATAATTAGTTACCATGCATTTGGGAACTCTCTGGAATATTGCCATGGTGAGGCTACAAATTGACCCTAGCATTTGTGACAAAGAAGGTATTACAATGGACTCAGACACCCTGCAAGACTATTTACAATATTTACTTCACAGTATTACATAATGAATGCTTTTATGCAACATTATGCTTAAATAACAAAGTTTAAGAAAATGTGAGATAATGGATTTTTGTTTTATTGGATTGAAATGAGAGTAACATGTAAATACTTCTAGTTTCTGAAAGAAACCAAATATCTCAGTAAACGTGTTTCTTTTTTGCTATGAAACTGGTACTTCTGGTGACAGCTTGTGTGGTTATCAGCAACCCATTTGTCTGTCCCGACCGGTGAAGGCGTCACCTGGTTTACCCAGCTGTGTCCTCCCCTGCATGACTTGTGCTGCTTGCTAATTGGCCAGAGAATCATCCCTGAATTTGTCCTCTGCAGCCATTTGCTCCTCATAATGGGTGGGCGGGGGTCTCAGACAGCTGGGAGAAGCAAAGGGTCACCGACCCCCCCCCCCCCCCCCACCACCACCACAACCCCCGCCAGTTCCATCTCTGAACAGCAGCTTAAAAGACAAAAGACACTTTTATGTGTTTATGAGCCCACCAGCCCTTCTCCAGCCCTCCAAGGCGCCAGAAAAAATGTAACACGTCGGCTGGGCGATGACCCCTGACCTCTCCTGAAGTGGTGGCTCCTCTCTTGCCATGCCTAGGGGAAAACTGGCCTGCTTCTCAGAGACAAGGGAGCCTACTGGGGCTTGTTGCAAGTTCTGGGCTTGGCTACTTGTACCCTTGGGGGAGAGGAAGGAACAAATAAGGCTCATATTGTTAGTCACTGTACCCTCCAGCCATGAACAATGTCTCCACACTGTTCCAGACACATGCTGATGGACAGAAAGTACAATTGCAATGGAGGGAGAGAGGAATTTCTTGATAATATTAGCCAAGCAATGTCGAAGAATTTATCACTGAAATCTTATTTTTTCTTGACAGAGAAATGTCCATGTTCCCTCCTCATTTCCTCATGTGAGCCCACTCTTTCAGCCTTCGTGTGAATGTAAGGGAAAGGGGGCAGGTCGGCTGTGAAAGCTTGGTAATCCACACTAGGTAACTGAGCACAGTGAGCATGTTGTAATTCACCAGCAGGTGGCATTGCACTCACAGGACTCAGGTCAGCCTGCCAGCGTGAAGAGGAAAATGGATTCCCAAATTATTTAAAGCTTGTCACATTTGTCTCCCCATTGAATAATCACTTCCTCTACCTAAAGCCCTGTTGACTGATTGAACTCCTGCCCCTTGTCATGTGAATCCTCACTACCAGCCAGCTCTCCTGCAGAGCTACATCCCTCACACCAATCCTCCAAAATATGCATTGTTAGAGCCCCCCTCCCTTTCCCCACCCTCCCACTACCACATACCATTTCCCTGTCCTTTCTGTGATGGCAGTGCTGTTCAGCCCACTCTGTCTCCTGCTGTGGCCCACCAGCATCCTTTATCCTGCAGGGCACAGCAGGTCAGGGGGGCACAGAAGCACACCCAGCCACACTGCAGGTATACAAACACTATGCCGTCTAGTGAAACCAGAGCTTACCAGTCCAGTTCTTCCCACATCATCAACCCAAGCACAAATACTATGCCTTCGTTGATGAGGTTGACAAGTCTTGACCATTATCTTAAGTTTTAGCTTACAAAGTAAAATGTATGTATATACAGACATGTACATATGTACATGCATACATATCTATATGTATGTATCACAGATAAATAAAAAATACAGAGAGAGAGAGAGAGAGGCCCACATTACATTACATTACATTTTTTAACCAAATCAGCATAGACAAGATTTCTTATGTTTAACTTAACTTCATTGGGGACTACTGTGATGGTGTGTGCATGTATGCGTGTATGTGTGTGTGCACGCATGTCTGGAAAGGTTTCACCAAATACCACATTAGCTATTAGTAAGCGAGAAGCACAGGTCACTGTAATTCAATACTGGTTAGTCATGATTTCAACAGCGCCAATAATTAACTATGGCTAGACATACAACTGAATTTTATTTCATCAGAATTCCAAATCAATAAACAAACACTGAAGAGAGGAAAGAATACTATCCATGTTTCCATTTTTGGTAGTTAAATTCAATAATTCTTTAGGGTAAAAATGCATTTGGAAGCCATTTTTAGTTGCTCATATTACAATAAAACAGCAAGAATAAGAAAGATAACCAGCGGTGTGACATTCCATTATATTACCTAGCTAGCTATAACAAGAGCCACTCTTTAGTTTTTTTTTTTTTTTCATAGACACTAACATCGCTCATCTTCTCATCTTGGTGATTTGCTATGTAGGCAGCATGAGAGGTATTGTAGCTAGCTAGCTATTTTAACAAAATTTATTCACACAAATAGCTAACCATAGCTTGCAACAATGTTGCTAATTCCATGACACACGATAATTAAGGGTGGATAGCAAGCTAAATGTGTATTCTATTTCCTTGTTTGAAAAATTATTTTCATGTCAATCTCTTTCATGTCACCATCATGTAAGCTTTCGCCCATTTTTATTTGAAAGAAGATTGGATCTTCTTACAGCAGATTCCTTCCACCTGAAAGATGGCACCCAGTAAAACTTCAAACTTTTGCTGACTGAGCAGCCTGGTTTTGTCTCCATCAAACACCATCTGTGTAGGGAAATGCACCGCTACTAGCAGCACTTCCTTCATGTCGTGCTTCTCGTCCTTCTTGACGTTTCACTAGCAGCTGTAGACTGTTCCTCCCCCAGGCACTACTGCACGTATGCACACACTCACACACTTGGCCTCCTTGGTTTCTCTAGGCACCAGCTGCTGCTGGTGGGTGTGTGACTCAATCTCACCTCAGCTCTGAGGCCCTCCACCAGCACTTTTAGGCAGGGCACAGATGGAAGCGATTACTCCGCACTGGGAAGGAGAAGTTGCCGAGCAAATGTTGCATTGCTCACCCTGCCCCCTCTCTCTCCCTGCCTGATTTCCCCTATCCTCCCCCTTCCCCCCCCCCTCTCTCCAACACCGCTGCCGCCACCCTGCCTCCAACAGTACATTTCCACTGCAGGTTCTGACCAAACAATGCACCACTGTGCTCCCCCCATCACAATCCCCCACACCCCCTCTGGCCCGCAGTGGTGCCGGGCCAGAGCCGTAAATTCCTCCGAAGGAGCCGTCGAAGAGGTTTCCACAAAAAAAGTTGGAGCCGAGGTGAAGCGGGTGCCCGCAGTAAGTCACCGCCTCCGCTTGACATGTCCCAGACAGGCAGCCCCAAGCCGTTCGTCAAAACGTCAGGTCGCTGGGAATGGGCTGGCTGGTGCTACTATGGGGTGCAGCCCTTTTTTGGAGTGCCTGACAGCCGCAGTGGTATCGGAGCAGACCAGAGGCACTTCTCCTAAGAATCTGAGAAGTGCCCCAACCCCAGAATGTGACCGACATAACCGCTGCTGTTTGTTTGTGGAGGGGCTGTTTGGCCTGCAGCGAGACAGCTTTGAGCTGCAGCTACCAGGCAACAAACAGCAAGGAGTGGGGCTAGGGTCCAGTAGGAACTGGGCCTTTGATAACAGATCACAGCCAGAGATCTCAGCTGCCTGGGAGGGTCATTAGAAGGGAGTGCCCACTGGGACCCTGGTGAGGCTAGCGTGGGCACAGAAAGAGGTGCAGTAATGAGTAGTCACGAATGCAGGCTGGCTGCAGTGTGCGACCACAGGTTGAGAGCAGCAATGTAGGTTCTTTCACTCCTCCACCACCCCCACCCTCCCAAATCTGGAAGGCAACAGCACTGCCAGGGGAGGTGTGGCCAGGGCTTCTTTGGCTTTAAGCTTGCCTTATGTGAAGGCTTTTAACTAAATGAAACGCATAGGGCACAAAAAGACAAATATGCAGACATGCACACGCATATGCACAGGCATTTGGTTGCACTCACACATACACAAACACTGACACATACCCACAAAGACACATTCACGCACTGGCACCCATACAGGCACGATCACACGGTGCTATACATGCACACGCCAATCTCCTGCGTGTACCACTCACATGCATGACCCCAAAAATGATTTGAACACTAGTGCTTACACGGAAGTGTCCCAAACAGACATACCCAGCCCCAGCCCTAAACACCCTCAGCATGAACAAGGTATGCTCTGTCTAAACCCCTATTACTGTACCATGTGCTCTGCCAAGACACAGTTCCCTAAGTAAACTGCCACTGTGCTAGGTAAAGCCATGCTTTAACTTACTCCACTGGTGATGTTTTTCCAGTGAATGAGAAGCCCACTGTATGTTATGGGATGAAGATTTGCCTTGTATGTGGCAAGCCATTTTAAATTACAAAGACAAAACAGCATAAATTCACACATTCACACATTGAGGTGATGGCCAGAGTCACTTGTAGCTGCATATCCAAAAAAAGCAAACAGCTCCACACACAGACAGAGGGTCCCCTAATGAGTTTGCAATGTCACGGCTGGCGTGACCCATCATCCAGGCTGCCCGTTACACCACGTGGGTTTATTCCACCACAGAGCTGTGCCCTTGGCATGGTAGAGCCAGCTTTTGCCCTAACGGTGCTGCTATTTGCTCAGAGCATTGAGCTTATGTGTAGAGTATGGGCCCTCGCCAGCTCGCAGCCACCCCCCATCCCAAATCAAGCCCGTCATTATCCTGGACTGGGAGCTTCGGTCTCTGAAAATATTTATTCAGCAGCTGTTGGAGGCTCCAGGCAACAGCTGGAGCAGCTCAGGGGCTCTCATCTCATCATCCACCCAGCACTCAGAGATGGGCTCCACACAGGTCCTCTACAGAGGGAGAAAGAGACGCTGCCTCATTCACTGAAAATACCCCCAAACCTCGCAAAACTCCCCACAAAAACAGGGACCTAAACAGGAAAGGGCTGGTGATATCTAATCAGGAGCCAAAAATAGTGATCAGAATTTGAAAATGCCCCACTGCTCTTGGTACTTCGCTGCAGTTACAACAGACTCTCAGACTCTGGGATCACTAGCACTGCAAAAAAGGACTGAATGCTTTCAACTAATTATTTGAATCAATCAAGGCTGATTAATGATTTAAAGTGAAGGGCACCTCAGGCCCATACTAAAAAAACATTGACTGTAAAAAAATCACGTAGATGTGGAATAAATAACAACAAACATTACAGTAAGAACACGTTGAAAATTTTTGTCTTTCAGATCTTAAGATATCTAAAAAAGATGGAAAAGGTTGGGAGTATCATTGGTGGCTTCTAACGACAGACCTGAGGAGCTTAGAGTTTGAAGAGAATTGCCACTGTAGGTCATCAATGACCGCTGCAAACCCTCCACTTCCATCTGCCATGGAATGTCAACAAGGCCTATGGTGACAATGACTTAATGAGAAGATACAAATTAGACTAGGTAGGAACTCTGTTTGTGACTCATTTAAGTCAATCACACCACTGATGCAAATAGGTAATGCCCTTTCCTCAATAAAAGTCAGAATAAGCATGCATGTAGATCAGCTTCCTAATGTAGGTTCATTTTTATATTGCTCATGGCTAAATATATAGAGATTGCTTTTTGTGAGGAGTAAACAAGTATTTATAGAATCAATTTTACAGGAATGATATCTCAAGTTGTCTCACTTCTATGTTCCTCTGTGTGTGTATACGAATACAGTCCTTGAGAATAATGTGAGAATAATGTGAAAGCCTAAGCCCATTCTCAAGAGCTGTACTTACACTGGTTGTGCATGTCACATGACTTTACAGGCCCCCAGCCTTTCCCTTATGCTTTACTATATACAACATTCACAGGCATACAAAAGACAGCCCAGTAAATATCTGTATTCTTCCTGGAAGACAACCTCAGTCTTTGTCCTGGAAACAAGATGGGGCAAGGGAGCCTAGCCAACAGGCCTCTCCTAACCTCCCACTTGAGTATACACACTTTAGAAAAAAAAAAAACTACTGTTGAATTGTAACAATGAACAAATACAAAAATGACCAAATAAACTGCTGAAGAAAAAGGGGGTAGAGGGGGCAGGAGAGGTCTTATCTTTCCCACGGATCAGCGGAGCGACCAGGCCCTGTGGCCAGGAACTGACAAGTAGATGCTCAGGAAGGGAGACAGCCAAAAATTCTCAGCAACAACAAAAGGGGAAGGGGTGTCCTGTCTAAGGGTAGAAAAGAGGCCTTGAACTTTGAAACTGTTTCTCAAATCCAGCCTCCTGTTATCTTAAACTCATGGGTCTCTTTCCCTCACATTTCCACTCATTTATGGGGTTGCCTCGCAAACCAATACATATAAGTGGTACTCAGTTTTTGTAAGTTGCTCTGAAAAAGAAATATCTGCAGAATGAATAAATGTAAATGAGGTGTAAATGTACACAGAAGTTGAAAGAATACCTTTACTTACCTTGGTCTGAATAAGAAACATACTCCTGGTGATACATACTTCACAACCTTACAGATGGTAACTCTCAAAATTTTGAATACAGATCAGTATGCCATTAAGAGTTCAATCAAACCTAAGAGATTAAGAGCTAGAGAAAAGATCATAAACAATTACACAGAGGAAGAAAGAAGATTGGTGAAGAACCTCGTGGCTAGAGATGATAAGCATACCCAGTAGTAATTTTTTTTCATAGTTTCGAGGTCCTACTACAGACATCCTCCAATGGTGACCATGTGAAACATAACACCACACTGTAAAAGAATATCAGTCATGTTTCTGACACCTGCTTACAAAATTGGAGGTTGAAACAAGGGTGGGACAAAACTCACTGCTATAAACACTCAACAGACTGTAATGAGCACAAAAACACAAATCGGCATAAATACTCAAAGGAAGTGAATGTGTCTGGGACATGTGTCCCCTGAAATGTGGGCTGTCCCTGCAGGTGACTATAATGGTGCCCAATAGATGAGTCTGTTGGCAGCCCACCAGGCCCTGGCATCGCCCACGGCCTGGATCCTTGCCCGACATCCCGGCTTCCCTCAGGAAGCAATTCTTGTCGAGGACAGAAGGGGCCGGAACAGATTGGATTTCCTGTCTGATTCCCTAGCAGATGAAAGTGAGAAAGATTGGTGGTTGGTAGGGGGGGTGGGGGTGGGGCCATTGTTCTAATACACATGGAGAATTTTGCTGGTATTCACAGTGGTGTTTAAAAGTAAATAAACACACCTTTTTTATTTTGTTGTCTTTCAAGAGCAATGTCACACAATGCTGTGGTTAAATTCCATGGCGCCAAAAAGAGAGATATGTTTCTACGGCTCGAAGTATGTTCTTATGGGTGTGCTGAGAAAACTGCAAACATGCAGACCTTGTTTACTCAGATGTGATTCTCCTATGAGCATAGTAAGGGAGTGAGTAATTTTGTCTTGACAGATCCATTGTTGTCAGTGTTGTTTTATCTATTTTTTTTTTAAACCAAAGCTTGAGAACTTAAGCACTTTTGCTTCCCCTCAGTGAAGAAGACCTGCGTCTATCTGGCATGCAGTGCACTCCCGATTAGGACGAGATTATATCAGGTGCATTCTTCCTGGCCCCACTCAGCTTGTCCCATCTTGCCCCAAGGATAAAGAAAGACAGAAGCAGCACCATTTAAGATCTGTAGAAATCAGCCTGTAGGCAACTGAGCAGCTTCAAATCACCCAAGTCCAAAACCTGTAGACACTACTTGGCAGGAAAGGGCAGTACCTATAATGCTAATAATTACCATCTGTGTCTTGTAATTTGACTTTTAAATATGTGTGTCCACTTGTCTCCATCTATTCAAATAAAATGCGTAATTTAGGTACATTCATTTTGAAAACAGCCGCAGTTAGTCTTTGGACATTTTGAGTGGATAATGAGTAGCACAGGGTGCCAGAGACATTCAGGGCTCAGCTTGGCACAGATTGTTTGCAGGCTTTTTAAGGGAGACTTCTGAGCCGCCCATCACTCGTGATTCACTGTGGTTGTGCGAAGCTACTGTGTAGTCACCATACAAGGAGATAAATGAGATTGAGACCTGTAGGTTTCAAGCTCCTAATAAAACAAGCAGAGGATTTTAAAGGGCCTTTAAAGTACTTTAAGCAGGGCCTGTACTGACAAATCATACACACAGAGACACACACGCATGCCCACAAAAACTCAGGAAAACGGAATGTGAGGTCTGTTTCAGTTTAGTTTGATGACTCAAAAGCCAAGGCAAACCTTGCTTCATGTCTTTACAGATTCACAATTTGGCAACCTTTCTCTGCTCTTGTTTTACTTGGAAAAGTATGAAAATTGAACCGTGGCAAAAAAAATTCAAAATGCCTTCCATCTGCTCCCCCCCATCCCCATCCCCACCCAGCAGACCGAGACCCCTTCCTCCCCCAAACCCCCCCCCCACCCCCCCAGAATCCCCTGGCCCACACCGCCCCTCACCTCCTTTCGTCTCTCTTTGCTTCAGTGAAAAACCAAACAAGCCTGCCATTAAGTTGAGTGAAGCACAGGAAGCAGGCCTCCGGGCCAGGCGGCCATGTTTACAAGGAGCTAGTCAGGTTTCACCCGCCTTTGAAGTGTGCGCTCACAGGAGACGGTCTGTCACTGGGCCAGCCCAGCGCCAGTGACTCACTGCACGCCCGACCATTCATCTGGGTAGAGTGGGGGAGAGGAAAGAACCAGAAGTGGGGGGCTAAGGGCAAACAGACTAGATGGGATGGGAAAATGTAATTGAGTGCATTCTCCTACAATGCACCCTATCCCACCACCCAGACAAAACCTGATACATTGTAACTACCAATTCTTTTTCTTGTCCAGTTGTGACAAACCTCAAACATAACACATAAATCACATCCATCAGCCCTTCTCTTATAAGCAACATGAATTGCTCCCCCCTTCCCAAAATGTTCATTTCACTGGTGAAGAATAGGTGAGGCATGATGTCATCTTTTTTGCCCTGGGGGAGGGGCAGTGGGGCTCACTGCATGACCCAATGCAAAGTCTTGTCAGTTATAATCATAGATAGGTTCTCAAGGAAGCTGGAGAGAAATCACAATTCCCTCATCTCCAGCTTTTGAAATTTGATTGTAGGTACATATGTGCCTCAGTGCCTCTTGTAGGAGTCTTGTGAGTAGCTCTTGGGGGGATAACTGCAGGGGAGGGGAGGCGGTATGCCCTGTCAAATTAACCTGTATAAGCTTAAGAGCGGGGAGCTCCTGAGAAGACCAGGCTGCACGAGGCTTGAAATGTACCACTGACAGATCTCAGAGTGACTGAAACCACTCAGGGACCTGGAGAGCTAAAAATCCTAGATGTGGCACCAGACTTCCTGACAGATTTCACTGGTCTGTGTGCAACACCCATGGAAAACACAATTTAGTTTGTTTAAGGAGACATGAAACAGAGTAATGAAAAATAAGTAGTAAAAAATCAGAACTTAAAATCTGTCACTGAGACAGACAGGTGGAACGCACTGATACAGTCCAACCATTACCCTCCTTTTAGTGCATTTTTCATTTTTAATTCTTTCCCCCACAGGCAAACATGTTTAACTGAATAAACCTTTATGTGAGGGTGGAGGGAATCAAGTCTTTGTTCTCCAAACACATTTAGCAAAAGCATTGCATTTTGCGCAAGATGTCAGACAGAGGCACAGAGGGAGGGAGAAAGAAACATACATGCATGGAAAAAAGCACCTAAATGTTGTTAAGAAGAGAAGGGGCCATTGTATCAAGTCAAGGCGGTAAAATTACCAGCCCCAAAGAAGTATGTTAAAGAGGAAATGTGATCCACCTTGAGCACAAATGGAGGAATGCAGAAACAGTTCACAAGGACAGTTTTGCAGATGGTCGGCCTGCATCAAAAAAAAAAAAAAAAAACATCCTTGCACCTAGTGACAGAGCCCCCTTCCAGTCTTTTCACTATAAGCCTTTTCCTTTAGCCCTAAAAAAAAGAGTGGACAGAAACTCCTAGCCACTGATGCCACAGCTTCAAATACGAACACACTATTGTTTAGTTGGGATACTGTTCTTTCCCCCACATTTTAAAAACTAAAATTGGTCCAGTTAAAACTGTACTTAACATTGTCTCAACTATTTTTGTTCAAAATTATTGGGGAGGTGACAAATATGCACAGAATAGTACTGATCATGTGACAAAGCTCAACATTTAATAAATTGCAATATTATTTGACATTAACATTTTGAATAAGCATGAGGCACAGAATACATGCATACACAAGGCATTCTGAAAAAGGGATTTCAGAGGCTAAGAAACTGACATTTTCAGTAGGACCTCATTTAAACAGGAAACAAATTTTAGACTGGTACGGTCAAGACATGGAAGGTACAAAGGCCAAACATAACCAAAAATGGTGAAAATGCAGTCAGAATGACAGAAAGTGATGTGTGCTCAGCCATAATAGTTCCATCTTTTACCCAGCACAGTGGCTGAGAATGAACTAAAAACAGATTCTTTCCAAAATTATCAAATCATGTGCCTTTCATTTCTCTTCCTTTTCCCCTCTGTCATATGAACTGCATTTACTTATTAAAGACTGCCTGATTCACACTGGTATTGAATTCAAAGTAGCAGTTTCCGTATTAAAATGCAGCTGTTTGTTGTGAGGAGAAAATCATCAAATTTTATTGAATTACTCCAACTCTCCTTTTGGTTTTTAGGACTTAAAATGCCACAGAAAATTTAAGCTCACTGGAAACAAAGAATTTGCCATGGAAAAAAATTCATTTTCACTCCAAATACACCCATAAACACAGCAGCAAATCTATGCGCTCTTGCTAGTTGCTTTGATTTGAATCTCTCGCTTCTTCTGGGGAAAGGGCCAAGCATGCAAAGAGTACACGTTAAGATGTCCGTTAATATGCAGCAGCCTCCTTAATCTTGTACATACAGGAAAAATGATCTTGATTCGACAGAGAAAAGTCCAACTGTGCCGCGTCATCAGCTGCCAACAAAAGAGGCATCGACAAAGTCTGCATTAAAAGGATGTGCACTTTTGTCAGGCTTCAAGGCTGTCTGAGGAAAAGCATCTCTCCTTTCTTTAAATACAAATATATAATTATATTCATATATATTTTTACAAATGTTATTTACAGTTCATTTAATTACACCCCCGAAAAAGTTAACGAACCTGCAATAAAGTTCCTTTTAGCCTCCCTCCCTCTTTTTTGACAGAATTCCCTGCTGGTTTCTCACTCAGAGTGCTTTTACTGTTGGTTGATTAAAAACAGGGGGTCATGGGGAGGAGGGAGCAGGGGGCTTTGGTGCACGAGCTGTGCATTCAGTTTAAAAAACTTTACACAAGTCCTGCCAGAGACATGCGCTTTCACCAGTTCTCTTAAAAGGCTGAGCCCACTCTCCCTGCCTGAAGCTCTGACGGTTTTGGGGGGGAAGAAGGGGGACGGCTTATTTGATGGGTTACACCGTGGTCTCACCGTGCTTACTGTTTGTAAGTCTGGTGTAGAACTTGCGCCACGACTGCAAGGTCTTCCCTGACCAGATCCAAAACCCAGAGGTGATGCCCACAATCAGAGTCATGAGGTATTTGATCATGTAGACGGTGAAGTCTGGGGTCATGCGCGGGGCGTACTGCATTGGGCAGGGGATGGCGAGCCCTTTGCAGTTCTGACTTATCCAGCTGCGCTCCCAGTGCTCGCGGAAGGCCTGCTCATAGAAGAAGCAGGCGATGACGATGGTGGCCGGCACGGTGTAGAGCACGCTGAACACGCCGATCCGCACCATCAGCCGCTCCAGCTTCTCCGTCTTGGTGCCGTCGTGCTTCATGATGGTCCGGATGCGGAAAAGGGACACGAAGCCAGCGAGGAGGAAGGAGGTGCCAATGAACAGGTAAACGAAGAGGGGTGCCAGCACGAAGCCCCTCAGCGGGTCGAGGTTGTTCAGGCCGACGAAGCAGACGCCACTCAACGTGTCGCCGTCAATCTGGCCCATGGCGAGGATGCTGATGGTCTTGACTGCGGGCACTGCCCACGCGGCCAGGTGGAAGTACTGCGAGTTGGACTCGATGGCCTCGTGGCCCCACTTCATCCCTGCTGCCAGGAACCAAGTGAGGGAGAGGATGACCCACCAGATGGAGCTGGCCATGCTGAAGAAGTAGAGCATCATGAACAGAATGGTGCAGCCCTCCTTCTTGGTCCCCTGCACCACGGTTTTGTATCCGTCAGGGGTAAAGCTCTCGTTGCAGACTACCTTGTCCCCCAAGAAGAACCCGGCTATATAGGCGATGGAGACCATAGTGTAGCACCCTGAGAGGAAGATGATGGGCCTCTCTGGGTACTTAAAGCGCTGCATATCCACCAAGTACGTCGTCACGGTGAACAGGGTGGAGGCACAGCACAAGGAGGACCATATCAGAATCCAGATCCGTGCAAACCTGATCTCCTTCTGACTGAAAAACATATGACCCCCACTGTTCTTGTGGGGCTCACAGGGGGCCGCACAGTCCTGCTCCCCCAAAAACTTATAGTTCAAGTAAGAGGGCACCTTCAGCACGGAGGGGCAGCGGAATGGTCTGTCCGGGGGGGAGTACGGGTGGATCCCAGGGGTTCCAGCAGGGGCTGGAATGTGCATTGGTGGGGTAGTAACAGTGGGCACGCCGCTCTCAGAGTCGTTCTGACCTACGCAAATGTGCCCGTCTCCGAGGACGGGGAAGTTTTCGCACCTCAGTCTCTCCGGCCACTGGAAGCCGAATTTATTCATGAGGGCCTCACAGCCCTGCTTGGCCCGCTCACAGATGGAACGGCAAGGGGGTATCGCTTTCTCTAGGACAGTACAAACTGGAGCATACATTGAGCACAAGAAGAATTTTAGTTCTGGGGAGCACTGTACCTTCACCAATGGATAAAACTGGTGTACCTCCAAACCTGCGTCCTCTTGATTGTAATGCCCTACCAAATTGGGCATTATGGTTTGATTGTAAGCAATGTCTGTGCATAACGGGATAGAAATCGGTTGGCAAAAACCATGATCCGGGATTGCAATTCCATTATCACCCTGATACTGCGCCGACACCAGCAGCAGACAGGACGGCAGCAGTGCGAGGAAGACACGCATCCCAAGTAAATCCATTTCTTCCAAAAAAACTTTTGTTTCCGACTCCTCGCCTCTGTTAGTCGAAATAAGTATGAACGGCAAACACTGCAAAGTTACTTTTAAAATTCCGTGGCATCAGGAAGAACTTGGACAAATGAAAATCTTGTTAAATCAATCAAAGCTGCAGAGTAGCACTCCACATACAACTGTTGCTTTCCTAAAAGGGACTGCATGACTTTTTCCTTTGTGCGACTTGCATCGTCCAATCAGACAGTTTCAAGTTCCCCTTGCCCCGTCAAAGACTTTCTCTGGCATAAAGGAACGAGAAGCGGGGGGAGTTAAGGGAGTCTTGAAACCGCCTTTCCGCCCCAAAGCCCCTTCCCAAAAGGTACTCCTGGCCAATCGTATCACAGAAACGGTACCAACCCAGGACAGGATCGGTCAACCACAACATAATGAGATCAGTTTCCTAAAACTCCAACTTTTTGTACTTTTAAAGGGACAGGGCGCCGTTACGCTTTGTGCTGGAGGCGACCGCAGACATCCACCCGAACTCCGTGAAAACGATTCACAACTTGGAGCAACTTGACAGAAGCAGTGAAAAGTAATAAACGGCACGAACACGAAATGCCACATCTTAACGACGGGAAACGTGGAGCCAAATTAATTGAATTATACACCGAGTAGATACAGCGGCAGACTAATAAAAAGGTTTCGACCAGCCATTTGTAGAAACTGTTCTACTAGCACTACTATTAACACTGCTAATAACTATTATTATTAATAACATAGTTTAAACATAATCATCATTTTCATGATCATTAACAAAGTTAATACGTTAAACTTAGCCCCTCACCGCCCGAAAGAGCAATATCACCGTGTACTCCCTTCCATTCACTTGAACGGGTCGGGGGAGTACTCATGCAATTTCGAATCACTAGGCTAAACATTTCTGCTCCACAGTTCAGTAAAGCAGGGAATTTCAAAGCACCTCTTCCACGGCATACCTCCTTGATTTAGTCAATTGTGCCAACATGGTTATCCAAACAGCGCATCTGCCAAATTACTCGCCAAACAATCAATCATTTTGACGTTTAACGCAGGCTATTGAGCACAGAAGAAATTAGCTGCTGTTCTTTCCACTTTAAAATAAATGTTTTAATCCTGTGATCAAATTTAGGGTCACAGAAAATACGCCTTTATTACACGAGATGGTAGGTTTTTGACTACCGTGTGTATGTATGGTACTATGCATATATAGTCTAGTATAATATTATCGAGTAAGACATTAAGATTGTGATTGTTAAGTGTTTGTTTTTTGTTTTTGCCCCTGAGAATAACCAATGAAGTTGTCAATTCCATTGAGCATCTGTTTCATACTTCTGAGACTTGGTCCACTTCTTAGTAGCCCTAACCCTTACTTTTCCCTTACTCATAAACCAAGCACCCCACTAGCAGTCCTACTTGAAGCAATACATAGATAGTTGAATTGGCACAAGCGCAGAAAAGCGTCCTAGGGAATATTTTTATTGAAACATTTGATTTTATAACTTGAATTTGCAATAGATTGTCAGATGGTGTGAAAAAACCAATGTTACGGCGCGGCAACGTTGGCTTTTCACAACTATATTTATAATAAACTGCCATCTTGTGGACAAAGGATAGAATTTAAAGTCTTCGCAAAAAAAAAAAAAAAAAAAAAAAAAAACTCCACCTCCCATAATCCATTTTAGGAGATGACGCATGCGGTCACGTCTCAGGAAATTCATGCATCTGAGAAAAGCAGCCGGGTAACGTGTGGCTTTAATTCAAAGTAGTAGGCACTAACTTGGTAATGTTATCCACTTAACAAACAATCAGTGTAAATATAATTTACATACACATATAGGTTAAGGATAGCTTGTTTTTAAGGTAAAAGACGCAGACAGAAAAGGCAGCAAGACTAGCTACTTACAAGAATTACATAGCTAATGATAGCTAGGCTAGTAACGTTAGCTTCATATTACTGGTCGAAGATCTCTAGTCAATAATAACTGGCAGACTACCTAGCTAGCAAATCAGTTGCTGCTGCGAACATTCACGTTGAGCGCTGGTACTTAAAGTTATGCTCAAAGCAAGGGACAATGCAAGTTCAATGTATGACTTCAGCCATGAGTGACAGACATTCAAGTGCATATTGACTGTGCCTAGTGAGCATTTGTAGTAACTGGCTGCGCAGAAATCTGTCAATATAAGGACAGAATATACGATGTTTCAGCTACCATGAGTACAGACAATGTCAAGACTGGTCAGACGCTGCGAGTTTAATCCCTCATGTTGCATTTCAGGTGATCACGGACTGGTTCACTGGTCACGCAGTTCTGTGGTGCAGCCCAGCCCAACACCATGTCAGAGGCCCTGCTGGAGCGAGTGAGGCAGTTGGAAGCAGAGGTGGGGAGGTTGAAGACACAGCTGGGAGAGAGGAAAGGGGCAGAGGCTGGCATGGAGCCATCTGAGCCAGGCGACAGGGAAAAGGACAACCAGGACAACGGAGGGAGGAAGAAGGGGAAGAAAGGGGGCCAGGGGCGTTCGTTTGATTTTGCGGCCCACCCCAGGCGACACGTGGCCTTGCGACTGGCCTATCTGGGCTGGAACTACCAGGGCTTCGCTGTTCAGGAAAACACAGACAACACTGTTGAGGCCAGGCTGTTTGAGTCCCTACTGAAGACCAAGCTGATCCAGGACCGGCAGAGCTCCAACTACCACAGGTGTGGCCGTACAGACAAGGGAGTCAGTGCCTTCTCTCAGGTCAGCCCCATCTCCCTTACACTCGTGTCACATTAACACCACCAGGTGGTGTTAGAGGTCTTGACAGTGGTCACTTGTTTCTACATCACAAAATTTCTGTAGGGTGTGGTTCAGGTAAGATGCCCAAATTCATTGGTGAAAGTGAAAGGAGAACAAAATGTGCATAATCAAAACAACCACAGCAGAGGTGGATCAAGTCTAATAATCATTGCAGTTGATATAAATTTAGCCATGCATGGCCTACCTCTGAATCCCTGAGGTCATTTCTCATCATTAGATCAGGTTCACTGTGTTTTTACCCTGGCTGCCCTGATTTGACTGTGTGTTTTGTCAGGTCATCTCCATCGACTTGCGCTCCACTCAGTCTTGTGGGGGCTTGGGGGTGATCTTCCCAGCTCAGACTGAGGGGAAATGCAAACCAGACATGGCAGAACTGCCATATGCCAAAATGCTAAACCGTGTGCTGCCCCCTGACATAAGGGTCCTAGACTGGGCGGCTACAGAAACAGGCTTCAGTGCACGCTTTGACTGCCAGTCCAGAACTTACCGCTATTACTTCCCTCGTGGAGGCCTGGACGTGGAGCTCATGGGCGAAGCTGCCAAACGGTGAGGGGCCACATTTAACTCATCGTCAGCCATCATCAACCTGTCCCACTTTTTCTACATAGTCTCTCTGTCTGTCCCAACTATATGTGACTCTCTCATGCCTTAGCTGTGGGAAGGTTATGGGCAAGATTGACAGATTAGGCATAAAAGAAGCAGGAATTAATATTGAAATAAACATGGTTTTGTGTTTTAAGATTTGTGGCATTTAAGTGAAAAGTGAAACGTGAAACGTGGACAGATGCCACGCGGAAAGTGACTGGCCAGTCAGGATGCAGTATAATGCAGTGTCGTTTCCTCTGCTGCTCTGCAGCTATGAAGGAACGCACGACTTCAGAAACTTGTGCAAGATGGACGTGGGCAACGGGGTCCTGCAGTTCCAGCGGACCATTCTGTCGGCCTCAATCCGGCCGGCTCAGCCCCACAAAACGCCCTGCGCTGACCCATGTGACATCTTCATTTTTGAGATAAAGGGGCTGGCTTTCCTGTATCACCAGGTTTGAAAACTGACTTTCTGCTGGCAAGATTACCAGTTAGATACCATAGAGCTGTTTGCTATACAGAATCATTGTTTTTTCTATCCAGCAGAGCATCTTAATCAGTAGTTGCCTTGTTCTGTGTCCCACAGGTGCGTTGCATGATGGCTGTTTTGCTCCTGATTGGACAGAAGCTGGAGGCTCCGGAGGTGATTGATCACCTATTGGATGTTGAAAGCAATCCCAGGAAACCCCAATATAGGTGAGTGGAGTACAGAAGACTAGAGATGTCTTCCTCACAGAAAAACATAACCCAGACTAGAGCTTTCAATTACTTTATCACTATAAAATTCATTCTATTTGTTTTCAGTCATGTGAGTTTAATAACTTGCCATAGTCATTCTAAGAGAAGTAATTCATAAGATTAAATCCACCTTGATGATAGCCCACACCTAGTGATGTTTGTACTTCTGTGAGACAGTGAATTGTGCCTTGCATTTGTCAGCATGGCAGTGGACTACCCACTGGTCCTACATGACTGCCATTTTGAGGGGCTGCAGTGGCAGAGTGACCCAGAGGAAGTCAGGCACGTCCTGGCAACACTGCAACAGCACTGGACACAGACAGTGGTCAAGACCCAGGTCCTCCACGGGATGATCGAGGGCGTAAAAAATTCAGGTATGTCCTGAATATGTGCCTACGCCTATAAAAGTCTTAAAGGTGTATCCTTTTTCTTGCTATAAAATGGTTTACCATGCCTTTATTGTGGAACAATAAGAAGTCAGAGTTGTTAGAGGGGATATCAGTTCACTGACAGACAGTATAACTACAGTGTAAATCTTTAATAAATTGGAATGCCCAATGTTTTTCCCCTATTTCTCTACCCATTGATGCAATTCCTTACTTGATAATCAAAACATTTTGTCTGCTCAAACACTCCACTTTTTAACACACCGCAGTCCCCATTGTAAACTTGTGCATACATGCTCAGTTATACAGGCAGACTGTAGGTACCCTGACTGACCAGCGGGAGGTGCTAATTAGCAGTATGATGGAGGAGCCCTTGACCAACCTTCCCGCCCCTGTATGCCCGACTGAATAAAGTCAATTTATTCCACGACTATGGGCTGCCAGTCATCGTCATTAGATGACATGGCTAGAATCAAACCCAGGCTGTTGGGCTCAGCCTGCTCTCAAAACAAGCACTTCTACTGTCTGAGCAATTTAGGAACCTTATAGTGTAAATCTCATTGTAATTTCTACTAGTTATACAACACAGTACTTCATACTGTTGTGGTGAAATGTTTTCTTTAAAACCTATTCACTTCAAAGGTAGTTTATGGGCTAAGCCAAGCTGTGTCACCATGTATATACAATGGCAATACACAAAAACCCTACTATGCAATTCATACTAGCTCTTGTTCCACTGAACTGTTTGTTGTCTTATTTGCATTGGTAATGTAGGAATCTGAGCAGAGATGAAGCATTCAGCTACTCCTGCTTTTCTTTCAGACACAAGGAGATCAGAACATAAGAAAGTGCTCAAAGCATGTCAAATATCATATTTTTGCCTGTCTCCTCTTTTTTCCAGATGAGTCTTCTTCCTCTCCCCTCTGCTGGCTGATGGAAGGGTCCAGACAGCGTAACTACCGTCCGCTGCTGGAGCGCCCTTGCTGCGAGAGTTTGGAGTCCAGGATAGAGCACTTTGTCAAGAGAGGGCGACTTGAGCGTGAGGAGGGAGAGGATGGGGAGGGGCCAGTGCACAGGGGCAAGAGGTCCAAACACCAGCACAACTCCCATCAGCCCAAAGCACTCAGTGCCGCCTCCTCCTCAGACCCAAGACTAAGTGGGGATACCAGTCAGGCCGACCAGGACACTGCATGTCAGCAAACTCAGGATGAAAAGGATTTGATTTGATCTGAAATGACTTGATTCCTGCATAAATGAGTGTTTGTTTCGTTTTATTTGTCTTCAGTTTTTTTTTTAATTCCATAGTTTTGTATTAAACAATGACTGGGCCTAAAATGTCTTTAATATTTCAGTTTTATACCGAACAGTGACTGAACTGAAAGTCTGAATTAATCTTTGAAATTGGAAATGCTCCAGCCTTGATGAAAGCATTTGAATGAACTTTGAGAATTTATTTCTCGGGCAGATAGAATTTACTGTGAGCAAGCTTTGAGAATATTTTTCTTCTTGAAGTGACAACATTTTTGGAATTGCCTGTTATACACTTGGTTCGTCTCACAGCAGCAACCTCTGCACTTGAATGTATTTAAATATGTAATTACATTGTCTCTCTGGTCTGATTGAAAAGTCAGTTCCTTTCAGAAAACCTTTGCCTGCAGAGAGATTGTTTTTTCCAAATGTGTTCAACCAATTTACATTACATTATTGACATTTAGTAGATGCTCTTATCCAGAGCAAGTTACATACGATACACATTTTTACATGCTATCTATTTATACAGCTGGATATTTACTCAGGAAATTCTGGGTTAAGTACCTCGCACAAGGGTACAACAGCAGTGCCCCAGCGGGGAATCAAACTGGCAGCCTTTCGGTTATGAGTCCTGCTCCTTTACACTATACTACACTGTTTCCCCTAAAACTGCATAGACAATTTATGCAACATGTTTTACACATATTTAATACAGTAACCTGCTGAAATATAGTTAACTTTAGAATTTGCAGTACAATGAGGAAGGAACTTTTCATGATGTCAAGTTGTATTAAATGCACAATAGATAATAAATGTAACTCTCTCGGATTCAAGCGCTGATCCACAGTTACCCAAGCCAGGGGAAATCAGAGAAGCTTGGCTGCTATTCAAGCATGGAGGCAGGGTATAGAGTGATTCCCTGGGGTAGCGGAAAATCTTCCCTCTCTGGCTGTCAGGCATACGATTTCAGAAGATTTTCAACTCGGCTCCTGCCCAGTTTGCACACTAATATTGGAAAATATAGAAATATCGCACTTGACAACACACGTTTCCCAGTCTTCCTTGAAACAGAAGTAGAAACGCTGGTTTCCAAACTGCACACCTCCTACTCAGAAATCACAGACGGGAAATTTCCATTGATCGTAATTGTGGTTTCTTATGCAGGTAAGAGGTGACTAAGTCATTTACTGGGCAAGTAATCCATTTAATGGTCAGCACAATGAATGAAGGAAGGTTGTGCTTGAAACGTTTATGGGAGCATCCTGTCTGTGCATGTGTGGTATTGGCACATATGCTTGAGTGAATCGTGTCTGCATTTTATTCTACAATCACAAGGTTCAATTAATTTGCATCATTAATTATGAAACTTGAAAGTTCATTCAGATAAATAGAAGGGTGAGAGAGTAATACAAGGTTGGATGAATTAGAGAAAATACACTACAGTTTACTGTCGTACCCCTGTGTGGTGATGACATAGGCTACTAGACTTCAATCTTCCGGTGAGCATGTCTGCCCGTGCTGTGTGAGGTCATTAACCAACTGCATGTATAAGAGTATATAATGTTAACATCTGTTTTTGGTACAGTAGCAGGCTACTATAAATCACAGTAATTGGCTATAAATCATAGTACTATAAATCATAGTAATCTGTTCACACAGATCAGGTCTGTGCAGACATCAACTTGACAACTAGGGCCTGTGGTTAAGCTAGCAATTGCAGTGAACTTTAGAGAGTAATTCATGTAAGGCCGCTTATTTTTCAACTCTTAATATTAGGAAACCTATATTATCTACTAGGAGAAGTAATATGCCTGGCCAAGAATGATTTTACATGTCAATGGGCAGAAATCTTGACATGCAAAAGAAATTAAAACTGAGAAGGTTTGTTTTGGAAGAGTGCTTTTCCAGTTTGTGTGAGGTCATGTCACCCAAATTGTGTGGTGTATCTAAGCTTCATTTTGCTATCAATTATTTGAATAACTGGCCTGTTTTTGCAATGTGTGTGTAACTTTACAGTTTTGTATACTGAAAGTGTTTTTGCAGACATGCAGACATCCTCAAGTCCATAAGTGGCCGAACATGATTTAACCCTTTATACAAAATGAAATTACCTTTCTGACTAAAAAAATAACCTTATGGACCAACTTTGTCACTCATGAGGTGAAATCTCAGATCAGGCAGAATACAACTTACTCTGTTAGTCTCTTTAAGTGAGAGTCGATAAACAACTTGCTTGACATGAATTAAGCCTTTAAATACATTCAAAATGACTGAGTGACCCTAAAACAATCATATGTGCCAAGTTTGTTGCCATCTACACAGGTACAATCATGTTAGGCTAGCTTACAAGTCACTCAGGTATGTTGTGTGACTTGTGTCAGTCTCTTTGTAAAATACTTTATAAAATACTACCACTGTATGAATTATCCCTTTGGACACACTGACAACACTTGTGTGACTACAAAAGAGCCATGTATGCCAAGCTGGCATTACTTTCTGAAAGATAAAATCATTCCAGGCTGGGCAAAAAGCATCTACATTTGGTAGATAATGGAGCTGTCTCCAAGTGGGAGTTCACAAATGAGTGGTCCAAGATGAAGAACCCCTTTAACACATTGAATACACACATATTTTTTAAGGTGCTGTGCTATCTGTCAGGAGAAAATGTTATGATAAAGTTAACTGTAGTTAATTGTGAGCATTACGGGGCAGAGCAGAGCACAGAACACCTCTCTTCCTGTCCAGTCACAGATCAGAAATATGACAGTTAAACCAGGTACAAAGGCCACCTTAATGAACCTGCTCAAAAAGAAGGCATCTAAAATATGATAGCAAATTTACTGCATATGTGACTGGCAGACACTTTAAAGAGTTTGTCTCTGTTTTCCATGAACGTTATATTTTGAAATCATGTAAATCCTGTAATTAAGCTTTTCTAAATGTAACATTCTATACCTCTCTTACATGGTTACCCAAGTCTCTGCAGTCAGAAACCAGGAATATGACAGTTACTAGGTCAGATAACCATCTTTAACAAAGCTATGTAAAAGGAGGACTATGTAAAATATAGCCTCCAAGTAATTGCATATGTAACTGGCAGTTCCCTCTTTAAAGAGGCTGTCCATGACCATTTTAGAGGAAGAGTGCTGTGGGACTGCTAGACTGTATTGCTTTCCATTTCGAACATCGCTTACCAGGAAAATAGCAATTACTGTGTTGAGCCAAAAGAATATGAAACACAGAGTTCTTCCTTACTGTGAAAGATAAGTGCTTGTACCCATCTTGTTTACATTTGTGCATCTGTTTTGTGCTTCCCAGTCTGCTTTGAGGAACATGTTTCCTGCTGGTTTCAATACTGCAGATCAGTTGTTCCTGTCATGTTGGTGCAGTGCCTGGATTTGAACAGTGTACAGTCGTTATAGGGTACAGTACTGAAGTTTTTCACTTGCACATATCTACCAACACCAGTCTGTCAAAATGAATAAAGTAACTTTTACAAGGGGAACAGAAATAATATCCCAACAGCTGGTACAAATGCAACCAATTGAAAATTATTTACATTTTATTTAAGGAAATACAAAATATCTGAAAATACAGTATCTTTCCTGCAATTTTAAAAGGACCTATGTAACAAAATAAAAGTACCTTGCTGTTTGATTTAATGGCTTGAATTAACACCATACATATTTAAAACCTATAGATTTTAATTTTGCATTTAGGAATATTTAGTGTAAAGCGCTAAATATTGATGTTACATTTTGCTAGAAGTCCCGGACTTTGCATAAGATGGGGAAGAACAATTTAGATGGCAAATGAAATCGTGTGTCCTGCCAACATCAAAACGATGTGTTAACCAAAAATAATTTAATATAAGGGAATATTTTCATCAATAACCAAGGGCAACTAAGCATCAACTAAACTTCATCAATCACAATCAATAAATAATCAATAAACACAGCAACAGACGGACAATGTCAATGACAACTAAACATCATATTTTACAGCTAGGCAGACCCGTCATTGGAACAGACCTCAGTGGAAATTGGACTTTCCATCTTGCCTACAAACCAGCCAAGATAAACATTAGATGTAGTACAAGCACTTCAGCACAGAGGACTACTCCACGGACACCTGGACAACAAACCCTGTGAGAAAAGCAGCTGAACGCATGGATGTATGGATCAATGAGCATCGGGCAATACCAAGGACCTGAGACTTTCATCACGGCAGACTGAAAATCCCTTGCTCATGGAAATCTGAGCAGTGTTCTTTGCAATGATCACTTGGTTTCAGTGTCATACATGTGAACTCTGCATAGATGGAAAAATTTGCCACATTTTTGTGATAAATCATATTTATGAATTTCTCCATTGAAGCAGTCTTGTTTTTCTAATGCTTTCCTGATGTAACCAATAATAGACATGATAAAAAAGACCCTTCACAAATTAAAATTGCAAAGACCTGTTTTATTCTTTGAGACCTTCTTAAAAACCATGAAAAACTGTATGCAGATTGATATAAATGTACCACCATTTTGATCCTTATGAACTTTCAAGACAGAAAATACATAATTTATTAAGCCCCACACCCAATTAAAATAGAAGTATTACAGGTTTCATCTGTATTTATGTTAGGAACATGTAAACATTTAGGAACTCCATCTTTCCAGACTGATACAGGTTGTCATTACAAAACTAAAACCCAACACGAAAGAGGTTCTCTCTACAAGAATGGCACATCATAATATGATCCCCCCCATAAATATTGTGAAAACTGAAAATAAGGTTTTATACAGTGAAATTTCATTGGTGTATTGTCTTGCTCCAGCTGTAGGTAAAATGGTAGTTACACGGCAATGTCATGGTTGCTATTGATGTGTAGCTACACATTTCTTGCGATATTCAGTTTCTCCATGAAATGTAAAAATAAAACACAAAAGAGATGAGTCAAAACAAAACTCTACAGGTCACATACTACATTCACCACAAGCGAACAATATCTCTAGAATAGTCTTCCTTTCTAATGGGTCTTATTTGCTTGTCCATTCAATTTTTATGGATGTTTCCATGCAAACCAGGTAAGACATATGCTTCTTTGGGATGTACTGTATATAGGCAAGACATTTTCCATGGTCTCATCTTGACACTGACAATAAAGGATTTGTAGCAGCATTACATCTCTCAACAAATAATGTAACTATTGTCAGTTACAACCCTTGTCATCTCAGGAAAAAGCAGATGAATGAGAAGGTATGCTAGCTGAGCTCTACAAAGGCAATAAAGACACACCAATGATATAAAGATAGAGTATGTTAACAGGCATTTGGCATATACTTATAAGTCAAACCACCTACACACTCATTCACTGAGAATTCAAAAGCAGTGCCACATAATTTCTTTTTAGTGAACTCAAATATCTGCATAATCATACTTCACCTGTCATATATTATTAAATATGATGTAGCCATAGGTGGAGACAATCATTTTGGGGATTTTTGCCTCAGTTCAGACCTGCAATAAACTGCATGGCTTACTGGCATGATAGGCTACATATTGAGGTATCCAAGGTAACCTCCAACAGCATGTAATGTCAATAAATCTACTGAACTTGGTTACAATACCATGGGTATTTTGAGGGGTTCAAAACGTACGTTGAAATTATGTTTTCAAAATGGTCTGCTCAGCTCTCATCACCAGATTGTGTACTTCAGTATGAAGCTGTTTAGTCCAGTATGAAAACAATGACAACCGGTGATGGAGAAAACTTCAGATGTTCATGTAACAGTGTCTTGTATAAGAAATGGTGAAAAAAGAGAATCTCTCAACATGTCCAGGAGTACGGGTTTTTATCTTTTGCGCTCCCCTTTCTGTGTGCGTTTCTTTTCCTTGTCCTTCCTCTCCTGCTTGGCTAGTTTGTCCTTCTCTCGCTGCATCTTATCCTGCTCTTTCTTCTTCTGAGCACTCTCACGGGCCTGCTCTCTCTGGAGCTTCCTCTTAGCAAGCACGTCTTCCACATTGGTGTTCTTGAACAGGGCTGGGGGTTTTCCGTAAAGGCACATTGCATCAAAGAGGAAGCGATGCCGTCCAGTTAAAACACATAGCAAAATGCAAACGAATGAATTATGACAAGCATTAGGAAAGGACTGCCTCACAGTTTTCATTATTTAGATTTCCTCACATATGGATACTAATACTGTGTAAAATATCTGAGTGCAACATATAAAAAAGGATACATTTTTCGCTGTCAAAAGTGCATGTTGCTCCAGTCTCCTCCTCCTCAGCACCTTCAGTGGGTAAAGTCAAGGAAACTGAAAGGACATATCTTTCATTTAAGGCACAACAATATCCATAAACAGGATCATGTGCCCTTACTGGCGTATTTCAAAATTGTCTTCAAGGTTTCTTTCAGATCCATTTCTTTACATTTAATCTTCACTTCAATCTTTTCAATTTCTCAACATTGGACACTCAGAAACAGTTAAGGTCACACCTTAAAGTAACAACACACTGTAAAAGAATACCGCTGGAGGAGCAACAAAAGCATGAGAGCAAAAGGATATTCCTCTCCATCGCTGACATTGGCATACTGGGCAAGGAGGGCCTCCTTCCTCTTCCTCGCCTCCTCAGACACCTCCTTCTGCTTCACAACAATCTGGGCCTGTTTCTCAATCATGTTGGCAATCGCCTGAACCTCGGCTGCACACACAAACACACAGAGGATCGACCTATTTAAAAGAGCTGAGGCAGGCTGGCTTTTGGGCAAATAAATCCTTCACATATACCCACCACCCCTGACTCAAGATGGGATAAAGATCCTGACCCTGATTTTTTTCCCAAATTGTCAACCTTTTCCCAAATTTTCCTTTCCTGAGATTTTCTAAGATTTCCTTAATTAGCTGTGGGATCCCAGCCTGATATCCATTTAAAACATGCCATCTGCATGTGATGTGTCATTCTATCTTCCACAAGGGTCAAAGGACTGAACCAGCTCAACTAAAGGTGACCAATGATGTTTTAACTAGGAATAATGGAAAGCACAGTCCATGCTACAGCAGGGTTTGACACCAGAGTACAGTAAAATACAGGATTGACATGATGTTTTTGCTTTGTTTGACTTGACACTCATAGATTCCTATCCAATTAACAGGTACTTTTTTGGAATCTCAGAGGGGTTCTCCTCTTGCCCAAACCCACTACGGTCCTTCAAGAGTCTCTCCTTGGCCCACTATTATTTTAAACCATCATGGTACCCTTAGGGCACCTCCTTAAACAGCATGGCCCCAAATTTTATTTTTAGACCGAGGACACTATTTCTCTTTCACTGAGGTTTATATTAGCCCCCAACCTTACTGTCTTTGACTACTGTGTCTAAAATCAGAAACTTAGCAAAATTTTTCATGCGTTTCCTCCCTCTATACTAACCTCTGTATTTTCATGTTTTCACATCTTGAATTGGATAATTCCACCTTGGCTATTGGTACAATATTCAGCACTTTGCCTGCTTTGAGGTCTTGATGTCTTCATATCTCCATAATCCATACCTCCAAACAAACTACACTGGCTCCAAGTTTGCTTAATAAAGTGTTTCCTCCCTTTTTCTTTTAACATATGAAATCATTCATGGCCCAGCCCCATTGTATTTATCTGGTGTAATTCTACATTGGTCTGCCCTGCATGATCTGAATTTGTCTGAAAATCATAACAAATCTTTCAGCCACCAGGCTCCATTCCGGTAGAGCTCTTCACCAAGATTAATCAAAGACTCACATGCCTTCCTCACCAAGGGGTGATATTTTTCTGGTTTTAAGGGGGGGGGGGGGGGGGGGTTGCCACCGCTACTGCTGCCACACAACTCTCTCCCTGCTACACAATTGCCACCATTAGTTTGACTCCTGTTGTACTACTCTGTATCTGCTCTGCTAGTTGTGATATCTGTTCATCACTTAAGGACAAACCTAAATGTGCCATAATGACAATATATACCGTCCGATTGAGTGTTCTTGGCTGATGAAGAAGAGCAGCTCTCTGTCCAGTGTCTGATGATCTCTCTGCACACATCTTCAAGCGTATCGTCCTCCTTCAAATACAGAAAATTCAAACAGTCAAAGGGATAGTTACATTAACACAGTAAAGGCGCTGGCTGCATTTTCTAATAAGACATGTAGGAGATGTGCTCGTTAGTTAGCTTGCTAATCGGTAGCTACAACTGCTAGAAAGAAGTTTCTTTGAGAAAAATGTGTTCGCAACCAGCAAATTAACTGAAGACCATCAGTTACCTTATTACCTTATTGCCAAAAATTAAAGCCTGGCAAAGTGATAGCCAGTTATACTTACGTACTTAAAAATAATTGTAGCTATCTACTTAGTATTTACATTACATTCTGACATTCTTACGTCGTTGTCTGACTTTACAACCAGTTACTGCAAACCGAGCGACTGTGACAGACTGCACTCTTGATACGACGGTGGCGTGTGGCTGGCTAGCAGCTAGCTACCGATATTAAAACACTCACCAGAAATGCAGACATAATACCTTGCAGGGCATCTGTCTTTTCATCATCAGTCTCTTCTTCTTGAAGCACCCCAAGAATGTAAGTTCCATAAACATCTCGATCTACTCCAAGCGACTCAAGCCGAATGTTCAACCAGCTTTCAAACTCATCGGCAACTCTTTCGGGCGCCGCCATGTTGGCTTTCCGGGGTCCTAAGACGGGGGAGGTGTCTGCACGAACTGCCTGTATTATTTCCGGTAAAGACAAACACAAGGACTTCACCGAGCAAGAAGTGGAAGGGGAGAGAGTAAGTAAGACAGTAAGGTCCACTCAGTAAAGTGAGTGCCATATTAATACACGGTGTGGTATAAATAATCCAGAAAACGAGTTCAAATACAGACCCAGACATAGCTAAGAAGAGTGAATAAACGTTTGGGGACGTAGTTACTGTCAAAACTTCAAACTGCTATGTAGCTGACCATATCTAGTCAGCTAACACGATAGCTAAGTTAGCTATTCCCTGAACAGCTTTTGTGAAAAATATGCGAGGAGTAACAGTGGAAGTGCTCGCCTGTCTTGTAAAAACAACCTGATAATCGCATGCCTCCATAGCCTCAAGGTAGGAATCATAACTAACCAGCAAGCTAAACAGCTACATCGTGTCCATTTATTTTGCATTTGACGTTAGTGGTTACATAAAAGAACTCGGCTCATACAGCGAGCTAATTAGTTCAAAACTGCTGTAGCTAGCTGGTGAGCCTGTTAGCTTGCTAGGTCAAGTTAAAAGTAGCACATCACACAATTTCTTATACAGTAAAATAGCAATAGTTAGCTACACTCTCGTTTCCTAAAGTGATCGAGATTTCGTTTCCTAACGAGATAATGTACCTGATGATAAAATAGCTAGTGTAATAACAAATTGATCTGAATAGTAGCCCTCGATCAGATTTTGCATTTAGGGGCCAACTCTATAAAATTTTGAAGTGTGTTTGATAATTCATTGTGACATAAATTAAAATATTGTGTGGGTTACCTTTACACCTCCAGGGTGCGCCAGACACACGTTAAAATATTTAGCTGACTAAACGTTTTCTGTCCTCTTGCTGAACCTTAACGTGTGAAGTCACATTTGGTATTATTCCCTTTTATTTTTTGGAAAATGCCTGTATTCATGAGCCACAAACATTGACACGATCTGCACGTTAGCAGATCTGTCAAAACGAGCACTGGGCTCCTGGCCAGGGCTGAGAGTGTGACAGCATGTGTTTGTTTGTGTGAGCAGGATGTTCCTGGTAGGGCTGACGGGAGGAATAGCCTCAGGAAAAAGTACGGTGTCCTCTGCGCTTCGAGAGCTGGGCTGCCCTGTCATCGATGCTGATGTGGTGGCCAGACAAGGTAGGGGACCCTTTATGAGCACTGACTCATTAGTGTCCCTACACCCCCCACATGCCCCCTGCAGTCTCTGCCTGCCCCCTTATTTTTTGTCATGCTGTGCTTGTCAGTGGTAGAGCCCAATAGCCCAGCCTATTGCCGGATAGTGCAGCATTTTGGCCCGGAGATCCTTTTGGAAAATGGGGAGATCGACCGGCAGAAGCTGGGCCAGATAGTCTTCTCCAGCACAGAGAAGCGCAAGGTGCTCAACTCCATCACTCACCCTGAGATCCACAAGGCAATGCTCAAGCAGATCCTCTTCTACTTTCTCAGAGGTGAGAGCTCTCACAATTACCTTGGATTTGGATCCCTCTTTGTGTTGACAGCACTCCCAGGTGACAGCATTCCCCCTCTATCACACTATCATGCAGGGTACCGCTATGTGGTCCTGGATGTACCTCTCCTTTTTGAGACACGCCGCCTCACGCGGTTCCTCAAGCACACAGTGGTGGTGTACTGGTGAGATTCGCAGTGTTTCTGAGCATGCTGACTGGCTAGGTACTGTCTTTGCTGAATTATGTCAGTGTTCTAACAAGGCACCAAGGCTACTTAGAATGTACAAAATGATCTGGACGAAACAACTATGCTTGATTGCAGTGCTGATCAGAATCTGATATCTGATATCCTGAAAGAATAGAATGCGCTTTTTGAGATTATCAGATGCTGGATTTACTATGTTAAGAGACCAGCCATAATTGCTGAGAACTCATGTCTGGTGAAACTGTTGATTATAGTTAGTCGGTTGGTGACTGCTTCCGACTCACTTTTAATTATAGATTTCCCCCTTCTGTGGTTGTTATTGGTGGAATGCAAGCCCAGTTGATTGGCTTTATCTGATGGACTGCTGGTGTGGGAGGTGAACTCATTCTTCCTGCTGTCATTTCAGTGACCCTGCCACACAGCTGTCACGTCTGATGCAGAGGGATGGACTAAACCAGGAACAGGCTGAGCAACGCATCGCAGCCCAGATGCCCCTCAATGAAAAGCGTGGACTGGCCAATCACGTCATAGAAAATTCAGGCAGCCGTGAGGACACCCAGAGGCAGGTTCTCAGACTGCATACTAAGCTGGAGGACTCCATGGAATTTTTGCTAGTAAGGGCCATTGCAATCGCCACAGTAACTGGTCTAGGAGGCCTTCTTCTCTACACTGTGAAACTTCTGGTCTTGTAGCACTTGTTGTATGATTGTATTGGGCCAGCTGTCATCAAAAGTAACTATATTCCATAGCAATGCTGTCAATGGGTACTCATTGCACATCAGAATGCACCTGCTTGAAAATATTTTCAAGTTATGAATGGATTTATCTTATTTGTTTTTGGTGCAATTCTGTGAACACTTGTGAACACTTTTTAATTAAGGGCCTAACACTGTTTAAATGTGAATGTAATTTGCCTTTTTCTGATATTTGAAAAATATGTACCCACACTGTTAATAGGCAGAAGGGACAGGTTTCACAAGTATTGTATGAACAATAAGAATAAGCAAGCGTCTTAATGCTTGTATGTGACAACTGTAATGCTTTCAGCAGTTGTCTGAAGATGTTTTGTGAGCTGCTTTTTTTAATGTTCATACATTTTTAGATCTGTTTTGCTAGATCTTGTTTTTCAAACAAGAAATGTCAAAGGTCAATGTAAAATCTCATTTTCCTGTTTTATCAAATAAATATATGAACACTTTCATTATAATTTTCATACTTTTTCCACTTATTTCAGCTCCTATCTAACAAATCATATTCTAACAAAGAACACTAGGTGGGGATATAACACATTGGGTCAGACATGTTTTTTAATCTCCCAGTATTAAAGGCCAAAAAAAACTGGAATTTTTGACCGTGGTCAGTCATTTTTACCAGTCTGCTTAAATTTTTCTCCAGTATACATGAGACATCTCTACTATATGAATGATTTCTTTGGAAAGTCTGCTAGGTAAACCATCTTTTGTATTTTGTGCATTACTGTCTCTTTAAAATTTGAGTTCTGTATGTGTGGTATCTTGAGGAAAATTAGTACTTTGCCCTCTGTGTTAAAACACTGCATCTTCCTTGTTGCTGTGGTAGTGAATTATTTCGCAAAATAACTGACAATACACTGATTATCCTTACCAGGACCAATTCAAGTGCAAATGTGCTGTGTGAGTTTTAAGCTGGGAAAATATGTTTCACAGCAGCTTTCAGCAGATTGTGTTGACCTTCACCATTCAGTGGTGAGGAGGGATTTCTGGGTTCAGAACATAATCAACCTGAACAGGACAGTCAAAGTTGGCAGCATGGTTGCAGATGTAATTGCAAGAACAGCTTTATATATTATGAGAGACATCCCTAATTATGCCCAGAAAATAATGACCTCAGAACCTCTCATATTGAGAATATATTATTTTGCCCACTGTCTACTGATACTCAATGCCTTTAGTCAAGCTCTGACCTGACCTGTCTAGAACATGCACTGAACACAGAATGTGGTACAGAAAGCAGGGAATAGCTTAGTGAGCAGGATGGCAATTCACAAACTTTCAAAACTAGATTTACTTCATATCTTACTAAAAACTACTTCGGAGTCCCCCGTCTAGTGGTGGGCCATCTATCCAAAAGACCTTGGGAGTCTTATCTAATCTGTAGAGATCTCTTCTGCTAGAGCAGTGATGGTGTGCTACATGCGTTTCCCACATGGTTAGAAGTAGGGCTGGGTGGTATAGCCATTGCGGTATATCGAATAGCTATTTTTAGCGCAATAACAGCTATCCCTGGTATGCGGCATTAGGTTTCTTCCTGTATTGTTTTCACTTTAGTCATACCTGATGCGGGAGCACACCTCCAAAGTTAAGTGAAATACTTCCGGGGCAGAAAAATGTCACTTGTATCTATATGTTGGTTAACTTACCTATTAGCTTTGAAAAACACATAGTATATGTTTTCACTCTTTATCTTTGTAGCCATGTGTTTCTGTCTACCACATGGAAGCAGCATGGTGCTGTTGCTGTGATATCAACATTGAATAGATACGAGCAGTGGCAGCGGGTGAGCTGGAAACGGGAAGCCTGAACACTACCTTTAAATCTATCATTACTTTCAACCTGTTCCCCTTTATCCTCCTTGATTAACAATAAAACAAATAATTCACCTATTGACTATTTGGAACTATTTTTCTTCCTGTTTACCTTTACCATAAGATAACTATTACACCTAGCCTTCACTTTGATTAGAAGAAGCCCTGCTTAACCTTTTCCATTTGAGACATCAAAACCTTCATTTCATCAGTGGTGCACCTTGCAATTATGAGCATGATTAAATATCCTGAGCTGGCAGACCACAAAACCACTGGCTCAGTGCATCACTACATGCAGCTTGCAAACAAACCAATGAACACAACAACATATGGAGGAAACTGTATGTAAATCAGTCACTTGCCAGTACGACCAAGTTTGTTTGGAGACCACTGAGCTCGTCACTGAGTACACACTGTTGCTGAGCTTTGTTGAAAGTAAGTGTTTTTACAAACTCATTCCCTCTATTCTCCAAATGGTTTTAATGTTTACAGGGCAATACTTTAGTACTCACACTTAGTAACATGCAATTAGAAACACAGACATGTGACTGTCATTTAGGTTTGGTAATATAAGCAATCATGTTATTACAATTCTATGGTTAAAGAATGTGTAATGATGTGTATGCCTATGGGGTGCCCATCGAGGTGCAAAATCACTATCCAGAACTTTCTCTGCCTTTGTCCCCCAATGGTGGAATGAACTTCCTCATGTCATCCGTTCTGCCAAGTCCTTCTCTCTCATCAAGAAACATCTGAAGACACTGCTCTTCCGCTCTCACCTGAGCACCTGAAACACTACCCCCTAAGGGAATTTCTCAGGTCTTGAAAGTGTTTCCTAATAAGCTATATTAAAAATATATATAATCTAATGGTTTAACACACTCATTATCTCTACCAGCTGGCTTGTACCTTGTCTGGCCAACTATTGAAACCTGGTCATGCAACGCTTCTAATATTGTTGACTCCTTATGGTTTTTTGCTTGTGTTGTACTCCACTTGCAAATCGCTTTGGATAAGTGTAAATGATGAGCTAAATGAATAAATGTAAATGTGAATGTAATGTGCCATATGGAAGACCAACCATATCTCAATGAAATGTGTGGTCAAGGATGAAGAAGCAAATGAATACATTGCACCATCACAGAATCTCTTGGCTAACTTATCAGTCTCAGTGTATTTAAATCTAAAATCTCAGGAGTTTTGTTAGGATGTCCTGCAAATGTTCCCGACATCAGCCCATCTGATCATATGGCTGATTTGCCCTGCTGTAGACTAAAAAAATATGTTTTGATTACATATTCACCAAAACCTCAAGCTTGTAAACAATTATAATAAAATAATTATTTCATAAAACATGTTATTGTATAACATCAGAACAACTTCATTTTATCATGAGTAGTTCTTGTCCAATTCTACATGTGCATTCCATTTTGATTGGATTGAGATGATCAGTTAAGGACATTTATTTTGAGCTCAGTTAACCATTCCTCTGTAGTTTTAGTGAATGCATTGTATCATCTTCATGTTGGAATGTCAGTAGTATATTTTCAGCCTAGAATGAGCTTTGTGGAACCTGGTTTTTGTCCAAAATGTTCTGGTACAAGGTAGAGTTCTGAGGTTCATAACCCTCTTTCTTAACAAGGGACTCATACATGCAAAAACAACTCCAAAATATAATAAACACCCTCACTGTATTTCACAGTAGGCATGGGTTTCTTCTTAACATAATCGTCATTTTTTACCAAATAGAAAGCTAATGAGAAAGTCCAAAAGCCCAGTTTTCATTTCATTTCACCATGAGTCATGCTTCCAATTGACATTCAGGTGTATTTTGGCAAATGAAAGTTTCTTCTTTTGTGGCTTGCTTCCAAAAGAGGCTGCTTCAATGCAACCTGGCCATGAATACAACATTCATGTAATTTTGAATGGTTCTTTTCACACTTTTTAACCTGAAGGTGCCAGCTTATTTAAGAGATCTCTGGTTCCTTTGGATTTAGTCATCCATGGTGGCAAAATAGACATTCTTCATCTTCATGTCAGGGTTGCCACTGTACCAGTATCCAAAAATGTCTTAATGATGGACACTGGAAAAGTGGATTCATATTTTTTAGATTAATCTTTTTAGAATTGCTTTATATAGCTGCTTTCCTACTTGTGGATATCAGTGATGATTTACCTGCAGTCTTCAGAGATGTCTCAGACCTTGATATGATATAGTTTAACATACCACCGTGGTGTCCAAAGGAAAGATATAAAACTTCATTTTGGAAATTGATTGTGTTTTTCAGCCACATTGAAAAACAGTAATTGCACAATCTTTTTTTTCTCTTAATGTTCTTTTTGAAACTTTAAATATATAATTTTATGTCACCAATATGTTGTCAATAACATCTATCTACTATTTTTGTGTAACAATGTTATTTTTTCTAAAAAGGTTGTCTTTGTACACTACTTCAAATTGTTGCTGTGTTTGCATCCAGTATTCATCCCAAATTTGTTTTTATTGGCTCATCTGGAAAATCAGTGAACATGACTGGAATACCAATCTGAATTTACATGGGTTTGAGAGAGGTAAAATCACTTAAAAATGAAAATGTAATCTTGCCACATAGTATCCTAATGTGTTGGGGCAACAAAAGATGTACAATAATTTGTAAAATCAGTTTTGAATGTCTTGCCACATATACTTTTCAACATAAATACGATACTGTAAAACATGGGTAAATCTCTCATGAATGTCTTTACTGTTCATTTATTCCAAAGATGAACTACTCAAAGACTCGCCTGGGAAAAACAGATCATTTGACCCATCTCCTGTTTATGGACAGTCCAGGTTTCCATTATTGTGTTACTTATAGATGGATCCAAGAGACAGAATAACAGCGCCAATGTAACCAAACATTATTATTGGTTAACACCCTTGTGTGACTCTAATTGTGTGACTTATCAAATATGTTTACATGCACTCAGTATTTTGGGTTATGGTTGTTACTCTGGTCATAGTTTTATTCTAAATAAGCTGTTTACATGCACTATATAACACAACCAATGCTAATATTCCTTTGACCACGATAATAAGAATCTCAGTAAGCCCTATAAATCACAGGTGTGAAGGTTCTTGCTGTCTTATTTGGCAGAATGGTTGGGAAGATGCTTCATTTTGTATTATTTTATATTGTTTTCTCAGTACTTTTGCAAAGCAGCTTCAAAAATGCTTATTTAACTGGTGAGTTTATTATGATCCAATATTCCTTGCAAAAACTGAACATGCACAAACCTAAACTTATAGGATATTAGCATCCAAATATTACATTACTCTGTATTCTGTTTAATGAAGTAATATACTACATGTCTTATTCAGCTTTCTTAGTAGTTTCTAAGTATAACCAGAGTACTGTCTTATTCTGGTTATACTTAGAATAAGTAGAATAAGATATGATTAATATCTTATGATTAATATGATTAATAATAGAATAAGTGGTTTACATTATGCTTGCTTGAATATGTGGAATAATGTCAGAATATGTAAACCTGGTCACAGGGCAATATAGAAAAGTCTCTGCAGAGGGCTGTACTCTTGCAGCCATACTGGCATAGAGGACTCACTCTGCTTGGGCAGCAGGAGTTAGTCTCCTGTCCTTTACCAGCCACGCACACTGCAGGCCCTTGCAGCGACAAACTCACACAGTTTTAATGTGTAAAGATGCACCCTTGCCTCAGGACCTGGCGTGCAACTCCTGCTGAAGAAGTGATCTGGAGGCACCTGCCTGCTTCTGCCTGAAACCAGAACTAAATCCAGGAGCTGGGAAACAGGGGAACGCCGAGGCGAAAGTGCATCCAGGGCGTGCAGCCTGAAGCGCAAACATGTGGTTAGTGAAGCAGCAGACTCTGGAAAGAAGCAGCTGGAAAAATACGATGCAATATTGCAACAGCGATTGGCTTGGGGAAAATCCTTATGTGCATTTTTGTGCAGTATTTGTGTCTCTTTAATCCTTTTTAGGGGCTTGTGTATATGTGTGTAAGTGGAAAGTATAGGTGTTTCTATACCTGTGTTGTCCTGTCTATGTGTTTACATGTTTCCGTGTATGTTACAGTACTTTTGAATGTCTGTACTGTGTGTGTGTGTGTGTGTGTGTGTGTGTGTGTGTGTGTGTGTATCAGTGAGAGACAGCCAGTCTGGCATGACAACAGGCTGACACAGTCTCACTTCTCTCCTGGGCACAGAGGTCCTGGACCGGCCTGTAATGCCATTCCCCACAGTGCTTTGTAGCTGCGGGTTTGCAAAGCTATTTTTATCAAGAGAATGCAGATTGATGCAATGTGACGAGAGCCAGGAGGCAATGAGTGGGTGGGCATCCACAGTCTTGCTCCCCTCCGTCCCTCCAATCTCTGTCTCCCACCACTCGTGCCCATCCGCCCACCCTGCCAAATAGCCCTCAGGTCTCAATCTTCAGTGTCCTCTTTGACAGTAACCCCTCTGCTGTTCCCTGAAAGGGACAGAGGCTCGACCAGTCCATGGACGAAACTCAATGTCTGTAATGTAACAAGCTATTAGTGTCTTCCAATTTTCCTGTCATCTCTCTTCCTGCAGGATTCATTCCTTATCTTAAATTTTGGGAGTCTAGAAAAACTCGATGTTGTCAACACTGCATTTTCTGCCATCAATCTTATCAGTTCCTTATTTCCCCACTTACCTTACCTCCAGTGTTGTCTTCTCCAGCTTTGTATATGATTCATCATGGATGCTTACTAGCAAGGTCTAAACAACTCTCAAGGCAAAGGCTCTTGAAATTTCCTCCATTCTTTGGTTTGCCTGGGAGCATGAGTTCCAGGAAACTCATAAGACAAAACTGGAACAGAGGGGATGACGCAAGACTGTAACGGCATTGGATGATACAAAAAAAGTAACAGCATAGTCACTTACTATAAGTAAGTGACGTTAGTAAAGTTGGTGAACTTAACTGAAATATATGTAGTGGAATCTATTGTTGTGCTTGTAGTGATGTGATACATTTACATTTACATTTGCATTTATTTATTTAGCAGAGGCTTTTATCCAAAGTGACGTGCAAAAGTGCATACAGTAAGTATAGCGACAGTACAGGGATGTGTACAGTTCCACAATGAGACAGTAGTTCTCAGCTGAGGGCCAGACACACTGGTTGGGCCACTGGATACACTGGTTGGGCCACTGGATTTTCCACTGTTGTGACACTACAGTGGTGTCCTGGAACAAAACGCTGAAATGCAATTGTGCAGGTTGATTTATCACATAAATAGCTGGTGAATGTGATATATATGAGTTTATAGAGGAATCCTGTGTTTAGGCTCAGTTTGGAATTAACAGGAAAATGGATTGAAATAGTTATGTCCCGCAGCCCATGAGTTTTATGTCAGTAGTTTCATCTCCCTTCCCCAAGTCAGGTGAAAGTTTTTTTTCCAGGCTGGTGGCAGACTTGATGATCATGCTATGCCAGTACATACCTGGCCCCTGCTAGATGGCCAGTTCTTAGAGGGAAAATATTTAACTCTGTCACTTCGAGGAGGGTTCATCCCTGCCTCTCCACTGTCCCAGCACCAGATTTACCAGTGGAGATGCTTCTGATCCCAATCCCTGTGCAGTCCTTCCTGATTCGCCTGCACTTTGTATTCAGGGTCACGGATCTCATTTCAGGGACAATATTTCAAGCAGCCAACAGAAGGGAGATTAAATTGAAGACTTGGCTTGATTTCTGGGAGAGGGAGGGAGGCAAGAAGGACTGTACGGGCAATTGCTGGAGGGCAGGTGTTGATGATTTACCTGACATGATAAAGCAAAATGAAATGTTGGCCCATGCATTAATCAGTCCTCCCCATCCTCCCCACCCCACCCCTTCACCTTCTCTAAATGTCGGCCTTATCTGCAGAGTATTTGCATTAACACTCATGACCTCATGATGGTGGATCCACCCAGAATTTTTGTGCTTTTGTTTTTTTCCTCACTTTTTTTCCCCCATGGCCTTCATCTCAATTTATGCGAAACGATTTTGTGGGTGATTCAGTGAACAAGCAGTTTCTTTCACATTTTGCTGAGGAGTCACATGGCATCACCTGGCTTGACCTAGAAAACCCACAGCTGGTACCTGTTGAGGAGACTAACCATGACTCATAAGTTCTGGACCTGTCCATGAGCATCTGACAAGCAGGCCACTGTGCAATTTGAGGGGGGAAATTTTTCTATGTATGCAGAAATACTGTACACAAGGATAGCAGTGTCAGGGCAGAGGTAAGCCTTGGAGTCAGGCTGTTTGCAAAGCACTGGTTCAAATATTTGCAGAGCTCTTGACAGAGGCTGCCGCAAAGGTCAGAGCTTGTCTAAAGCTAGGCATTGTCACCTGGAAAATTTGTCTCCAGTACACCCTAAACAGATACTGCAACACAGCTCCTAAACCGAAATATGCCTGCAGCAATAATTATGAGGTATATGTGTTACTCACAATGTGGCCATGTCAAAATTACATAAAGCAAACAATTTTTGTATCAGTCCATGTGATTAGTACAGGACAGTGGATAATTTCTATTTGGTCAGATAGAAATATCCAAGCAATGCATCAGAAATCAAGCAGAGCTAGAAGACAGTGTAGTAAGGCAGAGTCATATGGCAACAGTGAGGGCACAGTGAAGAAAGGCGATAACTAATGGAATGTGACTTCAGTATGTTAGTGTCAGTTTCTTATATGGTGTTTGTCTTTTACCTGTTAAGGGCAGTTCTACAGAGCAACACTTGACTTCCTCCTGGATTAGATAACCTGAATGAAAACCACTTGTTGCTGGGGGTTTTCAACTAATAATGGCAAAGCAGGTTTAGAAGGATTCATTTCCTTTTCCTTGAATATCAGTTTTGTCACATAGATATAGCCCTTTTTGACTGGTGTTGGCTTTTGTTAGGAGTGATTCAGTGAAACAGCCACCCACTTCTGTGGTAGTTTTTCATGATGAACTGGGGCAGGATAGTTTGGGCTGTGAGGCTGTCAGGCCCTTAAAGTTTCCACAGGGAATACATCAAGTGTTGTGACCCAAATAGAGACACGCAGAGAGCACGGCTGCCTCTCCCACCTGCCCCCATGGCAGTGTGGATGAGTGTCAGACAGAAGCAGTGGCACACTCCACCTCTACTGCTGCACCATGGGGCCCAGCTCATGAGTAGGGAAGGAGGGGGCCAAGGGGGGCAGACTGCCAGAGGGACTGGCCTGCCAGGGCAGGTTAGCATCAACAGCTGTCGCCGTGCCAAGCCGGTCACTTCTGCTGAGCAGATCTATGGCTTAGGGAGCAGGCTGTGGTCAAGGAACTCAGGGAGAAGATACTGGACATGTGGGAAGTCTGATTGAATGGCTTCCCAGATAGCCTCAGTTCGGTCTCCTGTTTGAATCTGCTGTAAGCCTAAGTTAGGAGATGAAAGGATTCTTTTCAAAGGCAGCCTGTCAATTCCTTCCACACCTCACATTACTGGTATTAGTGGACAGATGACTGAGAATAGCCACAATTATTGATCCCCTGTCCCCCCAGTAAACAGGTGGGTGGGCTGAGACACAAGCTAATTACATCTCAGTGCTGGTAACAGAAGCACAGATTCCTTCCGTTTTCTTTTGATTGGAGAGATGGATGAAATTTTGGCCATTAACTGAGCTGATGGCTCCTCACTGCTTTCAATTGTCTCTTGAAGACCCGCCTCTTCAGAATGCACCCAGATTCTTCGGACTCATCCAGAGTCATATACATGACTGCTCATGGCTTTAGCCATGAGATCTTCCCACAACTTGACATTATACAGAGGAGAGTATTCATTAAATTGAGTTGTGTCTGAATGATTTGCAGCAGAGAATTTGACAAACTCAGAAAAACAAAGTGGCCCTGTGTTATTGCAAAGCCATCTGATGTGTCCTGATATGTCAACATGCATGCTAACATTGCATTGCAAATATAGACATTTCATTTTTACATTAAGCAATGCTAACTTCTCTGCACCAAATCATCTGTGAGCCTTAATGGAGACTTAGCTACAATTTGGCTTCTTCAAAGTGTCTTAGGAGAAATTTCAGATTGTGTGTCTCCACGTATTGACATCTCAGCGTTGGAAATCTGTAAATGTCTACATGTAGTAGGCAGGGACTCTGCCCCTCGAACTGCTATTAAGAACTCATTCCATGCCTGCTTCCTTCCAGAATTGATTCCGCTTGAATCCAGATGCTCTCAGCCTAACCTCTGCTTTACGCATGATGAGAGTATTCTCTTGAAAAAAGGAACCAATGCAGATGGTGCATGCAGTCTAGACTGTCACTGATGTGTCTTTCTTTCATTCTTGCGAAGAGAGCCCTCATGGGTGGGGAGCAGTGTTGAAGATCCCAGTGGTCACCTCTGTCCTGCTGTTTTGTTCACCTGAACAATGGCTGCATCACACATAGCAGTTCCTCTATTATGTTCTATGATATTGCTGCCTTTCCCACCTCAGAGCTGGCTTGCCTGTGTGATGAGATTCGGATCTTCTGTCGTGTGTTATCACCCGTCCGCCATACTCTTGCCCTTTCAGTTCTTTCCCTGCCCCCTCCACCTCAAGCGGAGTGGAGATGTGCGCACATGCAGAGAAGGAGATGAAGATTTACACTAAGTATTCACACTCACACTACCTCATCCAAAGGATATATTTATTGCCCTTATAAAAAAGACTCTATCAAGCTTCCCCACATATATATCCCCAAGCGATATCCTCCCATTTTCATCAACAGTGACTTGGCTTTGAGACTGCGACAAAGCAATTTTCTCCAAGTGTTAAAGGCTTAGTTTGCGCCATCCATTCTTTGCAGCTTTTGCTCGCTCCTTCTTTTCCGACATTACACAACTTCCATTTTTTTTCTGATTTCTGCATTGTTCTTTGCTTGAGGCCAATTATTGCGGTCAGCAGATGACATCTGCAAAATTGCCAAAAATCCACAATGGGAAGCAATGAGTGCTTCCATTCGTCTCACCTCCTGCAAGTTTGATTCATAGATTGGGAGTGGATAATGAACAACTTTCATAAAGTGAGGAATTTGCCTGCATCTATCCTGGTGGCCCACCAGCAAAGCAGGGGAATTATGTTGGAAGTACCAATGTATTGTTTTTTTCTCCCTACCTTGTACTGATTTCTGTAACGCACAGCTCATTTTTCTCAGTGAAAGAGAGCTTGTTTGCTCCGCCTGTAAGGTCCTCGGCCTGCATCTCGCTCTCTGCCTGAGATCACCCGCCCTAATTAGTCAGAATTAAGACAAATGCCTGGACCTCACACGATCAATTGGTATTGAGCGAACCTACACTCACCCCTACTGGGAGGGCCTGCATGGCCTGCAGATCATTTATATCAATTTCTTTGTTTCTCTTTTCCTTTCTTCCCCCTCCACAGTCTTAAACAAAAGGGTAAGTGCATCCTGTTTGCAGAAGTTTGGCGTAGGGGAAATGCTGCAGTGCAGTTCAGTATAGCATCATGTCAGTGCACCCCCCTGCAACAACCCACAATGCTTCCTTTGAAATGGTTTTCATTTTCAGTCCTGTGTCATGTTTTCCTGGTCTTTTCAAACTATCACTTTGGTCCATTGTCAACTAACTGCAGAAAAGTGTGCTATTAGGGCTTCTGCCCAGATCACATGATCGGAAAGCATATGCAGTCTGAACTCCTTTAATTTTCCAGGATGTTGTCCATACTATATCTAGCTATGAAGAGGAAATTCCAGAAAATCAAATATTAACATTATTATTGGGCTGGTGCGCCAGTCCACAAGGCAGGGGGTGCTCAGAGTGGTTGGACAGACTGAACGAAGCCCAGAGCCTACTGATATATTGCAGTGATGGAAACCCAAGTATTTCCATCACTGCAACATACAGTATGTGCAATAATGTGAGGGGAAGTGGAGATAGAGGAAATGAATGGACCACAAAAAGGACAGAATATGGGATAACGTAACAGCACAAGATCAGTAAGAGCAAACCAGAGAATCCAGGTTACTGTAGATTCTGCTGGGCTAGGTTCCTTGTCATACAGCTCCCTTTGTGCACATTTACCCTTTATTTTACATGTACCTCCATGAGGTGGATCGGCCTCAGACTTTGGAATTTTCCATCAAAGAAAGCACATACTTTGCTAAATAGGTCTCTGGACACCTCTCAAAGTTCAAATTTGGTGTGTGTTGGGACTGAATGAGAGTATCGGGGTGTTGTGGAACCATGCCCCCTGACAGCAGGAGGAAGCTCAAAATGTGTGTGTGTGTGTGTGTGTGTGTGTGTGTGTGTGTGTGTGTGTGTGTGTGTGTGTGTGGGTGAAAGAGCGTGTGCTTGGTGGTGACCTCCTCAAGGTCTCACTGGCCTCGCATGGTGGTGCGACCTACTATCTAATAAAAGCCCTGACAAGTGTCAGTGGTCTAAAGCTCTGTGCCCTGCAGACTCTGAGCGTGCTCATAGACCCTAAGATCTTCATGAAAGCCTTTGCATGCTTTCATCCCTCACCTCCACTGTTAAAAATTGCAGTTTAAACGGTCCTTAAAGGAAGTTATCTGTGTGCACGCACACCACAGACCACCACCCTCCCAAATACACACACCTCTCCTCCCTGGAGTTTAAAGGGCTGGTGTGTGGGGAGGATTAATCAGCAAGAGACAGTCATATCAGAACCAGCAGGTAAAGAGAGGAGAGTCCTAAACAACTTAATGGTGCCCACATCCTTGCTGTTCTCTAATCACTTAACTGGAGGAAGCTGTTGTGTGCTGGGAAGCCATGTGGTGACAAAGTACCATGTAAATATCAGTTGGTGGCCTATTATTGGATTTTGCTTTGTGCTGATTGTTCTATCTACCCACTCTCTGCTTCTCTTCACTGATGCTCTTTTTAATGAGCCACAGGAGAAAACAACAAATCATTTCCACTCAAGGCGGATGTTCTGTATTTTTTGGGGGGCTGAGGAATCCTAACTTCTAATTTCAAATTTATTCAAGGTGTATTCACACTCCATATGGTGTGGCACATCAAAAGCTTTGACTTTGATAGTACAAGTGTTATAATGTGATTAATATTGTGTGTATCAGAATTTATTTGTAAGATATTTACCACAAAATCACATTAGAAAATGCCCTGGAAACGTTCCTATGAAATAAGCAAAAATCCTGAAAAATTGCTTCATGATGGTAATATGTGTTTGAATGCACATGATAACACAATATACTGAACATACTGAACGTGTACACTATAAGAATTTTTGTACACAAAGTATCATTTGCATGTATATCTAATGTCCGTGAACTGTTACAAAAGCACACACTTTGTAATTTGTACATTCTATATTGTGTGTAAGGATTAATAATATGGAAAATGGCTATGTTGAAGTATTTTTAAAATTGAATGTAAACTTCATATTGTTTGGTTGAGCATATCTGGACATGCACCGCTTAAGGGCTTTTTTTAAGATTTTGTGTTGTAATAACCAATATTCTTGTGTGAGATACCAGCACACTGAATGTTTTTAGAAAACATTCAATATGCTGGTAAAGCACAATTGATAATTAGACAGAGTAAATCCACCATGAAAAAGAATCCAGATGAATTTCCACATCATGTGTTAAGGTGCTGTTGCATTTTCAGTTTATTTTTGCATCCAGTATACATGAAATATGCGCAATTAGAGCCGTCACTCTGCTTTTAGGCTTCTGCCATTGTTTGCCATGACATTTGATGGTTCCTTGTGAAATAATTACAGTCTGACAGTGGGTTGCTGGAGTACTAACCCTCCAGGTGAATGGAAAAGGTCAGAAAGCCTTTGGCTGAGGATTGTTTTTATAAAAAAGGAAGAAAATAAACACACTGCAATGTGACATCTCATGTCATCTTTACAGTTTGCAGGAATTACTGCTCCTTTCTCCATTCCGAATACTTCCTTTTGATCAGTTAAAATCAACAAGACAAGGCTTACTGTGTATTTTTTTTTTTGGAATGTGTGAGACAAAGAAACAGACATTACATGTTTTATGCAGAGCACCATGCTCCAGGAAAGAAAATCGCCTGGGACCCTTGTTTGTGGTAAGTAATGACACAGGGGTCTGAGGATGGGTAATAATTGCTGAATAGTCCTTGTCATGTGCCCTGAAATAATTTGGGTTGTCCTGCCAGCTCCTTCCTTAATCCCGATGGGCCTTAGTAATGTGTGTCTATGTGCGAGGGTTCTGGGTGCGTGTGCTCAGAGTCAGCTGAGCTCACACCAGACATACTGCTCTAACAGTGGTGGGGTAAACACTTATACAAAGGGCTGTCTTCACACTCCACTATTGCCTTGCCCTGCATCCTCTCCCTGTGCCACTATCCTCACCAGCAGCATAGTGTACTGCACAGTGTATGCTGAACGAATGCAGGTGCTGAGAGAATTGGTGCAACTCAACTAACTGGAAGCCGATCAATTAAACCTAAGATGTCACACCTATGAAATGCTTGTGCTGCTGCTCATACAACACCCTTGTGTGGTGCTTTAACACCATGAGACTTCCTGGAAACTGACAGGCTTTTTTGACTTATGAACGTGACTTGCTCTGATATTGGTGGAATTGCTTAGTTTATGAGATTGTGAGATTATCATTGTGGAACTGTACACATCCTGTCCCCGTACTGTCGCTGTACCTACTGTATGCACTTTTGTAAGTCGCTTTGGATAAAAGCGTCTGCTAAATAAATAAATGTAAATGTAAATGTAAATGAGAGCAAACTGAGATCACGTAATGGGTCATTTGGGGTTGTGCATAGTTGCTGCACTCAGTAGAAATTAAAGAGATTAATACAAAACAACCTAGGCTCTACAGAGAAGGTGAACCCAGGCTTAAAAATTTAAAGGACTAGAGATAACTTTAGCATAGTGGGGACATGCCAGACACCAAAGCTGGAAATGGAAGAGATGAGATGGAGAAGTCCATGGTGTTCCTTAAACAAATGTGAAAATTGGAAAAAGAATTCCATTTCATCGGTGTGAGTTGTGGATCAGGTGCAGTGCCTGAACACTCACCTTTGAACCTCCTTTCCATTAGCAAAACCCATTAGAGCTTTAGTGCACTAAATAGACCTGTGGAGAAAGCCTATTTGAGGAGCATAAAGTATGGAGGTCCTTCAGCACATCAAACGCAGCCCTCCTGGTCCTCATTGTGGGCAGGTCTTCAGTCAGTGCTGTCCTCCGCCCCCACATGAACATGAAAGCTCTCTTAAAAAACACTGGATCCCGAGGACACTCCAATCACACTGTCGTCTACAACCAGAAACTCAATTTAAGGAAACCCCCACAGCTGCATATGTGGGCTGGGAATAGTTTAATACGTCAGGCGTCTGCCTACATCCAGGAGGAATGTGTGACCTCCCCTTTTCACTCTTGTGTGGGAGTTGCATTTGAAGCCACATGCTCATCGCTACTTGCCGTGAGGCCTAGTTTGAAGAAGGGTAACATGGGACCCTGTTTGCAGCTATTCATTTTTGCTTCCGACTCAATCAACATCGATGCTGATTTTGGAAGCCGCCATTGATAGCTTCCATCATTGGATGTGAGAGTAAGGTGAACATCCATGCTAGATGGTTTTCTGAGTTTATTTGTAGTCTTTATATTTATCTACTGTACTAATATGCTGTACAAAGAGGTAGAGCAGTGCAGTTCATATTGCTTTGCAACCAGCCCTGCAGTGGTAAAGATAAATGGGTCAGCAAGGTTTGCAATGTCTGAATTAATATTAGGCAACCTATGGCTTGAACTAGTCAGGTTCTGTGAAGAGTCTGCACTGGCTTCCAAGTTATTCGTGATCATACCACAGTAAGTAATTGTGCATGTTCAAATCATACTTTGTAACAAACCTGTAGGCTGCTCATCAGGAAAATGTCCTAGGAATTGATGTGATTGAGTCGACAGCCAGCAACTCTCAACAGGTCGTGGATTGAGGGAGATAATTAAAAAAGGCCAGTCTATGTATGTAATTGTGTCTCACATAGAATTATTTACACATAATGTCTAAGCTATTGGTGACAATCTGTCTTCACTATTTTTAGTCGGTTTGCCTCTTTCCCTGGTGGGCACATCTACTGTGAGGTTGATTGTGGTGGCATTGTAATTGCATTTTTCAGAAAACATTTGATATTGGTCTCTTTCCACAAATGCCAGAGGACCCAGGGGTCTGATTTCAGGTGAGATGGTCATTAGGCCTCAACCATCAGCTGAATAATTCTTTTTTCACAGCAGGCTGGCATTCAGGGAGGCTGCTTCGACACTTTCAGAGCATTTATTGGAATGGCTTGCTTCCCCACTCTGATTCATTATGTTTTTCAGTCTTCCTGACTTACCCTTGTTGCATGTGTTGAGCATGAGGAGGCATGTTTCCTATTTTGGTGTTACGTCTAAAGATATAACCAGTAGCTTTTAAGCGCAAGCACCATAGGGAAAGGCCTCTGAACTATATGGCCACGATGTTTAATAATCAAAGAACTGCTCATATGTCTGTCCATTATAAATACATTTCAAGGCTGTCAAACTGTTCAGATTTTGATATAAAAATATTGTTGCACAACTTTAAGGCCTTTCCAACCAGCAGGCCATGAGAAAATATGTTAAAAGTGTTACAATGCATAAAATAAACTAGTATTTGATAAATGGTTCAAATTCAATAGCTCTACATGGTCATCAACATGAGACTTGGAGACCTGTTCGGATATACTGTATTATAATGTAAGTATTCAACATTTCACATATGTGTCCAATGGTTATTTGTAGGTCATAAATAAACGCCATAAATTGGTTTTTATCTTTAAATAAATTTTATAGAAGCCTATCCAAAGCCAATTAGTGTGAAAGGTATGTATGAATGCATATAGATGGTCAAGGAGGACAGTTTTAAAAACCATATCCAATATGGCAAAAAAATCCAGTATGGTAGACTTCATGATTGGCTAATATTTTTCCAGTATTGAGAGGCACAAAAGTTCCACAAATCTTTGACTTGTGAGTTTGAATTTTTGAAAATCAAAAATATAATTCAATATGCAACTGTACCGTGTGATTTATGGCAGCAAAATAAGCTGTAGTGAGTGGTGTAAATGAGCAATAGACTAACAATATATGCCAGGAAAAATGTTCTGTAACATGAGAATTACAGCATTAACTCAACAACAGAAGTACAGTACTAGAGCCAAATGGCACCAAGCAACATCGGGTTCCATCCTTTAAACATAAGCTCATCACCACCTGTTTAACCGTTTGGTTTGTTAAATTGCAATTTCTGCATACATGAGCAGATGTATCAGCAATAGTTGATACACAAGAACGAAAGTACTGACCTTGTTGTCTCATTATATATCCAATACAACACATTCATGTCTTGATATAGGAAAGGGTCCAAATGACCTAGCTTGGGTTAAATGTGGATTCACTCAGAAGACTCCCTCAGCAGCCTGTGGGAAATGTTGTTAAAGGACACATGTTAATTACTTTGTGCCAATGATGGCTGGTCCTCCAGGATCTTCATATGAGACAGTTTCTCCCTGTGAGCAGAGGCCCCTTCAGCTCCTGGGGTGGTGGTGGGGGTGGCAGTGCGTCATATGGTGCCACCGATGGCAAAGTTGCCAGGATCTGCAGGGTGCCCCAGGTTGAGATGAGCTGTTGTCCCAAGCTTTCATCACTGTCCAGTCACCTGGAAGGACACTGCCCCTGCCGTGACTGGTGGAGCAGGCCGTCCTTTGTTTTTTGAATGATGGAGGGGTTGTCTGAGCAAGTCTGTCTTCCCTTTGAATCATTCTCATACTGAGGGATCTCTACTGATTGTTGCTCAGGAGACACAACTACAAGTGTTTTTACAAGTCATGCATGGAGTGCTCAGATGTCTTACTCAGATGGCCTATGAGGACCCATTTGTTCTTAGCACAAGGGAAATGGTGACATTTTTGTAACATTGGCCAAATGTGAATTAAAATTGCCACAGAAATTGAACCCATCTAAATTCTACTTCAGTTGGTTTATTTTCCCCAAGTGAAATGTAAGGATGGAAATATTTTCGGACTCCAGTGAGGACCAAATGCACACAGTTCATTTGATTGACATTCTGTTTAATTAAATGTGTTAGTGCTATGCATATCATTAGACTTCCATTATGCTGAATCTCATAGCCTGAATTGATTCCCTATAGGATGATGTCAGTACAAATGTGACAAGGTTGCAATTGTTGATAAAATTACACTTTTCTCTAGCCAGTGGTACTAAACCAATAAATGTATCTGTATTAACTCGCTGCTTAACTGATTGGCTGTAGTGGGTGAAATGAGGTGGAAAGGGTGTCAAAATCTGAATTTCTCGTTGGACTACACGTATTTACACCCTGTATTTGCTTCCCATAACTTTATATAACCTGCTTGCTCTCATGACTTTCCAACATCCCCAGGAGCTTGTGGGTACTGAGGACTGGAATTTTTACATTGCCCCAAGTGGTACCATACAGATCAGCCTGCACTATAAGGGTATTTCTATACTCTTCCATGTTATCAGTTGAGACAAGGCGCCTTGCAGCCACCCCTGTCCCTTGGCTATGTGTCTCTTGACACTTAAGTAAAACATTTCTCTGAGTTGCCCTTACCCAACCCCTTCCCTTCTCTCTATGTGTCAGTCTCTCTCAAATCCTTTCTTAGAGATTGTTTTGCTGACACGGAAGTGGTTTGCCGAAAATGTGAAAATATTAAAAATATATAGTAAAATGTGATAAATGTAAACAAAGACCAAAATGGCTGGTCATCACAGCAACCTGGGTCAGGGAGTGATATAAAGTACAAGTCAAAGTTGTACAAACAAAGGGGAAATTGATTATAGTTTGCTTATACATATTGTGGGATTTTGTGAACTTAAATGCTCTGGTGTGTCAGTGATAACTTGTTCATTGGTGTAGAAGGAGTTCAGATAGCAAAGGCAGGTTAAAATTCAGAATGCCAGAGAGAAAGATGGAAATATACAGATTAAGATGACAGATTTAAAGAATCCAGGAACTGTGCAGGGTACATGAAGTAGCCTACTCCCAGCCTGGATCACTGTCCTTACCTGAGGCTTGGAGGTAGAAGTGTGGGTGAAACACCAGTGTCTCCTAAGTTTTCCCTCTCAAAGTTGGGGAGGTCAGTCTCTCTGATTACATGCAAGCCGATGTCCACCCTCTCCAGTTTCTTGCTGCCTTTCTTTGGTGTTAGGGGAGCTGGACAGCCAGATAGAAAGAGATGGATGGCAAAGGGGAGGGTGGGGAGACATGCAGTAATGTGCCAGAGGGGATGATTTCCAACAAGCAAGCTGGGTCCAGGTAAGCCAGCTGACCAGACTTGCTCTTTCAGGTGTCTGCCCTCACCCCTGTTCATCACTTGTCCTGGAGAACAATTAATCACCATTGAGATAAATGCCCCTGCTTCACCTGGATTCATTCATCATCCTGTTAAAAATTACAGCCCTCCACATTCTCATGTGATTTTAAATGCTGTCAGAGGCTAGCAGAGTCTGCTACCTCCCACCTGTCCCCCAGCCCTCACTTTGTCGACATGTTTCATATTTTATTTGATTGCATGGCAAAGGTAAGATCCAAACAAGCTGTTTAACAAACAGTAACACAATATGAGATCTGTGCTGCACGCATTTCACTGAGCAATTATATTTGTGCAGGCACTGATGTGCTATTCACACATATTTATCACATTTCAAAGAAGTGTTTGTCTCCAACATAGAGATCTGTTTCTCACATTTTGACCAAGCATTGTGGTGTAATGCTACAAAATGCTTCAGGCATTTTATTCTTTTAAGGTTTTGGTTCCCTATTTTCAAGGTTTCATGCCTGCCTCTTTAAAAGCATTGAAAGGTTTTTTGAAACACCTGCTTCGGTGCGGGCTACAGCAAGTTTGAAAGCATTCCTTAAATTGTGAGAGAGAGGGAACTTGGAACATTTCAAAACAAGATCAAGAACAGGCACTATTCAAAGGCTATGCCACCATTGTAGATCCCATTATGCAGCATCCTCACCACAGAGCTGCTCATTCCCTCAGCCAGTTGGTGGGTAGGAGAGTGACTGAGGTGTACTGCTTCTACGACCACTTCATCACGTCTAAAAATCACGTTGAAGGCACTGCCTTTTTTATTAGTGTGTTTATGCAATTGCAGGTACACTCTTCACGGCAAGCTGGAGTGATCATGAGGCTTGCCATAATTAAATTCACTCTGTTTGTTTTGACAGGAGAGATATCTGGACAGTGCCAGGTACAGGTTTTTATGGTTTTACATTCAGACCTAAAAAAGGCATTTTAAGCCAGTCTGCCCAGAGGCTGTCTCAGAAGATTGTAGACAGAGCTAATGTCTGACTAGGCCAGGCCTCTCTGGAGGGAAAATGAGAGGGAGTCTTTCAGGTAAGGATGCGCTTCTCACTTAGTGAAGCATTAAGCTAACATCAATGTCAAGGCATCCCAGTGAGACGTTAGCAGAATTAATTTATTTACACCAGTGAGCTTTCGTACTCCACACCTACACTTTCATACTCCACACCTACACTTTCACACTACACACCTACACTTTCATACTCCACACCTACACTTTCATACTCCACGCCTACACTTTCATACTACACGCCTACACTTTCATATGCCACACCTACACTTTCATACTCCACATGTATACTTTCATGCTCCACACCTACACTTTCATACTCCGCACCTAAACTTTCATACTCCACGCCTACACTTTCATACTACACGCCTACACTTTCATATGCCACACCTACACTTTCATACTCCACATGTATACTTTCATGCTCCACACCTACACTTTCATACTCCGCACCTAAACTTTCATAACACATGTAGCTATCTTTGGGGATGCTGACCTCCAAAGTTTGAGCTGTTGATTGAATCTGAATGTTTTAACACTGTACTGTTTCAGGTTAATGTATGCCTTGAATATTACAAAATTATGGAGAAGACAGAGTCCTGATGAACTTCTTTTCTAATTCATTTGACTTTTAGCTGAATTTAGGCCTCTCTTCCATTTCTGCGGGACTTCTCTCCATCTCCCCTGAAAACTATCAGTGTCCCTGGAACTCCACATGGCTCATCCTGAATAGTATGCACCTAACCAACTGGCATGTTCCTTTTCTCTTCTTTTTTCTGCTTCCCTCTTTCCTCTTTCCTTTCTTCTTTCATGCATCAGAGAGCTTGACGACTTGACAGGGACAGGCTTGGAAAGTTCCCATCTCCCCTCAGAACCTCCAATTCTCCACTCTCTCATCAAACTGTTATCTGCCCCATTTTGAGCTTCTCTATGGCAACAGCACTGAGCCCTCACCCCTCTAGTGTCTGGTGGAGGGAGCCATGTCTCAGACAGCTGCTGGTGCGAAAAAGAAAGGGAATGCAAAAGTTTGCTGAGCACGCGGCTGTCTGTCACCTGCTAAAAGTGAAGCGCTATGCACCGAGGCATTTCTTTACACAACACCTGCCTGGTGTTGGGGTGTTGTGTAAGTGTATGTTTTTATTTCATGAAAAGAAGATCAATATTAGCAGCATGGTTCAGTTTAGACTTACATGCAGAAATAGCTATGAAAATGCCTTTCTCCTCCACTTGAAATGCCTCTGTAGCTGTTATTGGATTGTGTTATTATGAGGCTAATTCTGTAGGATCTTTTTTCCTCTGGACTCATATTTCTGATGCTGTAAACACATATTGACAGCAGAAACCCAGCCATCCTCCACCCATCTGACAGAACAGGATCTCAGTGGAGGCAACCCAAATAGATTACAGCCCATGAATAAATTACCGCAGTGTCAGTGTTTACTGAAACATGCCATGCGTCTGCTCTTTTACGTCCATCATGAAACGAAAAACGCAGATAAACAAAAGAAAAATGCCAGCCTTCAAAGGTGCTCCATTTCTTCCTGGTCTCCTTGTGACAGGTTTTTGCAGTTGGCTGCAGATGCAGACATTAAAAGCTTATTCTATTATGGGACTAGAACCTGGTCCCTATGGCTTTTCCAGTTGCAAAAGACAAACAAAGCAAGACTATGAAAAGGGAAATCTACTTTTTGTTAAATAAGCTTTTGAGATGGGGATAACTCTCAGAAAATATTTTACAATAATGCAAAGTAAAAGAAATCCCTGAAAATTCTATGATTTCATAGTAAGTGTGGCATAGTGGTAAGGGGCAGGGCTTGTAACCAAAATGTCTCTGGTTCGATTCACCACTGGGGCACTGTACTCTTGCACAAGGTATTTCACCCACAGTCACCTCAGTATTTATCCAGCTTGTAACCTTTGCACGTTGGTCTAGATGAAAGGGTCTGATAAATGACAATAATGTAATGTAAAGCATCTCCTTCTTATTCTGTGCCTTTCTATTGTAGGTCTTATTTCTAAGGGCTTGGGCCCAACAGAATCTGAGATTCTTCTATAAAGACAAAAGGAATCTGCACAGATTGGATGTGTTTGTGTGCTGGAAACCTGTTCATGGGATTGTGTGAAAATTTTAATTCACACATGGCATCTGTTTGTTGTGATAAACATTGGCTACCAATATTGCCCTCGCATTAGGGCTGAAATCAGGCCATTCCATCCATTCCAAGAAGATGCCCTTGCCCAATGATCATGACCCCAGCTCTCAACTAGTTTTGGAGTCTTAGTTTCCCCATCTGCATCCCTGAGCCCCTGTGAATAACAGCCCACTGTTTGAAGCGTTTTCCAAGCATTCTTTCTGTCCAGCACTCCGGGCGGAAGAGTGCTGCTGCTCCCTGAGCCTCGGACCTGCCGGGAGCAGAGAGGCTGAAATCTGTGATCCCCTAATCTTTCTGTTCCTCCCTTAGGGCAGGCTATGAATTCCAGAGCTGGATGAAGGCACAGGCTACCCCCTGGGCAAGCAGGTCTGCTCAGAGCTCACACTCGAGCTGCTCGAGCTGCGCGTCTACGGTTTCTCTGAAGAGGTGGATTGGGCAAACCTGCGTGTATTGGGTCCAGCACAGCATGCCAGCCTGGCCTCACCCGCTGGCTACATAGATTAAGGAGTGCTATAATGAGTTTTGACAGCCGTTTCGCTCTCTTTCATTGTGGTTGCATATTTCCAGTTCTGTGCAGGGACCTGTGAATTGCCACTTTCGTGAAACACTGCGTTTGAAATAAATCAAGTTGTTGGGCCAAACCTAGTCCTGTTCAGCATTCCCCAGAGTGCCTTGATGGTCTTGAGCTGGCAGAGCGAATGGGAGATTTGTGGAGCCAGTCTAACCTCACAGACTGCTTCCTGTGTACCCTGTGGGCAAGATCTGCACTGGGGGTGATAAAGACTCTGGGCTCAGTCTATACAAAGCCAGCAGGAGTGCTGTGACCAGCATTTGAGGGCACCATAGGCTTCAGTGGGCTTGTAGGAGCACTTCCACACTGGCTATTGAAGAGCCCCGATTGCAAACTGGTGACTTACACCTAGTTTCTAGTAAAATCATACAATATGTCTGTAACTACAAAACATATTATTTGCTCGACATTGTGGAGTGTGACAATGAAATGGAGGTGTTAGACTGAAATGTTCTCACCCTGGTAACACAGCTGCAGTCCAGTCCTGCTGTCCCATGGCTCCCTAAGGCTCAACGGTGTGGTCAGTCGATGGTGATGTTTCACTGTAACAAAGCAAGGGTCCCTCAGAGACTGTGGCTCTGTAAGTGGCAGACATGTCTGTGCAGTGAGAGGGGACTTCTCCTGACAGGAGCAAGCTATGCTTGGCAGGTAGCTGACCGCTCCCCGGGCCCACTGGGTGTAGTAAACTGTCTGAAAGGATGTTGTATTGCATCGTGGTTTTGTGTGTATATTGACTTTTTTCTTTGACTGCTCATTCAGTAAGATAGAGACCCAGGAGGGAAGTGCAGTTGCTTTAGATAGACCAGCAATTTCCCCAGGGAGAGGACCCCTTCTTATATACATCTGCACTTTTGTATGCCACCTGAGCATAACAATCTGCTTGACAGAAACAAACTGTACCGTCAGCATCGTAATGAACCTTATGTCTGTGTACTTGCGCGTAAATGAATGAGAGACAGAATGCAGCTTTGCCCTTAATGAGCTAAATGAGCTAAATCAGTAATGGGAGACGAGTGGCCGATTTCCTGATGTGACGGGGAAAAATGGAAGTTCATGACATCCATACCTCAGACCATGTTGAAATTTAATGCAGTGCTTTAAATCAGGATATTTTATTAATAGGAAACATTAATATTCTGTTGCATTGGGGTGACATATTTCTTTGCAAATGCATACATGAATAACTGAATACCTCTGTAGAACTGCAGCCACATGAATATTCAAGCTGTGCTTAAAAGAGCCCTTTCTGGGATGCACTAAAGACCCCAAACTTTATTTATTTCTATATGTGTATTTCTTTATTTAATAAAAGGATGGTAATCAAGGGTTGAAAAGGCCAAGCAGTTGATCTGGATGAGGCCTTTCATTTGAATTTGGTTCATTATTGAGAGACCTCTTCATCTCACAGATGCAGGAGCACTTTGTCATCAGCTGATCTCCTCACTGCATACATTAACATCAGACAGTACTGCACCTTGTGCCCCTTTTCACATAAGCCAATCTTTGGTCTGCAGGTTGGAATTATTTATATCACATTGTCAGAAAGCAAGAAATAGAGCAAAGAGAAATGTAAGTTCACTTTGTGATTAACTGTTTTGCCAACCGACAGAGGACAATGACAAAACTAAGCTTAAACTATTAATAATATTGATGCAGTAGGTTGCTTGCTAGAGGACATTCATAGCTTGTCAAAGCTGTCCTGTTTGCAAACCTACCTAGCTTATGTATGAAACATCGACAAGAGGTGAGCAACAACATGACCAGTGCCCTCCTACCTACAATGAACCAGCTGTACTAATTTGGCATGCATAAGTAGTTAGCTTGCAAATTATTTGACAGAAAACCTGAAATGAGGTGAAGAAACAAGAATTCAAAATGTTTCTTAATGAATTTTACGCCAATTCTCTAACTTTGTGAAATGGTCTTCAGTAAATGTTGTGCAATACTGGAGAAATGAATCCATTCTGCCAACTATACCCTGGCAGGTAGTATATTCTGTCAACATAGTTGTATAGTACAGGTATTTACTGTACTTGACAAAGACCTAGTACTGTCCATCCTGTGGGGTATGCTTGGTATTGTACAAGCTGGGAGGTCCTCTGTGAGTCTATGTAAGACCTCCTGGCCGGTGGTCCTGGGTGCTGAGAATGACCTCCTTCGGATTGGCGTCGCCTCCTGTGTCAGGGTGCTCAGCCGCGGGTGACACCCACTGCCTTTATTAGAGGAGAAAGTCAGGGATTACTGTCAGGCTCCAGGCTAATGGCTGTCACGGCCGCTGAAAGCGGATTTGTAGTTTGCTGGTTTAAGGCGTGAAGGCAAAATCCTGCACTTAAACTTTTAGGAAAGCTCTTTAATAAACCCGCCATTCTTTGTATCAGCACAGTTTTCTTCCCCATGGAGAAAAGAACCCTTTCATTCTCACATGCTCTCCCCTCTTCTGTTCTCCACAATTTTGCTGCTGGCTTGTCTGTATGTGTAATTGACAAAGTCTCCACAGGGAAGGTGAATGAGATAGGGAGAGCGTGAGAGAGGATAGTACAGGCTAAGTAAGTGCAATAACAGACAGCATGGTTTATGTTGTACAAATATGTAATAAGTCACGTAAACATTACTCACATTCACAGTTTAATCTGTCAGCTTCTTTCTGGATGGTGTCAACAACTGTCAGTTGTGAGGGTGTGGGTGAGTAGCAAACAGTTCCTAGGGATCTTCTACAAGTCTTACCAATGCAGTTTTTTCTGATGGGCAAAAGTGACAGCTAAATAGCTACCCACAGTTTGTTGTCAGCTATATTGCAATTCTGTTGGTATGTTTGTAATGTTTATAATTGATAACAATTTGTGTACATCCAGTGGTGGCTCAACAATGTTGTGTGCAGCCTGCCTTGCCATTGTGGTCTGTTTCTCCTTGGCTTACTAACAGCAGGCTGTTTCCAGTGCTAGTTATCAGACACACGTCTCTTGTGGAGACCAGGCCCCATCATGGTGCTCACAGAGGGAGAAAGAGAGGAAAAAAGGGAAGGAAAGAAAAAAATAACTAATGAATAGACTCTGTGTCTTTGTGAGGAGGGCACAGCACAGTCCAGTGAGATATTTCCCTTTGTATGCCGACGGCAGCGGTTAGAGGCACTTCCGTGCTGTGACATTTTGGAATATCTGATCGTATGAATTTCTTATCTGTCACTACCACTTAGTATCCCCCATGCCTCCCCCATGCCCTCCTTCTTCCCTCCATCCCCACCCCTCCCCTCCCAACTCACTAACTTTGACATTGATCGTGCTCCTCCAAGCACACGGTCTGAGGAAAGCAGTCCTAGAGAAGCTTGTACAATTGATCTCTTGGGACAAGGTGCAGCATAATGTTCCTTTCCTCACCCCTTTGGCAGTATTAGAATTTCACTTTAAAGGAAGGCGAGACTGAAGATGATTTTTTTGTCTAGTAGAGTGTCATCTTGTGTAGGAACCTGAAACGTTTTTTCATCAGGATGTAAGACGATGTATTCAGCTTGAAGAGATATAAATAACACATAAAAAACACATTTCTGCCTTTTTCAGTAAAACAGAACAGGTGAACTAAATACAACAGTCTAAGCTACCTTCACAATCTGATGGCAGGTTTTTCTAGTATAAATGTCCTGGTGACTCAATTCTGTGCAAAAATAAAGGTTATTTTTGCTATTGATGCTAAGGTAACCTTTCACCTGTTGAACAAAACCATGCAGCATAACAGGGTTTTATTTTGACAGAAATGCATTGTTAACATGAACAGTCATGGCCCAGCTGTTGTAACTGTACTGTTAGACTCTCAAAGCAGTTCAGAATGTTGTTGATGAAGGCTGTTGCCACGAGAGAAAGTAACACAACAGATAGGAAAGCGCTCTGGCCTTGAGTGCTCTGAAAATGACACTCTTTGCACTCAATGATATACCCAAATTAAGCTGAGGTGCCTCCTCTTGGAGCCTTACTGGAGACTAGCAAAGTGTTTGAATTGCATTGCTTGTCTGGGTAAAAAAAAATGGAGGAGACTGCAAATGAGGCTTGTTTGGTGTGGATAAATAGACTCTATGAAAAGATGGTGTGTGCGTTTGTAAGGAGGGTCCAGTGCAAACACTGGGAAGAGGGTGCCAGGGGAAGGCTTAATGTTATTAATGTGAAAATGAAGACCAGCTGCTGAGCACAGACCAGGCAGGTGTCAGAAACACGACCCTCTGGGAGTCATCCTGAGCCTGCCCTGCCTCCTTCACTACAGCAGCTCCTGCTGCTTGTTTAACTACCTGGAAAAGAGATTCTTAATTAATGAGAAGGTCAAAAGAGGGAGAGAGAGCTGGCGCCAGTGAAACAAGGATGCCACGAGACTGACAGCTCCGAGCAAAGCGGTGACAGAGATCGGGGCGGAGCTGAGATTTGACTCTTTAAAGCCCAGCATGTGGTGATCTTTCAGTTGCCTTTGTTTTGAACAAGCCACTATGCTGAAAGGATCAGGTCTGACTGACTGGAGAAGACTCATGTGACAGAGGACTGCATGTGGAGAGGACTCCTTTACAGAGACATGTATGGCGAATGAACATGGCCTTTATTCACATGGTCATTACTAAATAATCACTGTCATGTTAAAAGTGTGGGACCTATTCTTCAATCTCCATTACTACCCTTTGGAACAATTTCTCTCATTTTTGTCTGATTTTTGTCTCAATTTCTTTGTCTGATTGTGGGTGGCCTATGCCATTGTGCGGTGCTCTCTCTCTGTCTCTCTCTCCCTTCTCCAAACTCTCGTTTACAACACAGAGATCCAGCATCCTTTGATATTCTTTTTTCAGCCTCAGATGTTCAGTTATGGTAATGACATGTGGTAATGGATAGTGTTTCACCCCAGAGTCTTGCACCATGTCTGGGACGGTATTTATAGCCCCCTGCCCTTTTCATGATGCTCATTCCATCAGCGTCTTGTGTGATATCATGTGACGCACTGGGACGGGATGTAAGGAGTGGTCCCTTTCTGTGTGATTTAGAGTGTCTCTGTCACTGAGAAAGTGTTCCTGCTGTACCCTGTTTTCCTGCTTCCTTCCCACCCCTGAGCTCACAGATCGCCAAGAGTGTAGAAATGAAACATGCCAACAAGGTGAAAATAAAAGAATTTCTGTTCGCTTGAATTTGTGATCAGAGTTATGGAGCAAAATTATTGCCCCCACCTTTAAATCAAAAAAGAAGACAAGCATACAATACAATCCAACAGACAACTATTTCCGACTCACTTTGGCTATCCACTGATACACATACACGGACTGATGTGTATTTTACCCTTTCCTTTTTATACTTAACACTGACAATGAAATAGATTAGTTGCCAAGGAGATGGTGCTAACAGACAGTTACAGTAGATTGATTTGGCCCTTTTATTTTGTACAGAATATAGGACGCAAAGAGAAAGGCCGGACTATCATTTTACCTGTCACAGCACTGTCTCAGGGCTGAAACATGGAACAAAAATGACTACCTTCACTGGTCATTCAAAGTGCAGTCTTTTCTTGTATCATTTTCTTTCACGTAATAACTGGTTCAGGGGTGTATTTTGATTTCCATGCAGACGGTGACTTCATACTGTTACTGCAGGTCTCTGATAATTACAGCAGCCTGTGTGCCCTGTGCAGGTCTACTGTGCCTACCTGTCTGCCTCTTTTCTCTGCATATGAAACTGACAGAGCTGAACCAGAATCAGAGAGAGTATTCCAGGGAAGTAGCAATGAAAAGAGGAACGGCTGCATGCAGTGACACACTTCAACTTGGTCATGCCAAAGCAGGAGAGCTGCTAGCTTGCTAGCACTTCCTGGACATCTTCAAACATATTCTTCCTGCCTCATTAATGTCCCTGGGATGGGTCAGAGCTGTTACGAAGCATCTGTGATTACGAAGTCTTGAGCAGCTTAAATTATCTGAGTCCTGAGCAATAATATAGATCCACTTGGTGGCAGTTTTTAAGCCTTATTTATGTGTAGTGTAATTCCAGTTAGAAAGTCTCTAGTGTGAGACTTTGGATGGTTGACCCCACTCATTTTGGGACAGGGAGGGCTGTTGAATGTTGTACTGTAGTCACTGATTGAATTATATGACAGCCTTTTCAAACCTATGTTCTATTAGCCAATCAAAAGCTGTAATACAATCCCTTTGAGTCAGAAGCTAAGACGTCAACCCAACTTAATCGTTATCACTATCATTTTGTATTTAAGATAAATGGCTCTTCGTTACATTACTAAAAACAACTTGTCCCTTGGGTATTGGAACTGGCCATTTCCAAATAGACAAGAAGAGTCAATTTGAGATTGACAGGGAAAAAAGAAGGGACAGGGCAAGACCCCCAATTCATTTAAGTCCAGGGTAAAAAGAGACAGTAGACAGCTCATGTGTGCTATACTTTTTATAAAAAAAAAGTTATACTCTTTTTTATTTTGTGTTTTTATAATTAGAATGTTAAGAGACTGAAATGTGGACCAACCATGCAACCATGGCTGCCTCTACCATGGATATGCCAGTGGGATTGATATTGATGCGGACAGCAAATAAACACTCTGCTGTCCACTTAATTGTTCCTGCTGCAGCTCTATCTCTTTGAAATGAGCAAGCCATTTCTCAAGCTGTTGTTCCTTGGTACTGCTGGACTGTCAGCCTTTTTCCCACAAGACAGGAGATAAGATGAACAGCGGTGACTCAAATCACAAAGTGAGTGATGGTTAAAGTGCTCACGCCATATTACTTTAATTAAATGGGCAGTTTGCCCACTATCTCTGTGCAGGCCAGAGATGCTCCCGTGGAGCACAGCATGAACAGAAAAGCAGCATTAAACAAATAGATCTGCACCATGCACTATCCTGTGCTGGGACAGCCTTCAGATGTGCTCAGGCAGATCTAAATCTTTACTTTTTTTTTCTCTTTTTGGAAATGGCATGATATCTCCTTTGGAGTTGGTATTGCCTCTGGCCTGAGATGTAAGGTGGGCAGCCAGTGGGAAGGACAGTTATCCTTCCTCAGTCTCTGAGCCTAGTGGGCCATGTGCTGCCTCTTGACAGGCAGGAGATGGAGGCTTCATTGCTCCCTCCCGAGGACTGCAGGAGCACAGGTCTATCCATCTTCCTCTAATCCCCAATTACGCTGTCTCTCCATCTTAATGCAAGCATGGAGAGGGGAGGGGGAAGTGATGGATCTTGTGCAGGTGAGAGGTGCAGTGTTGATAACTGAATGAAGGTCCTCTCTTTTTCCCACAAGGGCATGAAGGGAGGGAGGGAGAGAGAGAGTGAGTGAAGGGGAGAGATTCAGGGAGACAGAGAGAGAGAGAGAGAGAGAGAGAGAGAGAGAGAGAGGGAAGTAGGGAAGGAGAGGGAGAAAAGTGCTGAACCTCTTTTTCCTCTGCAATGGTTTCACCGTACTTCTGCTCCGTGTGCAGTTCTGAGCTGGTTGTTGTTTTCAGACCACTGTTGGATATCAACTGATTTTGATTTTGACTTAAATGGTTTCCATCCTTTTCTGTAGATTCAGATGGACCACAGTGCATAGTGTAAAACATGATCAAGACAATTAAGCAATTGTTGCTTTACATTTTTATCAACACCACATTTTGAGATCTGCAGTCACTGAAAATATGGAAACATGTTATGTCAGCAAAGAAAAATGTTATTTCTGGGGTTAGATTACTCCCTGTTGAGGACAAAAAGCATTGCAGTTTAATGAATCTGAGCCTAGATAAACTTCACTGTTTAGGTGCTCCCTCTTCCATTTGTTGTATTTGGTTACAATTACGATGATTACAGTTACAATTACGATGATCACATTTGTGCAATATTATTAGATTGCTTCCATGCTTTGTAACAAGGCCACGAAGTAGAAGACTAGAAAATCAAAACTTACAAATCCCTTGAAGTGCCAGCAGCAAAACTGCACACATCCATATTGCTACATTCACGTGACCCAATTAACCCACAGGAATGTGTTGTTTTACAGTTTACACTGTAAATCCCCCAGAGGCCTTGGCTTCCCTCAGCCTCCAATTAGACCGGCAGCAGCAGAGCTGGGCACTCAATAAGCATCCCACTGAATCTGGGCAGCTGTGTCCGAGGGGCACTCCACCACAAGAGCCAAAGTCTCTCCTCTTAAATCACCTGCTGCTGGAGAGTACCTGCCTAATCAAGGCCACAGACAGGGTAGTGTTTGGTAAGGGGTCTCACCCACATGTTCTCTGGAGCTGTCATGTCCAAGGCTGCTGCCTGAGCTGTGGATAATGCCTCATTAAACACAATGAGAAGGAGGTGCTCTGACAGAGCCTGGATGTGCAGGGGAGACGGTGTCTGTCTTTTTAATTAGATAATCTCTGGATACCTGGAATGACAGGAGGTGTGTACAGTCAAGCCTGCTCCTTGGAGGGAAATCACAGAAGTACCTGTCACTCTTGGCCCGGATTAAGATTGAATTCTGGTTTTCCTTCCTGTCGAGGTTATGTGCGCTGTATGAAACAATTGTCTCCATCTAATTAGCTGAGCTGGATATTGAACAAGATTTTGCATAATGTGGTATTGTCATATGCTCTGGCTGCACACTGCAGTGGAATGCAAAAGTAACAGACTCTTTATGCACAGCTTTAGCACATTAGGGCAGAGCAGTGCATTAGTACCTTGCCCTGAGCTATGACTGGAGCAAGATAGTTAGCTTTCCACCCGCATTACTGTAGCATATGCTTTGAATATAATCAAAAGAAAATTGGTCGACAAATAGCCATGAGAGATTTACTGTAGAAAGCATGTGTTGATCACATTCTTTTTTTTAAAAAGAACTTTTTTTTGTCCCTGTTGCTATTTATGATATACCAGATATACCTTTGTTACATCTGGTGAAAATGCATTTCATTAAAAACATACCTGAACAGTTTAGGATATGTAAAGGTTAAAAAGTCCCCACATCGTAGGGTCAAAGCTATTGCAATGATGAAACAAAGTTCCTTCTTGCAAACTTCTAGCATGTCCACATTATCCAAGCAGGGAATGAAGGATGACGCCAACAGTCGGGACAAAGGTGATGCACCTCCTGAACTGTGTAATAAATCAGAACTAAGAGCTTGGGAGTGTTGCTTAGAGGCTCCCTATGAGTAAAAAGCAGTTGTTCAGCTTTCACATTATACTGCACAGGGATACTGGTGCAGGGAACGATTACTGCGCTATCTGTTGTCACAGGTCTGAAATAAGTATCTGTCAAGAGAGCATAAGGGAAGTGCAGAAAACTCATAATCATGACCGGCCACCACCGGCAGAGAGGAACATTGTTGTCGTGGTTGTTTATTTCTGCCACCTGCCACTGGTTTGTCAAGGGATCCTCCTGCAAAGACCAAGCTGGGGTATATCTGTCCCATTTGTCTTTCCACAAGCTCAGCGGCCCAGTCTATTGGGAACTGGATTTAATAATGCAGTCCACCCTTTAACGCACTTACACTGCACTTCATCACTAGTCCAATCATGGAGCTGGATATAATGATACACAACATAAGCAGTGCATGACCAACAATTTCCCTCATTCAAAACCATGTAAATAGATGATTTGAGGAAAAACAAAACAAACTAAAATGAAAAAGGCACTTTAAATAGATACTTCATGAAATTAATGATGTGTCTGACATTTATACAAAGTCAATAGGGCTCAGAGTGGCTTCAAAGATTGGGCGATGAGCAGGGAAAGGTGCTGAAGGCAGGCACATAGCCATTGATCTTGTGCATTGATTGTGATCTGCTGGCCCTTTGATGAGTGTGGGGGATGCTAATTGAAATATAAAAGGCAGCTGTTTATATGGCGATGGGTCTCTAAGGTACAGTCTATACAGTGAAGCGTTATCCACCCTCAAGGCACTGAGCTGCACTTTGCTCCATTGTAACACCAGTCTCACTGTACTGTCCTCTAAAAATGTCAATTTGATGCTGTTAAATGGTTTACAGACAATGGAAGTGAAGGAACTTTTCTTTTTGATCCTTTAGGGACACATAAGGAATACACTATATGGACAAAAGTATTCGGACGCCTGACCATTACATTGTAATGACATTGTATTCAAATACGTATACTTTAATATGGAATCGGTCCCCCTTTTGCAGCTATAACAGCTTCCACTTTTCTTGGAAGGCTTTCCACAAGATTTTGGAGTGCTTGTGTGGGAATTTGTGCCCATTCATTCTGTAGAGCATTTATGAGGTCAGGCACTGATGTTGGACGAGAAGGCCTGGCTCGCAATCTCTGTTCCAGTTCATCCCAAAGGTGCTCGATGGGGTTGAGGTCAGGGCTCTGTGCAGGCCAGTCAAGTTCTTCCACACCCAACTCATCAAACCATGTCTTTATAATCATGTAGCCTTGCTTTGTGCACTGGGGCACAGTTGTGTTGGAATAGAAAAGGGCCTTCCCCAAACTGTTGCCACAAAGTTGGAAGCATAGCATTGTCCAAAATGTCTTGGTATGCTGAAGCATTAAGATTGCCCTTCACTGGAGATAAGGGGCCTTGCCAAAACCCTGAAAAAACAGTTGTTACCAAATACTTTTGTCCATATAGTGTATGTATTAAGTTATTGGAAAAAAATTATGTATGATGTATTATATTTTGACACTTATGCTTTATGCTACAACCCAAGACCCAAGAACAGAAAATATACAAGCCTAGATAAGCTGTAGTAACCTGCACTACGTTGGTCTAGGGGATACGGTAATTACCCTTCTTGAGCTTTGGTTGTAATCTAAACTAATGCATGCTTTAACGTGAACGTCAGTATGTACGAAAATATAGTGTTGAGGGTGTAGCACTGAGAGAAAAAGGTGAGCTTACCTCCACCTGGGCAAACACCAGGCCCGCTCCTTGAGGTGACAGCAGAGTCAGCCAACCCTCGCTCTTTGTTCTTTGTTGTGGTTCGTTCCGATTTTTATTATTAATATTATTTATATTATTATTATTTATTATTTTTAATGTTATGTTATGTGATATATATTACTGATTCATAGAGGATGAGCAATAATGGCTAACATGACCTTCAGCTCTGCTACTTTCTTCTGAAAATGAAGTCCCAGATTCATGGATTTCAATCTTTATAAAAATTTTTATAAATTACTTTATAAACAATTTTACAAACATTTTTATGTCAAGCCCAATGAACTGTAAATAAAAATAGAAATAACCAAACAAAAACAAATTTTGCTGAATTTCTTTTTGTTAGTTCTACAAAAGCTTTTAAGTTCAGGCTGTGCCTTTTGTCGGTGGATAATTGGCTAATTGGCATCTGAATCTGTAATTAACATGTTCTTGCTGCCCAATTATCCTACAGCCATTTAACAGTTTTATGCTGCTTTACCAGCATAAACTTCAGGCTGGCATTCCATAAACACAGTGCATTGAGAATGTGAATAATCGCAGTCACAGATCAAATTATATGAGGAAAGATGTAATTATACACACACGTCATTTGGCTGTTAGATGTTGTCCTTTGTCATTACAATTACAATACAGCTACTTTGTAACTAATGGAACTGCACATGTTTAGCTCCTTCATTCCTTTACTCTGTTTAGATTTAGAAAATTCATGCCAAAACCACATAATTTCAGTAAAACTGCTCTGCCCTGCTTTTCTGTCCTCCACTAGCTCCTGCAGGAATTTATGAATGAGAGAAAAACTAGAGCTAAAATTCTGGCTTCTGAACTCAAAAATGAACAAGAAAGTGCAGAATGGTTCAAAGTACCCTTTCAGTCAGTCAGCAATGATTCCCTTCCAGTGTCCTGTCATGCTGCACTGTGGGCCCTGATGACATCATCAGAGGTATTGAGGGGAGTGGCTGGAGTGACATGCTCTGCTTTGCAGAGACAACATGCGTCCCAGCGGACCAGCATCACCAGTCGTCTGGAGGAGAAGCAGCCTGGCTTTCATGGCCGTCTGTGATGTGCCACCAAGTTCCTGCAGGTCTTTCAGGGGAATACAATCCTAATGCCATCATCAGACCCCAGAGCAAAACCTCTAAGATGTCTTGCATATCATTGACACATTGAGGTTGTCTAGGACAAAAATTTCTGCCCAGACAAGAAAGAATTAATCTATGTTTTCAGAATTCTTGATGTGTTTTGGGAGGAATGGCAAAATGCCAATTTTTCTTTTATTTTAAAAGCCGTAAGCAGCGCAAAAGCAGTGTAGCTATTCTGAGTTACAATAGCATGAAATAAAGATAAAATGTATTACAGTCATTGGTCATGTTGGTAACATTGGTTCTTTGAAGTGAGACCAACATCCCACATTGTTTGGAATCTTAAGGTGATTGCCCAGGATAGCACTTCCCAAGTACTCTGGTACTATGTCATCAACACTGTTGCACATCAGCTATGTCCTTTTTCCAAACGATCCCTACATTATGCATCCAAATGACCTCATTCATTCAATTGCCTTAGCAATGCAAAGCAGAAAACTGAGCACAGACCTTCCCCATTTTTTCTTAAATCGGTAGTAAGTAGGACAAGTAGCCAGCTAGTCCAGTCCCACAATAGGCTTATATAAATATAACTCAGAACAGACAGCTCATCTAGCAAACACAAAAGGCCATCATATTTCTGCTATTAAGAATGGCACAGCAGGCCAGGGGTCACTGAAAGGCTGCTAGCGTCAGGTTTGTGATTGATGAACAATGATTTGTGACAGTCACCTGTTTGGAAGAAACAGACCGACAAACATTCTCAAGCTCACCTAAATTAGTATAGGAGGCAAAACTGCACGTGTGCAGCAAAGGGCGAGGGCAGTCACCCCACCCGGCCTTGAACCCAGGTCGACAGGGTACCAACCATGCGACTTTGACCGCGACGCCAAAGAGCCTGGCTTGCTGGTATGGCAGTCAGAGTGCAAAATCCCCGTCACACTGCCCTCCCCTTCGGGAAGCACACCCATGCGCTTCACGCACCACGGCATCCCTCACACATTCCCTTGCCATACTTCTCCCATCTCAGGGTACCCCACTCACCAGTGCTTCACCCATCTCTGGGGTCCCTCACACACCGGGGTCAACTGAAACCGGGGGTCCCTCATACAGCTCACACACCGGGCACGCCTCCGATGGCCTTGCGGCAAACCATCCCATTTCTAACACTATTTGTAGTGAAGGGCGAGAGCAGTCACCCCACCCGGCCTCAAACCTGGGTCTACGGGGTACCAACCATGCAACTTTGACCACGACGCCAAAGAGCCCCGTAGACCGAGGTTCGAGGCCGGATGGGGTGACTGCTCTCGCCCTTCGCTACAACGTGTCTGGTACATGATAGGATTATATATCATTGGTGATGGTGTACCAGACTCCCAGGGATGGATAATGTCATATTGTATCGTAACCACTCCCGCTCACACAGGTAGTTGATGTCATGGATATAGCATGAAAATAGAACAGCCAGAGCTTAGAAGAGTCATAATGGTGGTTTCTGCATCTCTGTGCAGTATTTATGCAAAATTTTGAAGTGACGTTTGTGAGACAAAAAAATCTAATCACGCCTCTACCTATGTGCTAGATGTCCCATCACTGAGATGTTTGGTAGTAGCTCTCTTTTATGTCCTGTCTTTGTTGGCTCAGCTGGCCACCAAACTAAACCATGGAGGAGGAGCAGAGGCCTTGATCTCTCCCTCGATCCTCCAACCTCCCTTCCATGTGCAGCAGCATGTTAATTAAAATGATTCACCAGGCTTTTGCTGCAATTAACAAATTCAATCTGTGCTGTTTCTAAAACAAAAGAAAATGTACATACCAGCACAATTCTACAAGAGACTCTTTCTTAATTGTAAAGACCTAAAAATTAAAAGGCCTTACTTTGATTAGAAGCAACCACCATTCCCCCTACTAATGTGTATTCCTCAAAAGGTGTCATTACAGTGGGTTCCAAATCTCACCCACACATTATTCACAGGGAGATGAACTGCCTATCAACAGAACAGGAAAATTTGCATTCCATATGGTGAGGAACAAGAGGGCTCCAAAGAAGCTGTTTGAGTGTGAGAGAGTCATGATATGTAATTAGCAGAGATCTGTCAGCCACCTCTTTGTCACTTTGCAAGTCCACAGAAGTTTGAGTGGCTTAGAAGTCACTACAGTTCCTCGTGTGGAGCAGAATAAGCCCAGATTTTGATATCTGTTTGATAACAAAATCTGTGAGTTATGGATGTGTTCAGAATGAGTTTTATTTCTGTACCTCTCTCTCTTCTTCATAAGTGACATAATTTAGTAATCATGTACAATGCAATTGTCCGTTACAGCAGCTAAGCTGTGGTAGATTTATGGATTATTTTTATGTTATTAGTGATTTTAATGAATATGATTTATTTTGGAGTGTCAAGATCAAGTGGGCTTAAATGTAATGTCTTTATGGGCCACAGACAATTTTCCTTGAATCTGACTGGTGTCTGTTCACTGGTATCTGTTTTTTAAGTTAAAAAAAATAGACAAAAATCCTAAGATGTGGTATCGTCCATGTATATATATATATATATATATACTGTATATATATATATTCAGGGATAATGTTAAAAAATACCACCTCAGTTTGTTGCTGATTCAATATACACACCATGCACTAATTAACTCTTGTGGCAAAGCATGGCATCTCATACTCTCCTGTGATCAGTGCTGGAATTTCACAAGTGCTTAGTGAATGCCTTCCATGTCATCTGTCACCTGGCAGGTTTACCAGTTCACAAATTGCCACCATTTGACAGATGACTTAGCCCTTCCCACTAGCCTAACGACTGTTAATACTGCAACCTAAAGTAATGAGCAACAATATATGGCTAATGTTGGCTTGTTAGCTGCTATGACCTGTAAAATCTGTATAGGTGTATATCTATCAATTGGACACTGTTGGTAATAAGAAACTACGTCTGACTGCCAAGTGTAAAAGGGGATTCACACTAGAGAGCCTGATTGAACCCACAGAAAACTGGAAATTTAATGTGATAATCATATCCTGTATAGTTTCATTCAATCTTAGTTGGGCTACTGTAACTAAATTCTTTGTCTAACAGAGGTTCAATGATATAAAATGTTATTTTTTGTAATGAGTCAGACCACAGGGACATTGTGGTTATTTCTGTAGGAAACAACATATAGGAACTAACTAGCAGTGCTATGTAAGTATGGGCTCAACCCTACCAATAACTTGGCACATGGCATACTGTACCTCAGACCTGTGGTCCTAATCAGAGGAACTGATTTCTCATCATCTGGTGTTTTAATGTCTTCCTAATTGATCCATACTTTCAGAGATCTCCTGTCCATGCGTACAGTATTGGCCTTTCACTTTGCTATCATATTTACAACTTTCAGGACCACCTACATATCTACTGACTACTGTGCTCTTGCATCACCATGCTTATTGATGTTGTTTGTTTTGAACTCTGCAATATTGTACTGTATGTACTGTGCAACATCTTCACTGTTATTTGTAGGAAGCTAAAGTTTAAATGTAAGCGCCATGTGTTTCCAATGTTTCATTACATTTATGAAAATCAGCTTCTTATTAATTTATATATAGTATATACCAATCTTATCTCTCCTGCTTTCCTGAGTAACTGGATTTTAACGTGTAAAAAAAGTCAACTGTGAGCAGCCAGAAATGCAATTTACCAGAGGCGAATGTGAGATTTTTTTTTTGATTGTGCATTGTGGCAGAGCTACACAGAGTTGAGTTTTACATGTTTTCTTATTACTTCAGGAAGTACAGGAAAGATTTTTAAGGGGAGGACTTCAACTACTGATTTGAATATACATTTGATTCCTACATCCACTCAAGTAACTTAAAACAGCAAAAGGTTTGACCAATGCTATAATCAGTCATGAGTTTTTTCTGCCTTATTTTTGCGCTGTTGTGTTCATACCATGTTCATGTGAACATTCCTGAATTATTATCATTATCCAAAAGTAAAGGACCAATGTCCTTGAAAATAATAACGATCAAAGGTAATGCTACTCTGCACAGTTAAAAAAAAAGGAAACCAGAGGTAATTATGGAGAGTAAAAATGTGTAAAGCAGTTTTATATTCAGTCCTTTAATTGGAATAACCTTTAGTGCTATTGAATTAAAATCTACTATTTTTGTGTTAATTAAAGGTTTTGTTTCACACCACCTGGCTGAGCTTTGAAGGTGTCAATAAAACCTCATTCTTTGAATAGTGATTCTTCATATTTCTGCTCTGCTGGACAATTCACTGACCTTATGTAATGACATGTTTCAGGCTAGAACAGTAGATGAAACTGAGAATTTTATGAAAATAAATACATTTACAAATTTGTACAAATTTACATGGGAGGGACATGGGAGCTCAATGAAAGAACATTAGAAGTATATTACCATTAAAGCAAATCATCACTTATCATAGATTTGTTAAATTATGAGCACAGTCTCTTTGGGAGTCATTGCTATTTGAAGGCTACAAGGAATAAGACTAGAGTCTTTTCTCTAGTGTAGTCATAACAGGGTTTTCTCAAAATCAGCTCATTTTGCCAGGGCAAGAAAATAACACTTGTCCTAGACTATGTGTCAGTGGGTCGATGTGACATAACCTTTGTGCCTGTATTGATTTTAAAGTTTCCCACTGCAGTAAATTATCTTAATTAATAAATAGCTGTTGTTCAAGGTGGCATTTTATCACAACGTCTCATTTGATTTTATAATTGCTCTGCATTTTGCTTCATCTGCTGAATATTGATGCATCATGGTCTCTAGAGAGAAAGCAGTGCCTCTGTTAAAAAGGGGATATTTCCCAGGCTCTTTAAACTGTAATTACAGTTTTATCAATGCCCAGGTATTCAACCACACATTCTTGCCCCTGTAAACATACTTTACACAGTGTGCAGTGTGCTTACAGATACGTGCTTACAGATAATGTATACAGTAGTCCCCCCTTATCCGCGTGGGATATGTTCCATGCAGATAGTACCGAATAATTTAAAACTTAAGAATGGTTTATTTCTGGAATTTTCCATTTATTTTATCCATATTTTCGGAAAGCCCGTAGATAAGGGAGGACCACTATATATATATATATATATATATATATATATATATATATATATATATATATATATATATATATATAATTTTTAATAATAATAATTGTATTAATTGTATTAAAAATAATAATTTATGATAATAATAAATGTCAACCACTTTTACCCATTGAAAAAGATAGTTTCAAACAGCGCCATTGTATACTGTGACCAAGTCTATTTAAAGAGTAATTCCTAAATGAAATATCTCTCCCCTCTCAATTATTTTTCTCCCATAAAAGCAATACATCTTTTTTAATGTTTTTACTTCTTTTTGGCTAGGGCAGTGTAACTGAACAAAGTGTTGAGGCTGCTGGTAATCCAAGCATAGCCTGTCACTTAGAATTGAGGCTATCTGCTAAGATGCTACTTTTCAGCAGGGAAAGCTTATAACAAGTCTTTCACACACCACCATTTCCATTTCTTAGGCCTGCTTTAAAAAATCCCCTAAAAAGCGAGAGAAACAGAGAGAAAAAGACAGATCCTGGCAAACAAGTGGCCTCTCTCAAGTGAGACGACATTCAAATAATCCGACAGGCTGGGTTTAAGAGGGATGTTGACTCTTGCCCAATTAAATAAATTTGATCTAAAGTGCTTGTGTGGCTAATTATACTGTCCTTGTCTCATGCACCACTCAGCGGATGAGGGGAAGGAGTTGATCACCGAGGGTTTCTTACTCAAAAAGATCACAAAGCAGCCATGGCATCCTCCACAGTTACAAACTCTCTGATGCCAGACATCTTACCCCACATTTATGGGAGGGGTGTTTTCTTTTATATCTAAGATGCCTCATACTTACTGGAGAAATGAAGAGAAGTGATGAATGAGCAAAAAGTCAAGGGAAAGAGTAACCAGTGACAAAGCTGCATTTGTTTTTGAATAACAGTGAGTGCATCTTAATCAAGCCTGAGTTAAATGTCAGAGGATGGACTGCAATCGCTGATTAGGCTTGGCACATAGCTGTTGTACTTGAGCACTCATATCCAAACCTGACAAACACAGTGCATTGGAACACTGAGGACACTGACATACTGAGGACATGGATGTCTCCGCCCATGTGAAATACTGGGCATAGCGAGCTTGTCGACCTGTCACTGGGTTCCTTGTTTCATGGACAAGGACAAGGTGGAAGAGCCTCCCTTTTGACACAACAGGTATAAACTGTCCACCGGCAGGGCCAATTAACCTGATGGCAACTTAACCTTGCTTCAACTCTGACATCCCATCAAGAGACAGCTACATCATTGCATGAGAACCTGGTGGAGTTTTTGCCTTTTCTCAGCCACAGGTTTCTGGGTTCTTCTTACCCTCTGACCTTCTAAGCTGAGGAAGAGTGAGAGGGTGTCCAGGTGTTTGTCTCATTCTCATCTTCTTACTTATGAGATGAATGGTCCCTTTGATGTGAGGATTGTGGTAAGGATGGAGCTATGGGATATATCAATGCTGATGAGGCTGCCAGCTTCCCTCTCACCTCTATAAGCTCTGGTGTTTCAGATACAGAGCCTGTGGAGGATATGAAACTTGTACCAGCACATGTCAAGGGATTCATTTGAAGAAAGTCCACATACAACCAGAATATTCCAGATATTTACATTTCCATTTATTTATTTAGCAGACGCTTTTATCCAAAGTGACTTACAACTTACGACTTAATTATAAAGATGTGGATGTTTAAATGAAATTGGTTAATATCGCCTTGTGTTGTATCCTTACCCTTTAATATCACATGGAAACCCTCTTATCAGAGTTTGGATTACCAGTGAAAGATACAAGAAAAAGGTGGACATTTTAAAATCCAGTTCATCCAATAGTTATCTCATATTACCAATAATTATCTCCAGAAAATTATTATCTGGATTAATTGTGTAAATTGGTTTAGATGGTTGGTTTACCTTGGTTGGTTTAGGGAATAATATCAGTATTTTTTTATCAATATCAATTAAAACTCACTCCTGATGCCAACAAAGTAAATACTGATGTTGTCCCTCTGTTCCTCCCTTGTGTAACCAGCAAGCAGGTTGACTAAAAGATAACTACGCGTTGTTCAGAACTATGTGTTGTTTGGTGCTATTTGTTTGATTCTGTGTGTTAGATGAAGAAAACTGATTTCTTTTCTAGTTTGCCAGCTAGTTACAGCGTTTCTTTGAACAACTGTATATGACATACTGTGTAAATGTACTGTATTTAGAGTATTTTAGATGTTTATGCTCATATCAATGGTGATAGTTTCATGCAAAGAGCAATTTACACTTTGACAGCATTTTTTTTACTAGAATTTAGTGATATTGAGTAATTTCACCAGCACCAGCATTCTGGCAAACCATTAAAGTTCAGGGTTCACGGTACTTCAGCTAATTCCTTTTTCAAAAATTGCTTTTCTTACAAAAAATTTCTGCTTTCAGAACATTATGCTCTTTCCTACAGTACAACTTCCCACATGTTATACTAGGTGAAAACAGCAATCTTAGTCCCAACCTATTTAATATCCACTAATTAAGATGCATGAAATTAGGATATTGAGAGCTGTTTTGTTGGTGGAGTAAAATGATGAATATCAGCTTTTACACTTAATCTATTCTTTAGATTAAAATATTTAGATTAAAATATGCTTTAAATATTTAAAATATATTTTATTTTTTATTTTGATTTTGTATAGCCTGAATGAATTTACAGTAAAAGCATATCAATTCATATTGAGTTCAGGAAAGATTTTGACACTTTTTGTGTTCTTCATTATGATGAATTGTGCATCGCCTTGTCTTACCATAATGTGCATGCGACCAACTTTTTTTGCAGACAATAGTAGTAATCCACATTCATTTTTAATAGCAGTTTTGATTTATCTTTTCAAGCACCATCCCCCACCACTCAGGTAGGAAAAGCAATGACAGAGAAGCACCTAGGGAAATCTATATATCCCCACTCTTTAGGTGAACCTGTGTCATTTCCTAGTTGTTAGCATGCTAAAATCTATTCTTTGTCTGCTATTTCTAAACTGTCTGAACATCTGACTGTGTGTGTGTGTGTGTGTGTGTGTGTGCGTGTGGGGGGGAGGGGGGGGGGGGTGCAGTCAACATTCATATCCCTCCCCATCTGTAGCCTAGTTTGTGTTAATAAAAACTGTCAATTCATGAGCTTTCGATCATCAAGGAAAGCTGAAACGTGCTGCTTTGTGCCATCTGTTTCATTTCATCTTAGCTTGGAGTTCATTTTGACCAATTTCAAGAATTGTGTCCTTTGAAAAACCACCTTCCCTCCACTGTTGAGTACTATTTATAAGTGATGCTAAAGACATTCTTCTCTTGTGATCTCACAAGAATAAATCAACAGCAGGTCACTCAGAGCTTTACAGAACCTTTTCTGTTGGTGTCCTACAGACAGGCTCAAATAAAGATAAAAAAATAAATTCCATATAAATTCCACTGGTGTGGTGGTAAGGGTTGCAAATAGAATTTGACAATTATTTTCATTTAGTCATCCACTCCATATAACTGCTGAGGGCAGCTGCTTCTTGTAACTCACTGTTAATTCAGTTTTTTTTATGATCTGTTAAGACATCTTAAAGCACACACACTGGGAGAAAAATGAGAATGCTCCTAATTTCATTTGTGCCACACAACATCACTCAGCAACAAAGTCCACTATTTATTCTTATTTTAGACATTCTAAACTCTGTCTACAGAGCCTTTGGTTTTCTCTGGTGGATCTTTGAAGACTCCCATAGTGGTTATCACTAGCCACTCCCAGAATGCATGCTATGTCTCAGGTGGATTATGGGTATCCTTGCCTTCACAAGCACATGGCCTGTCATGGTGTTTCAGCTACTATGGCAGGCCATTTGATTTTGTAATAGTAGCTGAAACACCATGACAGACCATGTGCTTGTGCTTGCATCCAGCATAAGCACGCTAGTGGAAACATCTAAATATATTATACATATAAATGTATTTCCAAAAAGTTTAGCTTAAATGTGTCTATAAGCTCTCAAAGTTCTTTAAAACAGTGACAGGCCTGGAGAGTAACAAGCAGTGGCCAGTGCCGCCCATGATGAGTGCATCAGATGAAGGTGGCTTCCCTTTTCACCAAAGAGAGCACTTGGGAATGAGACAGATGCCCTGCCACTTCATCACACAACACAGAGCCTTTAAAGTCCTTGCACTGCCTTGTGAAGGTCTCAGTCAAGCTCAACATATCCCTGCCAGTCTTTATAGCCTGTGAGCAATTATTTAGCTTTGCAGGACACATAATCAGTCCCAGGTGTCTAGCTTTAGATTGCACGAAACCGATTGTACAAATCCGTTGCTGAAACCTGTGAAGGAGTTTTCTCCTGTTACAAAACTGTAGTTTCAGAAATTCAGAAAAGAGTACACAGAGCCAATGGAGTGCCAGTTTGAGGACAGGACAGCATGACATTCTGAAGATAACTGATGTGATTTATTTTTATAAAATAAATTCTAAATAAATGTGACCAAGTGGTAATTGTATACAATAATTACCACAGAATATTTAGAATTCATTTATTTTATTTCTGAGGGCAAAGTTTTTGTTGCGTGTTTTGGTCACTAGTGGGCAGGGCAGCACGGTTAGAGATGGGCATGCCTAGCGGAAGTTGTTTTTGTGGCTTGCATCAGCGGGGAAGTAGCATGCAGATTTTCTTTCAATGCGGTGTTTAAGTAAGTGCCATGAAACTTTGTAATAACCACTGTTCCAGTGTATAAAATGTTTGTAAGGTTACGAGTTATACATGTTCCCAAATCTAGACCTAAAGTGTTTACGTTCTACAGAAAGTGTTGATATTAGACGGATGTGTGTGAAGAATGTTTTAAGTTTCTGGAAGTTTCTGTATGCGTTACATATTAGCCGGCTTATGGTGGTTTTCTTTTATTTGTACAGATACAGGCCACTGCCGTATTTTGGGTGTTGCAACTTTTATTTTACTTGTAAAGCCAAAGTTTCGCCATCCAATGCTAACTCGAAGTAAAGAACCCCGAAGAAATTTTTGTGTCCTGTGTCTTCCTGGGATCCGCAGGTTACATAAAGTTTATTCTTTTTATATTCATTGAAGATGAATTCATTAGAGCGGATTAAGCAACCACACTTTTAATTCTTGATAGTAAATCTTTACCCATATGTGGACTGCAGTATAGATGTTCTTTTTGTGGAAATTGGTTCTATTGGTTATCAGGTATTGAAATTATTATTATTATTATTATTATTATTATTATTATTATTAATAATAATAATAATAATAATAATGTGTTACACACTTGTCATTCAGATTAGGATATAAACAGAATTCTAGACTTAAATCACATTTTCCACACTTCCTCAACTATTTTACTTGTTTCATCATTAATTAGACCACCATTAATTACTTTAGTGTGAATGAGCTATTAGATGCTTGCAACCAGCTCCATTTGCTTCTGTCAGCAATCCACAGGTGACAAGCTGCCTGAAATCACCCCTGGAATTCCCTTCCATTAGGAGAAATGTGCCTTATGTTCCACACATATTTTTCATCTGTGTGATACGCTGATGAAAACACACCTACAAATTGCTTCCTGTAGGAAAACAAAGGTGCACCTACCTACCCCAACGCTCTACTACAAGTGTATGTTCCCTCCAGACCACTATGCTCTGCTACCGACTTCTGCCTCACTTTGGATAAAAACGTCTATCAAATGAATAAATGTAATTGTAAATGTGAGAGCAGGTGTAATCATCAATAACTAGTGCATGCATTCTCCACTAGTTTGAAAATTAATGTAGCGATCATCTTGGACGGCTAACTGCTATCTGTCTGAGTTGGGGATACCTATACCTGAGAGATACTTACTCATAGATACTTGAGAGATGCTTACTCATATTGTCCCCAGTATAGACTTCATAAAAAGGGTTTTCATGTACTTGAGAGTTAATTACCACACTTGCATATCACAGCTGATTTTCTTTGTCCTACACTTGGAAAGAACATTGTTATTTGTATGTAGCATTCAATATTCAATCTCAAAACATAAACCATGGCTATATTTTGTGACTTACATTATATGCTACATGCTGGTACAGTGAATTCTTCTTATAAGAATCTCATCCAACCAGAACACTTTTATTCTTATAGCTGGTTGATTTGTAAAAGTGGAATTTTAAATGAAAGAATAAAATTGAACTGAAAAACAGAAATGTAACTGAGAAATGTCTTTATATAAATTATTTAACCATGGAAGAAAATGTGTTTGAATGTAATGTTTTATGCAATTGTTTCTTTAATAAAATTACAATAACATTAATTATTTGAATGTTATGGTATAAATTGCACTTGCAGCTTACTGTAAATATAAATCTAAATTCAAAGTCATACTTAAATGTATCCAGTTTGCATATTAGCTAATTTGTTTGTACCCAAAGACATTGTGGCAGTGAAAGCATTATTGTATCAATTATATTATTATTTATTTTTATAACTGATTGATTATATACTGTAAGTATTAGTCTTTAAAATCAGTATATATCGTTCTATATTTGTGGCTCACATCATATGAATAGCCTTAAAATACTGGGAAAAGTTTGAATCATTTAGACAGGCAACAAGCTAATAGCTGCAAATGACTCTCATGGGATGTCTAAATTTTCAGGGAATCCCGCTATCAACCCACACTAGTACTTTCTGTGCTTATCAAGACCAGGCTTTTGGAACTAACATGTGGTCATTTGTAGACAGCAGTTTTTTTGTTACTTTAAGTATAAATATGTATGAACAGCAAAAAGCCTGGAGTCATTTTTGTTCCGGGTGCCCAGTCCTTCAACATCGGCAGAACCTCCTGCCCGTTACTCCTGTCTTCTTCTCTATGGTTTGAAGGCTATTTAACATGGCCATCTGTTTCTCCTGCGAGCTCCCACAAATTTCAAGACATGATCTGCTCAGCTAATTGGATTGCTAAAGCCGCATAAAGTAACAATAGATAAAGTGACAAAATAGCAGTGTCAGCTGGTGGATTACTCTCATTTGTTTGCAGTGGGCAAAACCCTGTCTTATTTTTTACTGTTATCCACTGCGCTGTGACTCTTCAGCTGAATACAAAGGGGTTTAATAGAATGGATGACTTGTTTAATGGGCTGAATCACTCTGTGTATCCTTGGAAATTCCAAATGATTTGCTATTGGGGGAAACTGTCTGTCAAAAAGAATAAATAGGCCGAGATAAGCATTTGATCTGTGTTACAAAAGGCGACTCAGGAAAGGCAAAGCTACATGCAGTATGCCCCTGTCTTTTGAAATGGTTTAAATATTCCTTTGAAGGACGTCACAAGTCCCTTATTTCCATGACTGTTGAAACCGGTCCCCTTGTGTATCGCCAGGTGTCAATGCAGGTGTGGTGATTTCTCGCATTGTCAGCCTCCCTTTCATCTGTCACACGGGAGAAACATGTGCTCGTAGAGGAGCTCCACAGAGACGTAATGATGAGACGACAAATGGCTCCTCATCAAAAGGCCGCGAAATGCTCTACGGAGAGGCTGATGTATGTAGATGCATCTCGCCCAGCCTTTCAATCATCGTTTGAGAGTGAAGAAAGCAGTACTCTCCACTGCCTCTCTAAACTCTGCCTGACCCACGCTCAACACAGCTCAACCTCCCCCATCATCCTCCCATCACACTGCCTGCAGTATACTCTCCTGCTGCCTTTGATCAGGGCTTAGTCACCTCCTCCCTGTCATCGCAAATAAAAATACAATGACGACAATGACATCATGAATGTATTTGAGTTTCAGGTCAAATACAGCAGAGGACCCTGAAGTAGGGCATTTGATTTATCCACCTTATTAATCCATTTAAAGGAAAAAAGTCTGCATTGGCTGCTGTGCAATCCACGCTAAACTAATACTTGGGACATGCAGTGGAGCAGACACAGATAGAAGCCTTTGTGCCAGCCCCTGGAATTCAGCCCCAAACCAAATTCAGGAATGGACAAATATCTCATTTCTGATGCACAAAGGTCATGTCCATGAGGGGAATGGGGAACACAAAACTTCCATCCCTTTCCTCCTTCAGTGTGTTTGCCGTGCTGCATAGTGAGTGGGCAGTCTGGGGCTGGATCCAGAAAGACCGAGCTGTTTTTATAGAGGCAGCTGGTGGGGTGGCACCAGGAAGAGAGAGAGAGAGAGAGAGACCTTTGTTAAGCCTGCCGGGAGAGGGATACATGATGCCCCTGATCAGCCTCCAAAAGAAGTACAGAAAGAAAAATGTCAAAGTTAGGAATACCCATAAAAACTGTCACTTCTTCCAGGATATGAAAAAAGTTATTATAAAAATATGAAAGGTGATATCCACAGGACAGATATCCACAGGACAGAAAGTGAACCATTCAGAATTGGTGAGAAATTCTGCACAGAATATCTACATTGTAAGCCCTGAGCATGTGAAGAATACTGGGATCATGATAGCACCCATATAGTGATGTTAAAAAAACTATAAAGTATTATGGATCAGGAGGCTCAACATGATTTAATGAAAATGCCACCCTGAAATATTGAAAAGCCATTTTTGCATTTACTTTGTACCATCTACCAGACTGAGTTGTGACCTGGAACAGTTCCAAGTACTGTAGCAGAGTTTGTGCTGGGTAGTACCTTATGGTATTACTGGTCACTGCAAGTTCACTTAGTTCACCACTAATTAAGTCCAGAGAAAACCAGCTGTCTGGAGACTGAGAAGAAAACACTGATTCCATGGAGCACTTAGAGCATCTCTTTGGCATCCCACAAAAGCAAGTTTCATGCAGAGCTAATTATCTCTCCTCAAGATGTACAGGACCATGAAATTTGCCCTGGTCCAGTTTGCTTGTAAAGGTTCACTTTGTATTTCTACTCTAATTTCAGTGAAACTGGATGAGATTATTATCATATAGTACTGTGTTCATGGAGTCACTAGATTACACATAGTGAGAGATACTGTATGTTTATTTTGTGTTTGCTTTTTTACAATCTCAGTGTTGTTCAGCTGGGAAATATTAAGAACAAGACTTTTCCCTAGCTGACCCTCAGGACATCATAACCCATGACTGCTCCTGGAGAAAAGCAGATAAGCGTTCGAAGGAAAGTGAGAGACAGAAAAGAGAGCAGGGTCAAAGACCTGCTACAAAGTGTACCAGCCCTGTAAATAAGAGACAGAGTGTCAGTGCCTGATTCAAATTCAAATAAACCTATTGAGAAAAAAATAGATTTAAATAGATGAAGAAGTTTTTACCTTTATTTAAGACTGTATGGGTGCATTTGCATTTTGTTTATTATCTCACATATCAGTGATTTATCCATGTGAACTAACTTCTGGTTGAATTGAATGATAGCATGTTCACACACTTCAGTTTTACGCAAACACAAATTTCATCTCTCTCTCTCTCTCTCTCTCTCTCTCTCTCTCTCCCTCTGTAAATTAACATCAATTGTCAATCTGATGAGCAATTTATATATATGTTACTATTATATATAAAGGCAGACTGTCTGTTACAGTATACCTATAAATTATTATGCATTTGACACTATTGGCTCTTCACTCTTCTCCAAATGACAAGAAATGCATACAAAAGCACATTTCTTCCACACACTTCAAAGCAGGTCAAATTAACTTTGATCACACAAGAATAGTCCAGGAATAATAATAGGAAATAAGTAAAACTTCTTGAATGTGATCTCTCAGTAGCAGCTACTTCAGTTACGAGCTGTTTCTCAGTCAATATAATCCCTAACCTCTGTCATACATGTTTGATTTCAAAGGATTGCATTTACTAACCAGACCTCTTACTATGGAGGGTCAAAAAGTATGTAGGGCAGAATATAATGCATGTGACATTCATTTATTGTCTCCTGTGATGGTGCTAGCCAAGAACAGTAGGAGTAAAAAGTCAGAAAAAAAAAGATTTATTCTAAAAGTATAAACACAAAACAAAGGAAACCAGCCTGAACATGGCCATAATAAAATCAGTTTCTGAAAAAGATGTCACTCTAATCCAGCCACCCACTCACTTGTATCTAATCAGGCAGCTGTGGCTCGGCATATAGTTATAGACACAGTGACAATTACAATGATTATTAACCTGTTGAAATGAAGATGGTGGAATATTGATCTTTTATTAGTAAGTTTGAATTGATGATTTAGAAAGGGATATCATTAATATATTTCACACAAAACATTAAACAATTTTAAAACAGTTTTGGGGTTAGGTGAAGACTGTCCTTCACATCACCATTTACCCAAATCATTGCTTTAAAATTGAACATTCTACTGTCCATTCTACTGACCCTTCTACTGACCCTTCTACTGTGCAAAAGTGTATTCTTGATTGCACTTATATAACCATTATATAAAGTATATTTTATATAATTATTATGGGATTCCTTAATTTGGAATGGTTTTCTAGATTTCTACCTGCAATTTATTATATATTTAACTTCTAGATAAGCCACTCAGTGTGAAGTCTTTTTAACAGGTTGGCATAACTTTTCAGGACGTTTGCACACAGTTATGTAATATCGAAAATGCACAGGAGAGCACATTTGCTAATGAACGAAATAACCTCAAGACATTCCATTTTTTAAATATGACCTAATAGCTGTGAAGCCATACTTTGTAATATTAATTTACAAAATTAAGGTGAAAAAAGAGGTTAAAAATCAAGGTCTCCCAAAATATGTTTTTATATGTGTATGTGTCTGTGTGTGTGTGTGTGTGTGTGTGTGTGTGTGTGTGTGTGTGGTGGGGGGGTGGGGGGGGGGGGACTTACGGCTGGAGAGAGACATGCTCTGGACAGAAAGAGCCTGTAAGCGCTGGTTGGCTAATCTGGCTTCATAGCAATGTCTGGCATTATTACTCAAAAACTGCTTATGTAACTAAAAGTCATCACTGCACTCAGGACTTCATTGTTTTATGATGTATTAATTGCATCACTCTGTGTTTGTTGTCACCACAATATACATCAAAATATGGACTTCCAGGAAAGTTGCATACACCTATAATTATCTTGTATGTTTTGTTCACCTCATTAAAATAGTGGTGATTTGAAGAATCTAATAGTCAGGAGCGAGTGGCTTGTCTCATAGAAACATTTGGATTTGTAAAGTACACCTTGGAATTAATGACCTCACATGAAAAACCATTACTGCAATGATCATTCTCCATGACAGTTTAGCAGCTACAACTGGATATTTACATTTACATTTATTTATTTATATGATATGGATATGGGACTACAGTCAGCACTGATATTGAAAGCACTGATCTTTTCATTACAGTGTAGTGTGATTATGGTCATAACCACATGGATAGCCATCCAGTTCACCTGCACTTGGGAAAACATCAGCTGCGTGACCGAAGCTAACCTCTGCATCAGCATTGACAGCAGGCAAGAAACAAATATCCTGAAATGGATCTTCAGAAATAAACAGTGAAACTGAGAGGCTGGAATTACACAAGCATTTTCAAACACTGAAGGACTCATAAATGGAGAGGAAGTTGACGATAGCGAGGATGGGGGTGGTGCTTAGCAAGTTTCCATGTCAGAGATCACGCTGGCTGCCTGCGGACCCTGTGCACTGACTGACGTGGTGCAGAGACAGATCAGGTCTGACAGGGGAGCTGATGTGTGAGAGGGACACGGCAGGACCCAGGGCCACACTGGAGAGGGGAGGGAGTTACAGCCAGCAAAAAACAGGGTTTCATCTCTGGTGGGGTGGGAGGGAGAACCAGCAATCCCACCAATCCTTTCTGTCAAGTGCACCACCCCCAACCCCCAAGGGCATTCCAATCACAACATACTTTTCACTTACACCTCATTCAGGGCACCGCCATTCCAATAAAAATATAAAGCAAAAAAAAAATGTGCATTTCACTTAAAAATTGGAAATGCTTAGGGGCTTGAATTGGGTAATCCTGCACTCCAGAGAAGCATTGCATTGTATGAGAATAAAGGCTGAGAAAGATCATACCAGCATTCCTTCTTCCACATCGCCTAGAGACCAAATGCTATGGAATGAAGGGATACAGATCAGCTGCTACTGAGAAAATTATGCCACACAGCGCTCTTGTAAAGTGAATGCATTTGTTGTCAGTTTCAGTAATTAAGATGGGAAATTGGTTTAATTCTGCAAAAAGTCAGTTGCTGGATCTGTGCTGTCATTTTTTTTTCCATTTGGCTGCATCTGGCACAAATAAATAACAAAATAATAACGAGCAAATGCAGTCTAGCTGACTCCAGCTCATTGAGTGGACAGGACTGCTGAGGCAGTAGAGATTTCAGAGAGGTGTGAACAGAGAGAACAGGGTGAAACGGTGCTTTAGAGGAAACTCACTAACAGCATAGAAGACAATCGCCCTCAGTTTTACTGTTACATTATTATATTTACTCACTTCACGGATGCTCTAATCCAGAGCAATTTACAAAAGCACAGTAAAAAAGGTTAGGCTGAGAGCAGAGATGACACCAAATCAGCAGTGTCACAACCAATAATAGGAGTCATTACTTAACATACAAACAATCTGCTAAGTGCCACAGTGGGTGCAAGCAGGTGCACCTTGTAATGGATAAAAGTTTAGATTTCCAGCATGGGCACAGGTGATGACCAGTCGGGAGACACTTAGGATGGTACTATTCTCTGACAGGAAATAAAGATAGCACAAATACATGTGCTAGTCAGATGTGCAGTCAACCCTGAAAACCCATAAAATGACCTCCAGTCAAATGTAAATTAATAGTAATTATTGATATTTCAGAGGCAAACAGCTTGCTTGCAGGGCCACTTCCAGTCTGCTGTCTGGCAGAGGGCTCAGAGACTTCAGAGAGTGCTTCACTTATTGTAGGACATCAAGTGTATGGTACACTGTACTCCTCTGCTGGAGATGCAGGCATGTACCTCAGCCCTCAGTTTTCATGGAGTGGGAATAAAACTCCAAAGCAGGAAGAGAGAAAAGTCATAAAGTCCTTGTAGCTGGAGTGCCTAGTTCCAGCTCAGCTGTGCAGTTCCACCCGCAGCTTTGTAACTTCCCAATCCCCAAGGGCGCTCTTGTTCCATTTGAGCGAACGCTCCAGATTTAAAAATACATAAATTGCTCTGCGAGGTAGGTTTTCACTTGCAGAAAGATGTCCCTGTAGCCTCACAGAAACATTTGTAAGGTTTTCTTTTAATGTAGCATAGCACTTAATATATCATTCCATATATATTTGAATAATATAAGTACACTCTGCATGGCTGCGAGTCAAGCAAACAATCATAGTTATGGTTTTCCGAAAGATGGTTGAACTACTTCAGAGCCATATAGATTTGAGGGGACACAGGCTGCCCTAACCTGGTGCAGATGGATTCCCCAATATGTCTCTGCCTCACAAATGCTGGAGCAATAGTGAAAAGGCGACTCTCACTTGTTTTCTTTGGCACACATAGCCTGGCCTGCAACTAACTCTATGACAGAGCACCAAGATTACTGCTGAGAAAATAATTGCTCCCCAAATAAGACAAGGTCTGCATTGTTTTTTCTGCTTTTAAAAGTCCCTGTTTTTCAACGATTAGGCAATGCATTATGCTTAAATAACGTTGATAAATTCAAAAGTGCATAATTAAACAGGCTATCTGTATGAAACTACATGTATGCAATGATATAGACAAAGATAATCAGGCTTGCACCCAAATCTATTACAACAATATTGACATTGATAAAACATTGCAATGAACTGGTGTTCTTTTCATTCTCACAGTGACAACAATATCTCCCTCAATATCCACACCTTTGATTGAGCTTCAACATCTTCTGCAATAAGATGGACCCTCCAGAAATCCTTGGTGTTTGTTCTGATGGAATTCTGGGATTGCTGTGTATGCCCAGGCCATCCTTTGCTCAGCTCAGAGGCAACGCTGTCGTGCACCTCCGGAGGGCTGAGGGATTCTCGTCCTTTGTTCCAATGTCACACGCCACTGCCACACTGATTCCAGGCCTCTGCTGGTTGTCCCTTTGCGTTAAGGATGCAAAGGGGAAAAACAGTGCTTTACCAAGAAGTGGACGCTGAGTCAGCGATCATCCCGATTCCTCCCTTGTCAACGCATGTTAGGCCTGTACCCCATCAGGCAACCCCTTCCCCCTTTCCCCCACGAGCTGTCCTTGTCTGGGCCACTCTGCGTTTTGCGGGGGAATGAGGCTGTGCACGTCTCACATGTCACCGCGCAGATGCCCTGGGCTTCGGGGATTATCCAAGTCCTTCACTGCGCAGCTTTTCCTTCTGACGCGCCTTGTTTTCTGATTAAACCAAACACATTGGGCATGCAGAGCAAGCGCTGACAGTCGCGTCTCCAGCTTAACTTGAAGTGGTCAAATTAAATATTTGGATGCTAAATCTGGCCTTTGTCAAAGTCATACTTTGCCCTTTATGGATTTGTAGAAGTGCATGGCTGTTTTTGAAGTCTGTGCACTGAGCGTGTGGAATCCAGGCTGCAGATGGATTATTGGTCTCTGGCAAGTCCAATGCCTACACGCCGATATGGGCATGAGTCACAAGGTTTGTGTACAGCTGAAATGGGGATTTATACCACGGTAATCCTTTAGTAATGGCCCCATTAACGCTGTGGTTGTGGTGGCATTGATGGGATGCTCAGCGAACTCAGCTGTTGTTTCGCTCAGAGTGAGGACTTCAATCAAACATATTGATTTACCAGTAGTGTGGTATGCTGTTATCATATCAGGCTATGGCTTATCAATGATGAATTGCTTTCCATTAAATTTCAAGCAGTGCCCAAGTCATAAATCCCATTTTAAAAATTTTAAGGAGTTGGACTGACTTTTGTAAGGAACAGAAAATATTCCACTTACTGATGGAGAAGGAGGCTTGTCTTTCCATAACTCACTCTGTGTATGTAATGAGCAAGCAATCATAAACTGTGTGTAAAACCTTATGTAAAGAAAGTATTTAAAGCTTATCTTTTGATATATGTTTGTATTATATTGACTTTGAGTTCAGTTTTGTAATGTTTGTATCTACCATCACATTCTGTGGGAGGCCCGTGGCAGTCACCTGACCCATTCAAGAGATGGCGAGCAAGTCTGTGTCTCTTGAGTTGCTACCTTCATGGTTCATGTTCATCCGTAAGCACCATTCACACTGAAAGATATATCAACAATTAACAATAACTGTAACAGTAAAAATATGTTCAAATGAATGGAGATGGCCATACCAAAACGATAACTGCTGTGTACAGTAACTGACTTTTACAAAGAATATTTCCAATATTTCCATATGCAATAACTTTATTGTTAAAAATGTAAAGAGGAACTGTTAGAGATTATTTTTAATTGTGATCAACATGTTTGTCATGACAGATCATTCTGTGGTGTGTCAGCTAAGGAGCAATAGATATTTATTGTTATGGTTCATAGTTCTCACTCTCAATGTGATTGGACCTTTAAACTGATAGTCATACTATCTGAGACCATTCTGGGCTTGTGCACAACACCAAGTAGACATTTGCATTTTTATCCCCTCAGGCGAAGGGTGTGAATATGGACACTGTAGAGCTTTCAGTGAGGTAACTTAAGGATTCCCTTTTCAAGTGTATTGCTCTTTTTTACAGATATATTCCCCTCACGGGTTTGTCAGTGTTGTTCCATTCATGATGAGAAGTGCTAAACACAAGTACCCCGAGCTGCTGAACTGCATAACCCTTGTCATTCTCTGGTTTTCTGGATTGTAAATGGGACCACTCCAAATGTATGTACCTTAACTGATACTTTCTGCCACCATGGACCTGATGCACAGATATGTTCACGTCCTGTCTTCCCATACTCATCCAATATCTGAACAGGGATGGATTTTATTTCCTTGACAGGAAAAAGTCTCATTTTGCATATTAGCTAGGTTTTCCTGCTCTTGGCAGACCTTGTTCCTGATGTAAATAGCTGTTGCAACACTCCCCTGCCAGGGATCAGCACTCAAGGTTCAAGCAGGAGTGGCCTACTGCTGTCAGGTATGGACGTAGAGGGGGTGCAATGAGACTTTGGGATTGTCCCAGTGGGCCCGGTGTAATGTCAGCTTGAGAGACGCTGTTGTGCGGGGTGCTTTGGCGGTGGCTGCATGACAGGGGATGCCCTAGTTGCAATGTGGTGGTGCGACGGTGTCGTGTCTATGGGCGGCGTGGGTGGGAGTGACACGCGACGGTAATGAAGCCCGATGATGTGCCTGTCATCTCTCATTGGTGGCGGCTGTACTGGACAGCACTGACTCCCAGGCGAGAGGGGAGGAGCAGCCAGCCGGCAACTGAAGCATGGGCATTTTTAATCTATGCATTGCTAACATATTCATGTAATTGTTTTGTGTCATCTTCTGTTTTTCGAGGCATTATTTTATTTCACAACTACCAATTGATTTGTCACTTTGTTGTCTTTACTATATGGAGTCAAGCCATCTGATAATTTCACAAAATACAAAAGGTGTTTTCGATAGCATGCATTTAAACATTCACAGAAAAGCATCATAGATATTCGATATGAGAAAAAGAAATGCTCATATTTTTCAGTTAGGTCTGTGAAAGCCTTTAGGTTAAGTTTGAGCTAATCAGTTCACAAGCTGCACCGACAAACCACAATAAACTGAGACCAGGAACAAACCTGGCTCATTATTAAGTTATTCTCAACGATCCAGAAAAATCTCACTTTTCAGATTAAATCAGTGAGTGATTGAGGGTGAAACTCAAGGCAACAGCCCCCCTTTTCTAAAATTCAGCATTGAGCACTTGCACTACCTCAGGAGGAGCTCATAACTGTGCCCATCGCTTCTGATTTCCTGCCAAGCTGTTATTGGGGTAGCTGAGGTCAGGGGGTCCCTCAGAGGCATCACGGGTCTGATAGTGTGGTCTCAATGACCTCGCTTCCTTTCACAGTGAATTGCCGCCCCGACAACAGCAGCACAATGAAGATGCATGGCCACGCAGATACCAAATAAAGATTAACCTCTTTCAGATGGCCATCTGTCAAATGCCCCGAGGCCACCTTTCCTCATGAAAGTCACCCTAGAAATATGTGTACCACCACTGCAGTGTGTCAGTGTTAACCGTGCTTCATCAAGCTCATTAAAGTTGTGGAGGAGACTGGAGATAGCGTGCCAGTGTGTGCTGGACAGATTTTATTAACTCAGCCGATCAGTTGTAAAACCCGTGGGCACTGGCAGGCTGACAGTTTCCCTGCAGTTGATGCACACGGTGAAATCATGCAGTTTGATTCTAGAAGCATATGTACTTAATGAACTGTTGCAAACCCACAGGAGATGCACGATGAGTTCTGGTATTTTCGATTATTGCATTGCTCAGTTCAATAACTGTTAGATGTTTTGTATGTGAGGAGAACTCAATGTAACAGTGAAGCCAGATTCTCCTAACATTGCAGAACTCTGCCTGCTGCCATGGCAACCAGGACATGGTGACATTTTTAACAATGGCAACTGTGACCCCCTCATTCCCGCTCTTTGACTGACCTTTGAGCGAGAGCAGAGAATGTCCTTTCCACATTTGCTCTGGTTTTTCCACCTGGCATAAACCCCAGTTTAAATGGCACCTCAGTGTATGCCCTTTTTCAGTTGACTATTCCAAGACTACCAGCACCAGGCTTAAGTTCCATATTTGCATCAAGCAAGAACTGAATTAACAGTGGAGACACAGAAGTGGAGACATATCTGAAAAGCATGCAGCAACATACAACATCACGGGAGCTGCCTGGTTCTCATGAGGGCACAGCGCATGTCACCCCCGCCCCCCAACCCTTAGCCATCTCCCAAGATGGCTCCCACTGCCATCAGGCGTCAGTCAGGTCTCACTCAATTGCTGTATCCCAAACAAGAATCACTGGCAAAGTTGTTCTTTCTTATTTTTGAAGTTTTTAATGCTTTTTGCCATCCTCGTCTACGCATGGCAGAGGAACCTGTTCCTCCCGCCCTTTTCTGAGTATCACCTTCCGTCTCCTGGTCTCTGGAGGGGGAGTGGTTGTGGCGGGGCAGCAGCCATGCGTGAGGAGACTCATGTGTAATTGATGGCAGATACAGACACCTAGAGAGGCTGAGGGCCGGCTCTCTGTAATGCACCCTGACAGGACACGCTGTCAGCGCCGACTGCGCCATCCCCGACTGCACCGCCGCGCCGTGCCTTCCGCTCTCTGTGCTTTAATGCCGGGGGGGGACTCTGTGTTCTTTGTGGTCACTCTTCCATATGCATTAGGACTCTGAGTTCAGCGGGGGAGAGAGCAAAACATAAATATAGAAAAAAAGAGACAGAAAAAGACTGTTTAAACTAGTGTAAGTGCTGTTAAGCACTTCAGCAGGCCTTTGATCAGTGGTGGTATGTGTACATCCACACTGCTACTTGGATGTGAGTGAGTAACTAAATGAGCAAGTGAGTAAATAAAAGAAATTATCCTTGGAATCCCAGGTTCACGCTTGCCATGCTCCTATAATCCAATAAATGTCTCTACAATTCCAGCACAGATTACTCTGTGTGCCCTTGTTCCTGAAGAGCTATAACAAATAAGACATCTGTACACTTGCACTGTGCTAGGAAGGGTTCTGTTGGTGCCAGCTTTGTTCCCCCATTGCCTCCCTTGGTGCTGCCTCACCTTGTTCTCTGCGTTCCCGAAAAACAAACTGCATAATTCATGTCGCTGGCAGAGGCAGAGCCTCTGTGGCTGGGGAGGCTCCAGCTCCAGTGAGGCCCCACGGCAGACGACGGGGTCCAGCTTTGTACCTCCATCTGGAGCGCTGCACAGGCGCTTCCTTTGAGTCAGGCTGAATAGATGCAATCTGCACCCCTGGATCTTGGCCTGCACCGGACACCTTTGTTAGTCACATAGCATCACCTGAACATCTCCGCTGGACAGCAGTCTTGACGTCAATGCCCTGCTTATTTGAGTCATTCCAAAGTTACATTGTTATATTCCCCCGCTCCCCAGTAGAGGATGGTCAATGTTTGCAGAGGTCACAATGTTTTATGTAGGCATAAAGATATTGCCAATGGAGGAACTGTACCACTCCTTTCTTTTTTGGCCAATTTATTTTTCTCATAATTATTAGCTTGCAAACAGCAACAGACAATGAAGTAGCCCATTATGGTCAATCTCCTATGTATAGCTGCAATTATGCATAGTTTAGCTGCTGCAGCAAGCCCCTGCTCTAGTGTATTAGGCTTGCAGCACTTCACACAGTGACAGTCCATGTGTATGAAGTGGATATTTAGTGTGCATGCATGTATGGGAGAGAGTATAAGACAGAGTACAATACCTGACCCAATGGATTTTTAATGCATTTCCCCTCTGAGGTTGTTCCCCTACACCTCTGTTCTTTTGGTACTGTATGCCAGACCTTCTGGCTCTGTATGATATAAATAGCACTTGCCACGTGACACTTGTCTGGTTTTGTTAATCACAGATATCCATTCTTTCCCCAGCCCCTGCTATCTCTGGACTCCCATGAACAAGGCACAATTTTGTAAGTCTCTAGAGCCCATCCCAAAATGTCTCTTTCAGTGGACACAAGGGCTAGCAAATACACAGCTCAATAGTATATTGAATTAGACACATAAAGTTACTTTGCCATCATATTACCTTCATACCAAAACTGTTTCATAATTCACCCAGCATGTACAGCACTGCTGTACAATCTTTAGTGACGCAGACTTGATGGCTCTACTGCTGTCAACATTGTGGCTCGTTATGCAACTTGATGTGCTGTAATACGATGTAATTGATTAAATGTTCCTGATGGTGAAATGGATTGGGCTCCTTTGAGAGACTTACAAATAACAAAAAAACAAAAAAAGCCTGAAATCCCCCTCCACTGAAAGAAGTGAAGTCATTGTATCTCTGTAAGAGCGTGGCCATGGCTGCCAGCTCCAATGCTGTAATGATGTGGTGAAACATAGTCTATGTGCGTCACATTCGGGGTGACCTCCCTCACCAGAGGAAGTGCTGTCACACAAAGTATCCACAGCAATACACAATGTTCAACAAAAAAAGTTCTAGTTGATTGATTAATACGTGGGCCTCTTCAGTGATGAAGAACCACAGTGTCACTTCACAGTGCCATTTGGCAGGGATTGTGATGGCAGCTATCAGAAATCAGAATATTTCCTCTAATGTCACTGTGGGGCTCAGCAGTGTCACATACTAACACGTGTCAACAATTTTTGTCCAGCAAATCAGGTCTATCAGAATGTTTAGGCGGTGGGAAAGTGTGTGGGAGGGGTGTCAGGGGCTGGTTTCACCCCTGATCCCTCCTAACGAGATGTGGGCAATTATACATCAGTTTAATGGCCCCTGTTCACACATGGCTGCCCCTGTTGAGATCCACCGGAGCGACAGTCACACATTTGCAATTAGATGCATTTTGCCCGGTGGACTCATCTCAGTGCGCTCCTCTCTGTGACAAATTAAGTTTACATCAGAGTCACAAGAAGGGAAAACAAGTGTGTCTGCCTCAGAGATCACAGGGCCAGACCATAACCAGAGGCATAACCAATGGCGTGTTGCAGCAGGTACTGTTGTAACATCAATGACAGTTGGGTTTCTTGTGATTCCTGACATGGACATACTTCCGTTTCACAAATCTCCCTTTAATTGCAGTTGGATAAAGGCATACTCCGTTTTATTGTATTGCATGCTGCTTTCAACTAACTGAAAATTTGTCAATAGAACAGCTGAGTTAAAATGTTAGAATGTCGGGTAAAATGTCTAAAAAGTTTTGTTAATCATAAACTCTTTCACTTCAGTTAATCTTAGACTATAGCAAATGGCCATGTACTCACTGGATATGAATGTCTTGGCCAATGAAGCTGAATGTGCTGAACAAAATATAACATAGTGATCTGTCGTTTCCCCACACAAAATGGGTTTATTCAAAAACCACTTGTTAAAAAACGTTTGGTGGCGTTAGACCTTTAAGAAATTTGAAGGGGAGGGGCAAAGGGTCAGAGGGTAGGGGTTGCAGTTAAATTTAAGTTAAAAATTGGGGTGAGTTGTGAGCCCTCTTTTGTTTCATGTCATTTTGACCTTCATACAGACTGGTATATAATGTACAATGTACATTATATAAATGTAATATGTTAGTAGACTAAACATTATCACAAACCCTTCTCTGTAAAGGGCCACGGATATGTCTGGAGCCTTTTGCTTGAAACCAGCCATCATATGCTTTTCTTCTCAAAGACATCACCCTATATTTGAAAAATAATTCAATTCATGCTAATATCATACTGGCTCAAATATAAGGTGGTCTTGACATCTCACATCCTCAGTTATAATTGTCAACATGTTATTGTACTATTCAGCAGATCTGCTGTTGAATAAAAAGTGCAAACCACAGAAAATGCAGTACTAAACAGTTCTTATGGGATATCTCTTATTTCTTTACAAAAACAGAACTGAGGTAAGCATAACAGCAGCCACAATAGGAACCATTTTCTTCACTTTGTACAGTAGCCTATTTAGCTTGGATTTCATATCAGAAGCCCCATCATACATTTGCATCAGTTATCCATGGATTCAATCAGTATTTGTCCATAACTTTTATCTTATTCAAATGTAAACCCTAAATTCATTGGATCAAAGCAGGCCATGCAAATCATTCACTAAATACACGAGAGAAACCCATGAACTAGTCCTGAATCCAGCTCTCCTCATCTACAGACCTTACAGCGATGGAAGGATGAGAATGACAACTAATGTCAGTTTCATTTGTGGAAAAACACATTTAACAGGCATTTAAAGACATTTATTTTGTATTTAGCCTCACCTAGGAAACCATTTCAGCAGTCAGAACATTCTGAATTCTATCTGACATTTTGCTACCCTTGTTTGTGAAGCACAGACCTTGTATAAACAAGGCTGCTATGTAAAGGAAGCGTAACAAATATATGTTCCTTGACACCAATATTTACAAAAACAAATGAAAATGATTTAAAAATTGCATTCCAAATTGCAACAGCATGCAGCTGTTGAAATGGTACTGTTCACCATTCACTTACCTGGTTCCTGTATGACTGTGTAATCGGCTCCACTAAAGTACCTTGTCTGAAAGTATAGGTCACTATTAGGCCAGTAAATTAGTTGTACGCCCCAAACAGTGTCTGCTCCGTTCATGTTGTCATATCACAGGCAATGATATGCAAGTTTATCTCTAACCAACCTGTATCATCACTTCCCAGGTTATTTTTGTTGGCCTGTTCCAAATGAAACCACATAGCGCAGACAGGAATAGAAATGGTGGAGCCAAGCTGCCATGAAATAGAATACCTATTTCCAGTTCATGTGCTCTCTCACACAAACCCAAAAACAAAAACACTTGACCACAGTCATTATTCAGTCCCCAGTCATTTCTCTATCAAAATGTACCACTGATTGACCCTACAGGCCATTCACACATCTTCCTTGATGCTTGTTTATAGCGTTCAATGTGTTTCTAGAGAAATGGACATGGTTTAGAGTTGAGGGGAGCAAAGAGACTGAAATTCCCCACTGGCAGGTTTCCTGCCCACCACTGAGTTCGAGGCAGTGAAGATGAAGGTTCGGATGTTGGCCTGTGTGGGAAGAAACCTGTCTGATGTTTTGGGGAGACTGATGAGTGCCAAAGTCAAACAGCTAGCAGGACTTTGTTGTCCATGTCCTCAGTTTTCTTTCTCCCAGGGTATGGGCAATGAAACATTAAAAGTCATGCCGTTAACTCTAAAGTGACTTGCAGGAGTAATTTGCTTTGGGTTAAAGTTTGAATTGCTGGTTGCTTTGGGATAACACACAATATATATTTCTCCTTTTTTAATCATGACCAAGCACAGTCTCTAGGGTTACCATTTCCTTTAAAGATGTCTCTGACAAATTACGGTGGCATTTACCGAATTTTTCTTTCCTAAACTTCACACCATGAAGCAGATTGAAAATCAGTTTAGTACTGATTCAATAGCATCTCACTGACAGCAACAATGGCTTAGTAGAACTTGCAAGGTCTTTTGTTAATCAACAAAATCTTGTCACAATAACATCAGTATACCTTGGAAAATCGCGTTTTCAACACCAATTGTAACCAATTACTTGTGTCCCTTAAACTCCCAGAAAAAAAGATAACAAAAACTATGTAGTCCTTCAAAACATTTTTATGATAACATGAACTATACAAGGGGATTCAAGCTTGATCCCAGTTTAAACAGCATTGAAGTTTGTGATATTACATTGAATGTCATGGAAATTAAAGCTTTAAAGGTTATGAACAAATATAGCTACTGAAAGAAAGCAGTGCATCTGATGTTTATCCAAGGATTTTCAGCCTTTTCTCTTGAGCCATAACTTTGCATGAGATGCTATGCTACTACATACCTGTCAAAGTGAACGAAATGCACCATATGGTGTGAAACTATCTTTTTTTCTTGAGTATAGAAATCAAATGGCTTTGTGTTTTTGACATGGAAGAGGAAAATGTATATGGTGTGTGAACAGTTAAATTATTATTATCATTATTATTGAAAATAGACCAAGTGCTAGGTTTTGCTCAATTATTTGCCACTGAATAAAAATAAAACTGATTTGCTTCTATGCTTAACATTCAGATAGTTATAGAGCATGAATACAGTTCAAAGTCCTCCAGGTAGCTGCACCTGAGGTATCATCAGCTATGGGTAGCTGCTTGTGGTGGATTAAAGCATATTGTGGCAAGGTAAGTTTTACAGAGGGTGTGTTTATGTGTACAGATAGCTTTGTTACAGCCAGAGTTAAAACGAAGTCATTCAAAAATCCTTCATGTGAATCTTTTAAGACTACACATAAATGCAGCACATAATTTCTCATATCAGACGCAAGGAATTTTGATTTTCTAAACCGTAGCAAAAATGCTAACCTATGAGACAAACCTGATGAGGATCTTGTGGATTGGTGATGTGATAAGAACAGGAGGGCATTATGATGTCCTGTGCACTGTGTCCGCTCATATGGTTCAGGCTAGGCGTCCTCGCTGGTTGATTGAATGGAAAACGCACACTAGTCAAGGATCTCCGGTTGTCCAGAGTGTGAACAAAGACTCCTCTCTTTTGGATGATCCCAGTCTGACAAATGAAGGACACGATAAAGCAGGCCCAGACAGCAACAATATTACTTTTGTCTGGAAGTCGGTGAGAAAATGCACTTGCCGTAGCTGCCTCCCCCTCTGTTTGTCAGAATAGGTTAAAGGCTAGAGGGGGAAAGGGGGACAGAGAAAGGGAAACTGACAATCTCCAAAAAGTAATTGACTTTGAGACGAATTGAACTGGGAGAAGAGAGTCCACTGCTTTGTGCACTGCTGTGTTGTGCTTTGCACTTTGTCGCTTGATCAACCTCAGCAACGTGAATTTAGCACATTACAATCCATCCCCAGGACCACCGCTCACATTGTTACTGGATGGGGCCTCAGAATGGTAGTTCCCCAGCTATGTATTCCGTTCATCCATGCAAATGTCTGGCACTCTGAATGATCTTCTACATACGGACAGATAGATGCGGTTTAGTCGCTGCATGTGTTGCATGGAACTTTGTCCACTTAATTCGTATAATTCATCATGCCTACTGTGCAATACAAATTATATAGAAAATCTAATGTTTACTGAAAAGCACTGCATGGTTTATTCTATCTTGTTGCAAAATGCAACCTTTGTATTGAGGACTGCCCCAAGACCTGAGATGTTCTGTGTCACCACAGGCGACCAGTCTGAAGCAACTGGCTCCATAACAACTCGTATCTTCCAGAGTGCAGTAAGGAGGATGCACCATTCTTCCTATTTCATCTCCCCATCCCTCTGATTACTACAGTGTTGGTCTAATTCCTTTCAATGCAGGGCAATCTCTGATAGGATTTCATTCATCGGTGGAAACAAGCCCCCATGTTCAGTCCCCCTGCCCCCCCCCCCCCGGTCAATCCCAGCATCACACTTTACAATCTGCCTCAGCTAAATAGCTGTGCCATAGATGGAGATCTCCACTTTGATTGAGGGAGACTGTCAATTACCGCTCAAAGTCATCTGGCATTTAACAGAACTTATACTTCTAGCTCCCTTTTGATTGTGTCTATTGAAATGGAGATGGCTTTATCTCATCTCACACCTTTTCGTTTCAGCCTTCCCCACATACAGATGTTTAGAGGGGTATCGTCTGCGTTGTTCCACCCAAGCGACAGACACATATCATCAGAAAAGCAAGCAAACAAGGAAACAACCAGCATTTTGTTTTTTTTTTTTCTGGGGGGCAGGAAAATGTGCACCATTGAAGTATGAATTTTTTTTTTTATTTCAAATATTCTAGATTTATCTCCAGTGACAAATAATGATCTTTTTTGATAATACCCTCATAAAAATAAAAACAAGACAAATGCCAAATCATGCACACTAGTGTACATATACAGCAAATGAAGCAGTCCCATTGAATCCCACCTGGATTCTTTTAGTATCTTCCCATTTCTATTATATCTATATATATCTATTCATAGTTAACTGATTGATTGGCATGATCACCATTTAAATATGCATATGTAGCAAAATAATTTGTATGAGCAAAATAACTCCAAAAATCCCATTTATTATTTGAATTTATTCAACAATTCCAAAAAAATAGACAAACATAACATATTTCATTTACAAGCTGTCTTAATCTGTTTCTGCATTCAGTAAGGCTCCTTTCCCCACTCACTGCAATCTCATTGGCTGATGAAGATGTATTTGATTGTTTGAAGCAAAGGATCTCTTATAAAATGACAGGGGTAGTAATGGCACATGCACATCCATGCTGACATTTTTCAACAATCTCAATAATGCAACGTCCTGTACCCCTAAATGTACCCTTAACATGTGTCATTGATCAACTTAACTATAGTGGAGTCTGTGGCCTTTAATCAACACAGGTCTACAGCTCAATGTTCTCGCTAAGGAGCTCAAATTGGATATCAGTTAGGAGGTTAAGTGAGTATTACGATAAGGCATGAGTTTCAATGACTACCCATTGAGTAAATGAACAACATGAAACTTTTCTCTGTGGCTTAGGATAACTGGTTGAAGACCTTTGCCCTGTTTGGCATATGGTTTGAGAATGATGGCTATTAAACAGTCAACTGAGAGTTTTAATAACAGATGAAAGATTAAGTTTACCACCAATTTCATGTGCCATTACCACACTGAAGCCTGATACAAATTACAGTAGCGCAAGACATAATGCTGAGGATTGCTAGATAAAATTATATTACATGACATACATGGAGTTTCCCATCAAACTGATACAGTAATCCATCAACAACAGGCAGATGAGACAGGGACAGAAGGTAGGGAGTGCTGACAGAAGAGGTATGTTTTTTAGTGCTGAACAAGTGGACTACTATGTTCTCCTGTTAGAAACAACCTGCATAAACAACATTTAACCACATGTTTGGCCCCATGTGCTTATGGCAGGCATTGCACTCAAAGAAAACATCAAGGACAAATGCAACCACCAAGTGGCAATGTGCTCAGTGTGAAAATCAGAACAGCCATTTGAAAGAACATTTAAATACCAGTTTTTTCATGATCTGAGGCTTTCGTATGTCAACATGCCAACATCGTCTGTTTTCAGCAATGTGGTGCCCCTTCATCTACTTCTCACTCACAAAGCATGCCTATGCCTTCAAAGGCAATTTCTCATAAGATTCTAAAGAAGGGATTCACAAAGCAATGACTGCAATGATTTTTGCACATCCTTATTTTACATTTTGGAACAAAGGAAAATACTGATATGCTAAGAAGGGGGTATAGGACAGCAAGGCAGGAATCTCTGGCAAGTCGATCAAGATTGGATTGGGAGGCCCATGTCCTTTCTGCAAGAGATACAAGGTCGGCTTTTTTCAATCCAGCAAAGTAGTTTCAAAACAAAAATGTCAGCATATCTGACTGGGTAAAAACACCAGCACGTAGAGTGGGTGCCACTCACAGCTTCCTCTGCACCCTCAGGACAAAAAGAGTCAATTTTCAGAAAGAAGATATCAAGAAAAACAGAGAGAGAGAGAGGGAGAGAGAGAGAGAGAGAGAGGGAGAGAGAGAGAAAGAGAGAGAGAGAGACAGAATCTGAAAAAGCGCTCTGGTCAGGAAGCCTTCCGTTACTTCTTTTTAGTCAGCATAGATGATGAACCCAGAGAAGGTGCTGTACTTGTTGTTGTTGCCTCCATGGGCCTTGCCCCCATCCAGCTTGATGTAGACCTCATCGCCTGCATCCAGGTGGAGAATGACACTGTTGCTTGCGTAGTCGTAATTCTGGTCTGCATCTTGGGCGATGGCACTGGCCCTCACCTGCAGAGAAAGGGGTGAAGCGGTCAGTTAGATCACCCTGTTCAGATCCAATCTGAAGATTATAACGGGTCCAAAAATCAATTTTCATGCAATAGCTAGAATATTGTTGGACTGCTGTTCAATGCAAATCATACACCTGTGAGATTACACAACTGTACCTGTTTGAGTTCCTTAACAATTTATGTTGCATTGTCTCCATATTAGATGAAAGGACTCAGCTAGTGCCATAAGGTGTTGCACCTTATTGTCAAACCAACAGGCTTGTTTTTGATAAGCTGCCATTCAGTGCTACAGAATGAAGGGTTTCTATTTCTGTAAATATGAACTTGTTGACCTACTAAATGTGGTGAAATAGTGCTCCACTCCATTCCTGCTCAGTATATCCTCAAAACATAACCATACAGCTATATATGAACTCAGTAAAGCTGTTGGAAATTATATGTTCCATCACCAGACTCATCTCTTTGTCTGCTTTGACTATAATTTAATTTTCAACTGTACACACACACACACACACACACACACACATACAGACAGAAAAAGCAAGAAGTGGCAAAATAAATGAAAAAGCCAACAGTTATTTTGTGTTTTTTGTATGGGTCATTTTAGTGTGTTGTTTAAATACAAATTTGTCCTGTGATTGGAGCTCCATATAGACTTTCAGTATGTTTTCTCCTTGCTGGTTTCTGAGTCCTGTCATTTCTGAACTATTGCACAGTGTATGCTGCAACACTGAATATTTATAGTGTACTTCAGGTGGAGGTCTATTGAAATGTACAAATATTCATACAGTATTAATACATGATGAATATTTGACTTATTCCCATACTTAACATTGCCCTTTTTGTGGAAAAAAAAATCTATTTATAGCCCCTGTTCAAAACTATAACCCTGGCTTGCAGCTTTAGAAAAGTACGATTCAGTTCTGTATCACGATCTGTCTCACGATTAGTTTTCCATTGCAATGTAAAACCGGGAGCCAGATTTTATGCATTTTGTTGGTTTTGCAGGAGCACAAAATAGTCAGAGCAGTTGTTTTGGGGAGACTAGTGTGCGTCAATACAATTTGAATTTGGCTGTAGATGTGCATCTTTGTATTTACTCCAAATTTCCCAAAACATGGTTTTTTCTTTTCACTAAGGTTAAATGATTTGTCTATTCTTTTCACACTCCTATCATATATACCCTTCCTCAGTATGAACAAAATAGCCTTAAGGAATAAACAATGTGTTTGATGTTGAGGACACTTTTATCATTCTCATTATTAAAAAGGATTTGAAAAAAATCACGGATACACAAAGCTAGAGCTCATATCATTATAATTTAAAAAGCAAATGCATACTTGAAATAAACTGTAACGATGAACAAAGATAAAACTTTCATTATCAGTGTAGGTGAAGAGTATATCTTTCATGTGAGTATTTTCATGTGTAATGGTTTTTTCTGCTTTGGAAAATAACAAAAGATGATGTTGATATGTTCAGCTACCACATCATGCTATCACCTGATGGGGCTTAAATATGTATATTGACATTTCTCTGCAGCACAAGAGTTCAGATCTCATCTGAATGCCAAGCTTAACTGTAGGACCAGGAGCCTGAAAATGCCTTGGGACATTGTAACATTATTTCCTCTAGTACATGTGAGTATCTTATGCATGATAACTTCTAAGGCAGTTAGTGTATATACATGAAAGATTTCAAGAAGGTTAGCTGAATATCTGCAATACAGCTGCAGACACCACATGTCAAAATTAAGTGCATATCAACACTGAAGGTACAACATTATGAATAGAACCAATGCAATTAATCTTTTAGGAAATAAAAATATACAAAGAATGTAAAAATCTGCCTAAGTAACAAGGTTCTAGCATATTACCTATGCAAAGCACCTCATCTTTTTTCACGTCCTCTATATTGACCTATACACACCTTTTACCCTCCCCCAACAGAACATCCCCTGCCTCAAAATCTACCTTGTCCCAGCAGTGTAGTATCCCCTGGGGTAAGAGCTCTTCTTCCTTAGCTGTCAATCAATGTGTTTGGGAAGGCTATAGCTCAGCTCGTTATCAACCATGTTTCCGATTGTCCTCTGACCCGGCAAATTAATCGCTCTTTCTGGATCGTGTCAGTGCTGCACTGGGAGAAGGGCATGGGACGAAGTGTGGAGACAGAGTATATAGGCTGTAGCTTGTGCCTCACTTCTAAGGAAAAAGCACTACAGCAACACACCAGCCATGTTTCTGATCGGGTACAAATCATAATTCTTTGTTTGTGTCTGGAAGTGAAAATTATACTAATACTATACTCGAACAGGAAAGGTAAGCTAAGAATTAACTACCCAGAGCTCTCACCATCTGGAAGTTACTTAAAGGGTACTGCGCTGCCACAAAAACTGTACTCTGAGTTGCTGGAGGTAACAAACGATAAGAAGATATGTTCACATCACCTGAGCAGGATCTGAGGATGTGCATGACACGAGATTCAGATTTTTATGCAATACTTTGTAAGTGCAAACACATTGCCTCATAATTTCAGTTGAGCAGCTTTTTTTGAAGGACATCAGATCAGAAAAATAATGTAACCCTTCCAACTGATTTTTATCTATCCACTTGCAGTTTATGTTAATGAGCGGTACTGTAAATTACTGTGTATATACCCAGTGTTTCTAAAGTGTGGTTTTTGTAATGTTTTTATATTAGCCTATTTCATAACCCCAACCCTACACTAAATATTAAGCCCAGCAACAGCAACATACATTTAGGCAACACAGAACATAGTTAAGCAATTGTTCTGCAAATATAACTGTTAATGGTCATTTAATGTACATTGCAAAACAAGTGAGTAAATGTAAAACATGTGAGCCAAATAGAAAATATACCTATAAATTACATATGTATAATTAATTTCTATCCATACGCTTTCAGATATTGAAAAATACAAATCTTGTGAATATTGTTTCATGTTTGAAGATATGTTATGATGTGCTCTTTAAAACATATTGTGTCATATATTTCAATTGCTTCTATGTTCCTTGAGCAAGCTACATTTATGGAGTTCCTCAGTTATTATTTTTGCTCAGCAAAATGTTTCATTCTCAAGGCAATGGGAGGATTTGAACTGACTATATTTTTTAAATAATCTTCCTTAAAGAAGTGCAGTACATTATTAACAGCACTCACTCGCTGTGGTATTTTGTCTCTCGTAAATTCAGGATTAACTAATACAGAATAAAGAGTATATGCAAAATGTTAGATGTTAGCACCATCCTTTTATATTTGGCCTCCCAGGAAATGCACGGGCATGGACCCAGTTCCTGGTTCTTAAATCTGCCTGAAAGCTGGCCGAACAGGTGGCAGGGATAAATTGAGTAATTAATTGCCCATTTAACCGGGGCACACACAATAGACGTAGCAACACATCTGAGGTCCTGATGCTGGTGGGACTTCTGTGTGAGACAATTTTCTGGAGATTAGCTCACCGTTTATGTATTTCATTACTGGGGACTCTGGACGTTTCCCCTCTGGTTGGGAAACAGAACGCAACAATTTGGACGAGCATTATGTTCACTGAGGCATATCCCTCTGTAGTGCCTGCCATCAATTCCATTCAGATATTATTGAAAGTGCCTTGAGTTGCACATGAAATCTCAATTATGCGTTCAAGGAAAGTCGTGAACGCTTGCCAGCTGAAAGAGGACACTTAACTTCTCAATTGAAAAAGAGGTCAGCAAATTTCTTCGAGGACAATTTACTGATATGCTATGCTTCTTACCACATAAAGACAAACAACAAAACAGTTGCAACAATGCACTGTTGCAGCCATTTCATAGAATGAAAGAGAAAGACATGCTTTTAACAGACTAATGTCATGTGATGAAAAAACATTTGTCTGCATTTAAAAGCTTTGTGTTTCAGAGCAAACCAAATTAGTCTAAACTGTTTGACCCTATGGGACATAACCAAGTTTTATCTGTTCTGGATCTTTCTCTGTAGAATTATTATCTTTTATATTATATTATGTAATTATTATTATTATTTTTATTATCTATATTATCTTTAAATATTTGCTAAATATTCTATTATTGGACACTTTGAATAGCTTTTTGAAAGGCTTAAGAAGATCAGCAAATGATGTGACTTTCTTATTTCCCTTTTTTTATTTAGCACGCCAGGGTGAAGCATCTATCTGCCTCTCTATGTGCTGTTTAAATGACTATAGGCAATTCGATTGAAAATGGCAATGTGATTACACTTCAATGACCACAGCAAAGCAACAATAACAAGAACACAACTTCCACATCAATTTTGAATCAATAACAACACCTGTGCATGTACACACACACACACACACACACACACACACACACACACCAATTCCTCCTACATGGGCAAAAGCAGAAAGGCATATCCGCCTTGCCATTGGAGACAGAAGTGGATCAATAGTTCAGGAGATCAGGGCTACTGCTCAGAATATTGAGGAGAGGAAAGCTATGCTAAGATGAATGCAAGCTCACACAGAGACAGACAGGGAGAAATTAGCCTTCAGTCTTCCTGGATGACTTTTTGGAGATTCACAGTAGGACCTGATCAAATGCAAGTTCAAGGGCAGTATGGGCTGAGACAGGTAAAACCTCTTAGTACATGTGTATGTTGTATGACCACAGCAATTACACACGAACTAAGTTCTTTTCACTTACTTTGGATCCAAAAAACAGAATGACATACACTGTAGTTCTTTTGTTGCTCTTAAAGAATCATCTGATGTGGGTGTAATTTATACCTGTTGAGATAACATGTATTTCTGTATCTGCCCATTCATACAGTATACATATCTGTGGCAAGTTTAGATAGATATATGCATTTTTGTATTGCCATTTTTATTTGGCATTCTTGATACATCTTGCCCTGTGAGTCCATGGTCCTGCGTGGGCCTGCTGGCTGGACAAGAGTGACACGCATATGTCCTGTCTTGGGTGGCCCATTATTCACAGAAAGCCTGCTTTTCCCTGGGCTCCCTCATTACTCAGATTTACATCATGGAGCCAGATGGTGAACACATCTCTATCTGACCATCACATGCATTTCAATCGCACTCTTTTCACCTCTTGCAACCTACTGTTACACCACTTCTCTATCTTTCACACACAAAAACTGTACAATTGAAATTAACCCATTATTCAACATTTCATGGAGCTTCATGAAATCACATTAATATTAAATGTCACTAAAACATAGTACAAACCTACAAAAAAGAACTTTTTTTAAGACATCTTGCTAAAGTTCTTGCATCTTAGCTTTCTGTAGTACAGTTCCCTACTAAATTAAAACCAAAATTGTAAGGCACAGCTTGTGTGTATTGAAGATAAAGATTGTATGCAGCCACAACTTTTAAAAATTCACCTAGATTATTTTCCTGCTTCTGCAGCTAAGCTATTCATTGCTTCTGGCTTCAACTCCAAGAAGCATATCACTGGATAGACAGATATCGGTGCAGACAGTCAACCTCCTCGATCTCTCCGTCTCCATTCAAATGCGTACCAGTTCTTGAAATCTTAAGTCTCAATTTGAAAGGAGCATTCATCCAAGTTAATTTATGACAGGTAAGTGAAGGAAGACTGCTCTTATCATGTTCAGATCCTATAATCTATGATATTTGATACTACATATCAGGAAAGTTCATGGCAATCACTCTATGCAATAGGGAACATGTAGTGCTGGTTATTGAAGCTATGCTTGATCAGTTTAAAACAAAAGGGGGCATAGCTCAATGGCAGAGCATGTGACTGCAGGTAAAACACACATTGGTTAAAGTCAAGTGCCCCCTAACTAGCTTTTGGACCTTGCTGGTTTAAGTCATACTGGATGACACTGCCTGCTAACTGACAAATTGTAAATGTAATACTTGAATGAGAGACCTGGTTGTGCTACAGGAGGGGCATGAGAGCGTGCAAAATAATGGGTCAACCTTTAATTGTTATGAATCTTTGAAAGTAGTAAGGCAGGTGCAGAGCTCCAGCAAGGCTAATCGAACCCACACACACACACACACACACACGCACACACACACACACACACACACACACACAGACACATGCACACACACACACGCACACACACACACACACACATAATTTAATTTCATAAAATGTTCTTGTTGTTCTCAATCTGGCTCTACAAGACTGTCCATCTCATCAAGTTCAGTTTAACTGGATAAATACAACCATACTTCCATTACGTATAGTTTTGCGGTGAGCATTCTACTGTAAAGCTCCAACTGCGGGATAACAATTCTGAGGGACATTTGCGGAGGGCCTAACTGTGGTACTGAAGAAACTCACAGACCTGATATAGGCTTTATTTGCTGCCCAAATAGCCAGTAACATTTCTTTTTTTTTACCTCCACATTCTGACAAAGCCAATAAACTGTATGGATATGGATAATCTCAGAATCCCAGATGGCTCCGAATAATAACAAGTGGGAATTGCAAGGGTGGAAGTGGAGAGAAACACTGAATGAGACTTTAAGGGTTGCCTGCCCTGCTGTGGTGTTGGCCCTCTTTGTGTACCCTTCTGATTAAATCTTGGCAGCATAATATCGATGTGCAAACAAAGCCTGCTATTCTTAGCTGAAACTCCTGCCTTAGGGTGAATATTAATATGAACTATACTCATAAGCACACTGATCTCTTATTATAAGGTGTTGGTTTGTGCAGGGACTTAGCTGTAAGTCTGTGTGTGTGTGTGTGTGTGTGTGTGTGTGTGTGTGTGTGTGTTTTCAAAAAACGTTGCCTTAGTGTGTGTACAGGATGTATTTCCTGCACAGAACACTGAAGGCTTCATTTCCTGTTCTGCATATGAATAGTTTTCTTACACTCATATGTCATCTTTTATTATTTACAAATCATAGCATTCAATTGTATTTTTTGAGTGGCCACAATAGTCTCATACTGTATGTGTATTGCCAAATAGATAATTTTGGTACTGGAAAACAGACTAGTTTAAGGCCTTCCTCAGTGAAGGATATACCCACCTGTTATAATTACAGTTATAGCTATGTACATTTGATGTGTGGGAATGAAATAAGCCAATCAAAGTGAGCTCCATACATTGTACCTGTCTGGAGGAGTCTGGCTTTACTGCGAACAGAGGAGAAATGAGCAAAACATCACTTATAAGCACTTCCATTCTGATGTTAAGCACTAGTATTGAGGAAACGTTACCAAGTGTTCTGCCAGTTCACACCTCACCACATGATATGTCAAAACAACACTACTGTCATGGTCCACGGATACATCGTCTCTGCATTTTATTCCACCAGAGGAGATGTGTCGTCACCTTGGAAGGGCTGAAGCTGACAAACTAGTCATAGACTGCAGAAAACAGGACCATTTACAGTTGGAAAATGCCAGAGTACACTTACCCAGAGTGATGTGATTGCAGTTCTCAGTGGTGTTATTACAATCAAACAAGTACTGTGCACGTTTGATGTATAGCAATCGCAGGTATTTATGTTTTTTTTTTTTTTGTCTCTGTACTATATCCTGAGGAGGTTTTTACCATTTTATAAAGAAGACTACACAACATGATCTTTATGAGCAACCCAGGTTTCACCAGGGCATGGATAAGCCCCTAAGCAAAACAGACATCTTAAAATCAAACAGAACTGTACTAATATCTCAATGTATCACTTTAGATGTACTGCACTATTTAAACACTTTACATATGCTTGGATTTTATAGAAAAATGGCCAATAAAATTAGTTTCATTTAACCACAGATATTTTGTCATGTCATAAGTACACACTGAGAATGTGTTACACATATTATTTCTATTATTATTATGAGCAGCTGCAGCAGGTAAGGTAGCATTTGTAATAGTAGTATCAGCAGCAGCAATAGTAGTGTTATCATAAAGAACCACACTTAACATTGCAGTGTTATACAATGTATTACGTTAATAATTATTAACGTAAATAATTATTTCAAATCTAGCAGAACTCAGCATGTTTTGTAGAATCCAGCAAAACAGATTTCAGACTGTACACTGCTGCTAAAAGCCAGCTAAACCTTTTTCACTGGAGGTTTAATATTTCCACATACCGTCATTCTGTTCGGGCTGTAACCTCTCATCTCCCCGCCATCCGACGTCATTTTCCAGAGATGTTAATGAACGTCACATCTGTCAGATTACTCACGAATCCAGAACACAGAGGGAATGTGCTCTACTTCTCTCCTGTTGAAAATGTGTCCCAGAATCAGCAGCACCTCTGAAGTCTGGCAAAACGTTGACGGCTCAGATAGTGATTTTGTTCTGTCATGCATATCTCACTTCACAGCCCCACTTACTGATCATCAATTCAGTGGGGACTCTTATGGCAGGCATGTTTATGAATTTATGAATGGCATAAAGACAATGAAAGCCTGTCGGGTAGATGTGAGGCGGAAGTTTCCTAACAAAAGGATTTAAATCATTGAATCAAATGAAACTATGTTACACATAGCGCTCTCGGCAAAGGGACTGTCACAGAATGCTTCGCAGCCATTTCAATTAAACGGTTCAAGTCATTGTCAATGTATCTTAAACAGTGACAATGATTTAGTGGCAGTGCTAGAAAGAGATGGGAGGTGAACAGTGCCAAGCAGAAACAGGTGCATTTTTTTCATTTCCATTCTGTCCTGTGTTTTGGCTATGTTGCAGAATGGAAAAACAGCAGATCTGCTAAAAAGAAATCTTTCTGTTGAACATTGCAGATGCTTGATGGTACTGTTCATACAGTGATTTTCAAATGATTGTTTAATGTTGTCTCTGGTTCTTTTTTCTCTAAATGTATTTCATTTGTGATAATGCTCTAATTACAAAAAAAAAAAAAAAAAAAAAACAACTAATGACTAATGACAACTAATGGAAAGTAACAACTGACATGTCACCTGTCTCATTAGCATAAATAGGTGAGAAAATCAATTGACTACACTGCTTGTTTTGTGATTGGTTTAGAGAGCATTGGGTGCTGCTGTAATTTAGCTTGGCTTGGACCATTGGTTCAATAGTGTAATAAATGGCGAGCAAGAAAAGGCAAGAAAAGACTAAAGAAGTGATTTCTTTCAAGAGACAAATAAAAGACGTGCAGTGTTAGCTGGGGTGTTACATTAGCAACATGCTTTTCCACCCTGTTTTCCAATGACAGTATCTGGTGTTGTCACAAGGCATTTTCATTTGCGGCTGGAATAAAAGATACTCCAATAAAGGCATTATAAATTGTGTTTCGCTTCTCTGGTGTACAAAGGAAACCAATATCATTCACTCTGCCCCTTTTGCACTCAGTGAGTCAATTCAGGTACTGTATTCCTGTCTAACATATTAATAAATTAACACATGCTGGCAAAGAATGACACATGACATTTATTTATACTCTATTTCTAAATAGACTGATTTGTGTCAAAACATGAGAGTCACCAGAAATGCCTGGAGAAATGCGAAGGCTAGGAGACTACTGTTCAGTGAAAAATGAGTCACTGTACCAAATCTTAAAAAAATGGCAGGCATAATGGGGGTTAACCAAATGATAATAATGATGAATAAGAATGTGTCCTTCCATCATATGGTACAATAAAAACAGCAGAATAGTCAATCACTTAGCAACGGATCAAAATCAAAGTCGATTCCAAGGTCAGGGACTAAACTCTAAACCCTAGTCCCGGGACTAAACTCTTTCATTGTGTTCATATCCAACATCCTTCCTTTGAAAAAATAAGTCACATTAAGTAGTACCCTATAGTCACTGTGGTGAGGGTGCAAGCAACTTCACTACATTTCCTAAAAGAATATTCTTTGACTGTTGGTGATTCTTATACAGCTTGATATTCTCTGTGAAAGGCATGGGGCTGGGCAGTTGGGGAAGGGAGGGTTGAATTAGAAGTTATCCAAACGTCAAGACGTTCACATAAGAACATCCCCACAGGCAATATTCACTCTTGTGTGTGGTTTCCTTATAATGAATAACTCTCATGAGTCAACCTCAACTACATGCTTGAGTCAGACAAATACCCCGTTCCCTGATTATTTTAGTCCATATACATTGTGCTTTCGTTGACCAAGACATCTGCTGTCCAGCATGAGCAACTGCTGTGACACATTTTAGGTGTTGCTTACATTGTTATATGTATTTGACGGGCTAAAAAAATAACAGTAGGATGAATAGATACAATCTTATCCAATACATGAATTAAAGATGTTCGACTTGGAAGATACCTCCTGCCCTTTAGTTTTTCTCAGAAAATAACGGCTTTCAGGCTTAATAGCACTGCTATACCTAAATACTGAAGCTTGTTACATTCCACTTGATGAAGTGTCAAGTCCAATGTCTAATTACACACTGGGTCAAGGAGCAAGATCCTACATAAGGCCAGCTTGCCAAGAATTTGAGTGAATGGCACTTATAGCTTTTGTGGTGCACTGGCAGGCAGTGTTGAAAGGCTGGTCAAGTTTAGGTGAATTACGGCCATTGAGGGATCGTGTGTGACAGAGCGTTTCTCTCACAGCAGTCACCTTCCCAATGAATGCTCTCTGCTCCTGTTGATATACTTCAGTTCACATTGTATTCCTCTGAGGGCAGAGAGTAAGAACCTGCTGTATATTGGGAATTCAAGGCAACCTTGGGTATCAATTCATTCTTAACTATTTTCCATGGTCTGGAGCTGTCATTTTGTTGGGTCCATGGAAAATATTGGCCAAATTCACAAGCCCCTTGATGCTAGTGCTAAAAATATAAGTTCGCCATCTGCAAATTCTTAAAAGACAACTTTTGTTTAAGACGCCCATAAAATATGCAGGAACCAAGAAAAAAAATCCTTTGCATAATTTTACACTACCACATACAACATGAATCAGTGTGAACAGGGTTGTAATCTCTTTAATTTGTTTACTCAGAACAGATATCTGCACTGCTCTTGAATGACTGCATAAAATGTAATGATAGCAATACAAGCCACAGCAAAGCTGGTCCAAGCTTCATCACATTGGAACGAAGGATAAAACACGTATATTTGTGAAGCATGTGAAAGGGTTCCCAATGTATGGTCTCACTGCAGAGGCAAACACAGGCGAAGGACAGAGAGAGAGAAAGACTATGGAGCAGGGGAGAGGTAATTGCCATGGATGATGCGTGTGTGTCCCATGATTAGGGGAGGATGGCAGAGCTTATTAAAGACGGAGATAGTGTAATTATTCACCCCGGGTCCTTGGAGACAGTGGTGCTGAAGTCATTGGTTTTAATTAAGTTTGAAACGGCTCTCAGATTGATAATACTATTTTTAAAAAGGCACAGGAGGAACACAAACATATTCTGGATCCAGTTCAAGGTTTTTAATAATGTTTAAAGAGACTCTATGGCTAGAGAACTTTTCTCTCTTGGGCACATGGAAATGGCTTTAACTTTATTGTGCTCTTGTCAAACTCAGAGAGGCAAGGAGGACACATACGACAGGGACAGGCAACTGAATGTTTGGCAGGCAAGAGAGTAAAATGAAGATGATTTTAAGAACCTGTGGCAACACGATATGCAGGGAGAGAAAGGGAGATAAAAAATGGAGAGAGAAAGAGGGGGTGAGACTGACAGAGAGAGAAATGAAGGGAGAGACATGGTAAGCAAGACAGAAATGGCAATGGGGCACAGGAAAAGAGGAATGGGAAGAAAGAAAGAGTGAAAGAGTGATAAAAAGAGAAACAAAGAGAGAGGGCTGCTGGAGAAAAAGAAGACGGACAATGAGAGAGACAGAAGAGAGCACACCTCTTGACCAGGGAAATCCTTAGAAATCCTTTAGTTCTTGAAACACATCAGTGTATTTGGCCAGAGTGCCTTATTTTGTCAGTCAAACTCAATGTCTGACTATAAACCCATTTGCCAGTGTGGCGACTTGCAAGAACTTCAAAGGCACCTGGGTGGAGGCGGGAATGAACACACCCCACAGTGAAAGTGGAGACTGGAGACGTAGAGTGCAGAGGCTGTGAAGATGATGAAAAGGCAGACTTGTATATATGCTGGTCCCAAAATCCCAGCACCATTTCCTATTCTTCACTCGCAAGATGAATGCTTTGCCCTGTTTAAAGTGCAATGGCTTTTGTACGCACTTCATCACTGACACACAGCAGGTCCCAAAACATTTATAACTGATGCTTACAATTATAGAGGGGAGACACTGAGACACACCACAAGGCTGAGATACAAGTTTCACCTGCCTCACCTCTCAGATTCAGGCACTCCCTTAAAAGTCATGACCGCAAGCCATCTCTTGATGGCGCTTATTCACTGTTTCTACGTGCTTTGTAATTAAAGATATAGCGTGATAAACACTAGGCTTCCCTCCAGAGACATGTTGAGTGTATCTGATTTAAGTGTCTCATTGGCCTCCTTTGGGAACATAATGAAGCATGAACAGAAGGCATTTTATAGTAACATATGTTTGGCTTCATCTATATTAAGTCAACACTTTTATACTTCACATAAATGTTATTACGAAGGGGCCTGTCATATATCTTATTCTTTATAAGTCTGTGTGCAAAACAAGCTTGACAGCTAGGATAGTGCAAACAAGCTAACTGAAAAAAGCGTCCAAAAGTTTTCAAATTATTGTACAAAGTTTTTTCTTGACCTTAATACCTCAGAGACAAATTCCATTATCAATGCACTTAGCAGAATCCTTTTCACAGAGAGGCTTATCATGCATTTTAAACACATTGCTAAATTATATCCCTACATTTTATGCAGGGCAATTTAGATTCCATGGTGGAGGGTACAAGAGTGGTATTACAATCATATAAAACCTTCAAGTCAGGTGGCAGGCCCCCTAACTACTCTGCAAAACCTCCAAACATAATCATACAGTTTGACATACACACACACCAAGCTGTGGCCTGGTTATAGCCAGCTGAGATAATTACAATAATGTCTTCCATAATGCCCCAGAGAGGGCCTGTATCATTCTCTTATGTAAAAGTGCATAGGACTGTACATACACTATATGGACAAAAGTATTTGGCCACACCTGTTTTTCAGGGTTTGGGCTAGGCCCCTTATCTCCAGTGAGGGGCAATCTTAATGCTTCAGCATACCAAGACATTTTGGACAATGCTATGCTTCCAACTTTGTGGCAACAGGTTGGGGAAGGCCCTTTTCTATTCCAACATGACTGTGCCCCAGTGCACAAAGCAAGGCTACATGACTATAAAGACATGGTTTGATGAGTTTGGTGTGGAAGAACATGACTGGCCCGCACAGAGCCCTGACCTCAACCCCATCGAGCACCTTTGGGATGAACTGGAATGGAGATTGCGAGCCAGGCCTTCTTGTCCAACATCAGTGCCTGACCTCACAAATGCTCTACAGAATGAATGGGCACAAATTCCCACAGAAACACTCCAAAATCTCGTGGAAAGCCTTCCAAGAAGAGTGGAAGCTGTTATAGCTGCAAATGGGGGACCGACTCCATATTAAAGTATATTTATTTGAATACAATGTCATTACAATGTAATGGTCAGGCGTCCAAATACTTTTGTCTATATAGTGTATTCTCAGTATTTCATCAGTAAGCTAACGTTTTGACATTACCAGTGACTCTTTAATAACTTTGGCAATCTGTGATTTTCTTTTTTTTTTAATTTATAAGCCACATTTTAAGGTTATCAAAGTGACAATTCAGCAAACTGTCATAAAATACATTAAATGGTGTTGTGCCAGCAAAAGTGCCATTGTAATTGTGTGTATTTATTTCACAGTGATACTGTCTGCCTCATAGCAGTCCCGTTTCTTAGGCAACAACACTGTCTTTGTACAAAATAGTTTTGATTGACAGATAATAGTGTCTGGCCATAGATACTGAAAGCACTTTGGAACGTGTTTTTCAGCTGAAAGTATTTGATCTTTGTCGTTTATTGCTGTGCATGCCTGGGGAATCAGCTTTTTACATCAATATTCTGCACAGGTAGAAAAATAAAAAGTGAATTATCTGATAATATATCAACTCCTGTGTCTGTGTAATCTGAAAAAAGACTTCCAAAATTTGGCAATAAATGAAACAGTTTAACACCTACTCTGTTTCATGCGACTATTGTAAATACATCCCAAATGCTTCCACATCCCTAAATACACATTTCAATTTATAAATATATAAAGATTTATAGGCATATACTTCACATCACAATAGTGCCTATATGACATTGATTGTCCTACTAGTGTTGGAGAAACATGCAGTATATGACGTTCTTGGGGAGACAGGAACCTGGTTTCACATAGTAGCCTAGTGATATTGTTTTAAAATATACTAACTGCAATCAAATCTACATATGGTGTGTTGCAGGTGGTTTTAAGGCTCTGTTAAAAAGGGTAAGCCATAGATTATGACTGCAGGCAGACAAGGCGAGTGAGCTCACTGCAGGGAAGAACTGGAGAAATCCACTTCATAAAAAGGTTGTGCCCCATGAGCAACTGTTTAGAGCAAAGAAAGGTTGATCATGGATTGTTGAGGAAAATCTCTCACAGAGTTGGTGTGAGATTCCAGATTTTGTCTGGTGTTATTCTTTCAATTTTACTAAGTCTTAACACACAAGTGTTGACATTATACTCACAACAGTTTAATGACTTAATGAGAAAAATGAGATAAACATGTTCATCTTCATCATTTTTAGATTTAATAAGTATTTTTATACATTGTGGAATTCATACATTCCATGCAGCATTTAAGTTATTGGTTTCACTCTTCTGCAGAAATAAGGTTTATGTTTTTATATTTAACTTTTTTGAGCCATGCACCTCTCATGGTAAAATCTGTTTCTCACAAGAACACAAACAAACAAACAAAATTAGACTTACTGGGATATGGGGGAAATGAAAATATTAATCACATTGAAAAAAATGCTACAACTAATAAATCTATGGAAGCATTTAAATACTTTAGATTATGCTTAATTGTCAGGACGTCATGGTTACATATTAAAGTTCTTCCAACAATGCATGTACGCACGTAGAAACTTTCTGACTGGGTTTACCTTGTTCATTTATTCGTTGTAACACTACAAATCCGAAATAGTAAGGTATGTCGCCTGTTTTTCTACGTGGACAATCTTTGTCGAACACAATATGTGTTGAATATATTACACTAAATAGGCTACGCATGAAGGCCTATAAATGTAAATTGCAATGTTGACACAATGGTAGGTAGGTGAAGTACAGTTCTTCTGAATGAAATTAGATGTGTATGATACGCTGATGCTCGAAACCGTTTAAAGCAATTCAAAGGTATGCAATTTCAATATAAAGCATAATTGTTTATTAAAATATCAAAAATAATTACAAAAGTAAGACAAGTTAAAATATCAGATAAAGAATAATTGCATCCAAACATCGTAAAACAGGCGTTATAATATTATTTGTATTGTCAGAATATTATTTGTTCTAACACAGAGAAACTCTATACCGATAGCCTCCAGTCCTTGCTTATGAAGACTAGAATGCGACTTCTTGCTTTCTGGTGCGTTGTTGTGCAAACAACACCCCCGCTTTAAACGACTAAAATAAACTATGAATATGCCCGACTGCTGTCATGTTAGTATTACGCCATGGCATTGCAGGTTAGGGTATTTGTCTGCAATTATTCACTTGCTATGTCAACTCAAATATGTATGCTCTCTAAATAGTGACATCCGGTTAAGTGTGTATTTTTAAGAAACATGGACCATGTTATCTGGCACATTTGAGTACATATTACAGTAGTACGAGAGCGACAAAATACAGTCTTTTCACTACGTCCTCGACTAATTCGTCAAGCGTAAACAATGTCTGTATTACTTATTACATCAGAATTGCTTGTCTATAGCGCATCGAAATATCTTATGCATTTGTTTCTTAACCTAATTGTACTGTTTGGTTGCATTCTCCTGTCCCGTTGCGAGCCTTGCGACGGAAAACTATTTTAGGTGTATCCCACGCAGTTTAAAAAAAAAAAAACTCCAGATCATTTGAGTTGTTCATTTATTAAGTAACGTAATCGCTTTAAATCCTACGAACGGTGTGTGCTTTCTTTAACTGATTTAACTCGGCAAAACTCAAACCTAGGCTTACTCGTGCATTTTTATTGTTACACCAAGCACGTTTACCTCAGCTAAAACACATCTCACACGCTCTGCATGAGCGTAGTTACTGAACAAACTGTAGGGAAATCCCCCTTCTCTGTACCTCAGTCAAAGTAAACCTGTGAAGGTGACGGTTTGATCATAGAGGTCCCGTCACTTTTCTTAATAATTGGTTATGTTTAGCCTTGTATTGATTGTTTGCTCCGCCGTTGGATCAGTGGAATTGCAGCTGCTTCTGTATGTGTGGATCTATATTTCTCCCGCCCCAGTTAATGGTAAGGTAACAGAAGGGAAAAAAGAACTAGACGCGTTCGTAATTTGACTTTGACCGCCACGGCTAATTTTCTACAAGTTGCTCCAAATAGAAAGATCGGGGCATATCGACGGAGAGCTCCAGCTATTTTTAAAACTCCGGAAATTTCTACAGTCTGGGAAATGAAAAATCTTGTACATCCCGTTGTCTTTTGCTTAAAAAGTCAACAACAACAACAAAACACAGTAATAATAGTACATTTCGTTGTACATTTCTGAAGGATTATTTAAATTATACAGTGTAAGAGCATGGGGCGGTTTTGTTGGGGATGCACACATTTCAGCAGAGAGGAGCACAAAGAGTAATCATAATCTTAGGACCTGCCTATGCTATGTACCTGTTCCATGTTCACACTGTGAGAGCAACAGGTTTATTGAAGTGTGCTCTGTTCCCATTCTTAATTGTAATAATATACATTTTTCAAATGTTGCTTGCACTACATTTTGGCAGTGAGCATTTCTCCTAACCATTTGCATGCTATAATCATGCATATAGGACATTTGATATGCATTTCTGTAACTCAGCTGCAGTCTAAATATGAATCAGTGACTCTTCCACACATATGCTGATGCACACAGCCGCTGCTAAAGATTTCAAACCTGAATTCAGAACAAAGTGGCACAAAACTTTATACTGGCCTCCATGGAGTAAAACTGGCAGAGATGCATCTTAATTACACGCAAACCCATTAAGTTGTGGCTACCTCTTTTCACTTTGAAATTATCCCTTGCTCTTATTCGTGTCCATTTCCTATGGACACGTGCAATGTCAGTGCACATTAAGGGCTGGGGGACGCATTGAGCAGATTACACAGCATCCTTTCAGGGCATATTTGTTAGCGCAGCTGTGCGAAGTTCAACTGTCAGCTCCGGGTTTTTTTCAAATGCACTGCGGATGTTCCGGTGTCTCCACAAGGTCTCTTATTCAAAGGAAGAGCCTTGATGCTCCAGAGCAGTTGTGCAATTTAATTACCCAACCCTAGGTAACCTCCACCAACAACCCCGCTCAAAGGAAAGGTGGGTGACATTGCTCTGGCAAGGCCGCACACAGACAGATAGAGGAGGGAGGTGCCACCCACCTGGCCGTTCTTGCAGAGGTCTGCCCACATGCTGGTGCCATCGCCGCCCCTCATCAACACGTGGTAGATGAAGAAGTAAGTGCCTGGGATGTTGCAGATGAACTTGCCCGAGGTTCCGTCATAGTTGTTGCCCAGGTTGGTGACCACATCATCGAACTTGAGAATCTCGTAACCCTCGTGTGGGTTCTTAAGTCCAGCATAAAAAGCCACCCGGGGGATGGTGGTGTAAGTGGCCGTGCTGATAGCTCCATTTCCCCCCAGGCCTAGTATCCCAGTCCTCCCAGTGTCCCCCTTTTCTCCAGGAGGGCCCATGGGTCCCGGAGGCCCAGGCTCCCCAGGTGGCCCGGGGGGTCCGGGCTTTCCCGGCCGCCCGGGCTTCCCCTGGGGGCCGTGCACCAGGGTGGACGGTGGGGGCACGACGCTGTGGTCGCTCAGGGCCTCGGCCTCAGCCCGGATGCTGCTGGCGCTGGTGGTGGTGCCCTTGTTCAGGTAGGGGTCGCACACCATGCGGCAGGTGCCCAGCATCTCATAGTGGCTGGCATCGGTGCCCACGGAGCTCACCAGCACAGGGATGAGGACGACCAGCACCAGGACGAGCATGACCCCCACGGCGGCCGCCACCAGGGTCTTCCTCCCGATGCTGAGCCGGGGAAGGGGCTGCGCTGCCAGCGTGGGTCTCCCGGGGGCGGAAATGGTGACTGCTGTGTGGGGGGAGCCTGCTGCCGGTGAAGGGGACGCGAGGATCCCAGGAGAGACGGCGAGTGTGTGAGGGAGGGAGAGAGACCCACATACACACCCTCACTGCTCACACACGCTCCGAATGGGAGACGGGAGTGGGAGGAGGCACTCACCAGAAGGAGAGAGAGAGGATATGGACAGAGAGAGAGGGAGAGTCAATGAGTGAGTGAGAGGAAGAGAGAGAGAGAAAGGGAGAGAACCCTAGGAATCACTGAGCCGGTTTTGTGTTGATTGATTCGCGGGCTGCCTTTTTATACGGCAGCTGTGGAGCCCTCCCTCCAGTAGAGCGCTGGCATGAAAATGCATGGAGATGAAGACACTCCTGCCTCCCTCTGTGACAAGGGGAGGACTGAGAGGGAGGTTTCTAATCACATCACATTACTTTAAACCACACTGCACTTCCTCCACCCTTCCTCCACAACCTTCTCTTTTATTCCATCCTCTGGTTTCTGTCATATTTATTCTAGGGATTTCCTGTCTTTTTCTTCATCTTGAAAGAGATGAAGTGCAGGGCGCAGTTGTCTTATTTTTCAGGTATGTGAAAAGAACTTTCAAACATATGCTGCATCATATGGGATTTGTTTTTTCATAATAAGAAGTAGAGCCTATTGTATTATCTAGAGCAGTATATTAGCTCATGATTTAATACTAAGCTTAATGCAATGGAGGACCTTTGAAGTGGGCATATTACTATTGTAAATCACTCATTATTGAACCATGTTTTACAAATAGTAAGGATATTTTCTTTCATTTATTATGAATTCATTTTAATAAGTATATGCTTAAAAAGTATACAGATAAAGTCTACTGTCCTTTAATTTCAGTTACTTTCAGTTACAGTTACTTTCAGTTCCTCTGCTTACAGGTACAGGAAATCGATGGAATTTTTTTTCTTTTGGTTGATATCTCTCCATTTATTATAAAAAAAAAGATTCATGGCCACAAATAACATTTACTTGCAAACAAGTTCTGTTCACAAATCATTGCATGCGATGAGGCTGCAGTGTAGTGGCAAAATGAAAATGAAAAATATGAAGATATTATGTGACCATTGAATTTCTTGAAATGACTATGAATGTAAAACACACACACATATATGTATATGTATATACCAGTGGCAGCTGGTGAGCTGGAAACAGGGGAGGCTAAAACATTACCTTTCTATCATTACTTTCAAGCTGTTCCCCTTTGTCCTCCTTGATTAACAATAAATCAAATAATTCACAGAATAATTGGCACCAGTGCGTAAATAGAGTAAATGATTATGCTCGAGAAACAGCGCAGACTAATGCTCTTTCATCATTGGTCAAAAATAAAGGGAAAACAAGTCACTAACAAAACACCTTGTGCTCCCTGTGATAAAGTGGTCTATGATCCCTCACTTATAATTTACTAAGAAGTGCACCAAAACACCATACAATCCAATATTCTAGAGAAGTGTTGTATTACATTAATGTAATGTAAACAAACATTAGCATAAATAATAGGGGTTTACTTATTGTATTATGCTACACAACTATATCATACAACAGTAGCTATGGAATGGAACCATATGGTATGGTATGATCATACCATAACTTTTCACTTTTAAAACTTGTACTCACATTGATGTCAGAAACTGTAACAACATTGTTACATGGTTCAATTTCTACAGAGGGTCCTCTTTTCTTCAGTTGACAAACATCATGAAACACTTGAAGAATAATAGACCACTCCAGTAGCCCTTTATTTGTCATTTATAAGTTACTTATTAATACCATAATAAGGCATTAATAAGTCTATAATACATAGACAGACTTATATGTATTATCTATGCATGTTGATTATAATTTCTACAGAGGATCCTCTTTTCTTCAGTTGACAAAGATAAAGAAACACTTGAATAATAGACCACTTCAGTAGCCATTTATTTGTCATTTATACGTTACTTATTAAGACCATAATAAGACATTAATAAGTCTATGATGGACAGACAAGACTTATATGTATTATCTATGTATGTAGATTATATGTAAACTATATATATTAGGAAAAATTTTCACCAATATGGATGTTATCACTAACAACCCCTTAACTTGAAATATTGCATTAATTATATGTAACCTTGACAAATTCATAATAAGTGATTAGTAACCATACATTAATGTGCTGTTGGGTAGTTATTCACCAGTTAATTAGGTCTTAATTAGCCCTTGATACTTGAAACCTAAAATAAACCTGTTGGGCAAAATTGTGATGCAAAAAGTCCTTTTGTTGCTGAAGGTATTGTGAATGTACAGTTTGGTGCACAGTATAGCTGTAAGGACCAGATACTGCACAATCAGGGCAATGTTAATTTGAATTACTTGGGCCATTTCCTTTACCTGGGTACTGAACACAGCTTTTTCACAACCTCCCAGCACAGATCTATGTGTCTTTTACAGGGGGATGCACTGTGCTGAGCAGCATCCTGAAGATATTTTGTGCTCAAACTACATCCCTCATGGCTAACTGATTGATAGAAAGGGGCACCAACAAGGATATAATGTGGAATATAGGAATCAACCACCCCACCCCTGAATGGATCCATAAAATGGTCTTTAGGCTGCCATGCTGTGCACACTCTGTGGAAATACACTACCTTGTACAATTTGTTATATCAGCTGACACTGTGGGGATAGAATATGGGGTGAATCAGTGAAAATGTGCAACATCTGCACACCATGCCATCCTAAAGCATAACATTTATATTGCAATAAGGGAATGTGACGGAGTGCCGTCACTACGGTTGAGTATGCGCTCTGACTGCCATACCAACGAGCCTGGCTCTGGTTCGAGTCCGGGTGGGGTGACTGCTCTCGCCCTTCACTACAAATGGTGTCAGGAGTGGGATGGCTGGCTGCGAGGCCATCGGAGGCGTGCCTGGTGTGTAAGCCGTATGAGGGACCCCCAGGTTAGGTTGACCCCGGTGTGAAGGACCCCAGAGATGGGTGAAGCACGGTGTGAGGGACCCCAGAGATGGGTGAAGCACTGGTGAGTGGGGCACCCTGGGATGGGAGAAGTATGGCAAGAGAATGCGTGAGGGACACCATGGTGTGTGAAGCGCATGGGCGCGCTTCCCGAAGGGGAGGGCAGTGTGACGGAGTGCCGTCACTACAGTTGAGTATGCGCTCTGAATGCCATACCAACGAGCCTGGCTCTTTGGCGTCGCGGTCAAAGTCGCATGTTTGGTACCCTGTAGACCCGGGTTTGAGACCGGGTGGGGTGACTGCTCTCGCCCTTCGCTACAGGGTAAAAGAGAGAGAGAGAGAATGACAAAAGGGGGAAGGAGTGCTAAGCAATAGTATACCACTGCATAGCAGCCATTCTGTGTTAACTCATTGGGGCTGATCAACAGCATAACATCATTACATTCACTTACACTGAGTTAAGATATTTTGTTCCACATGACATGCAATGAGATTCACAGAGTATAGACATAGTCAGAAAAAAACTTTACAGATTTCTACTTTTCATATTTCTAATTGATGCAGTTGCACTGTGTTACAAAAAAACTTTACACGTGTGAGAACAATTTTTCCTGTCAAACAGAGGCTTATTCTTGCCCCTGTGACTATTAAGCTATGGAAATGATCTTAAAACAAACATCCTCAAGGTCCTTATTGCTCACAAAGTATATATAGTCTCGAATACAGGCTTTAATAAATAAAAGGGGTGGTCCCTGTTTAGCAGAATACAGCTGTCTGCTTCTGGAGTTATATCCTTCACCAGTGTTGTATTTGTGGCGAGTTTGTCATGCTGTGTATTTCAGTGCTGGGCAGCTTGCTTTGTCCTTCCATACCTTGTGAAGAACTAATTCATTTAGAAGCTCGTACCATTTCACCAGCAGTGTGTACAGTATGTCCCAGAGGCTTAGTCCTTGAAAGACAGTGCACTTTCTCTAACACACTGACTCAGTCTCCACTCATGTGTATATATTCATTCAGTCTTCCCTTCACCTTAACCTCACTAACCTTAGATTAAAGGGTAGGCGCTCTCCTTGCTTTCACTGTGCATTTCCCTTTGGCATTGAATCTTCTTTTTTAAATTTATCTCTCTTTGTATAGCATGTCATTGTGTTTCATTTGTTCTTTAGCTTTGTCCCTTGCTAGTACCCCCCCCCCCCCCCCCCACCCTCCGCTTACTGCCATTGTCACTTATTTGCCTCTCTTTTTTGTCCAATGGCACTATTGATTTCTTGTTTTTTATTAAATTAACACTGCTTCTGGAAAAAGAAAACCTATTGACACCGTGTCCTGCTGAGTGCTCAGTCCGAATGCATTTTGGGGGGGGGGGGGGGGGGGGGGGGAGACTTTTTCCTAGACTGACTTGGCTTCCTGCAAAACTTTGCACACTGAGGGGAATAAACATCTCCATGTTAGTGTCTTTGTGGTAACTTGTCTAGTGCTGTTGCTGTTTGTCTCCACTGTGCTGCATGTGAATTTGTTTATTTAAGGTTCAAGCACAGCATAAAAGTTGTTTATCGTCAAAAGGTGAACATGTGAAATCTGAGGGCATGCAGGTTTGTTTATCGGTGTACTTCAAAGGAAGTCGCTTCACATCCACAACATTCTTCAGTTTTAGATTTGGTAAGCGGGACAAGGCTGTTCGTGTTTTATTCGTCCCTTCATTGTAGAGGCATAAAGGTATATGTCATCCATGTAACATGTTATCCACAAAAAATGCAGACCTCCGTTCATGCAAAGCAAGAGTCCACTGTTCTGTTTCTGTTTCCTTCCCCCTTTAAGTTTTGGTGCAAAAAGAGGCTGGGGGGGAGGGGGGGTGAGATGTGCAGGGCTGCTTTGAGAGAATCCCTCAGACCATCAGCTGCCCTCATTCCGCACACGACTGAATATTGCTGCCCTGTGCTTCTTGCCAATGGGGAATGCCTCTATGTGCAAAAGAAGGTAGAGGCTCATGGGACTTTACCCTATTTCTCTTCTTACGCTCATGTCCCTATCTCACAAGGAAGAACGTTGGCGTGTTCCTCAAAGGCCCCCTCCCTCACCCCCTGTTACTCACTCACACTGGAAAATTTTGCCTGGAAAGATGTATTTGTACCCTCCCTCTTGTTTCCATTGAAGTGTGATGCTGGATCTAATGTACGCAATCCAGACGCAGACGAGATTCTCAGAGGCATATTACCGAATTAGGATTCTCAGTGCCACACGTTGAAGCAATCCCTTTGCATTTGACTGCATAGACAAACATGGATCCAGCCATTGAAGATATGGTCACACATCCTTCTATGCATTTGTCACTTGGGACATAGAATCTTGCTGAAAATGTCACTTATTACATCAAAATACTAAGTCACAAACAGCAGTTCCCCTCCTCCCAAAGCTCAAAGCCCCACCCACCCCCTGCCTTCCCAAAGACTTTGTGTTTTCTCTTGTCTTGTGTATACTTGTCAGGCCCAGATCTTTCTACAATAAGAAGACATCGGAATCTGTATATGTTACAATGAATATTCTTTCCCCTTCATTATTGAAACCAAATGTTTCAAAACATACCTGAAACTTCTTCACTCATTGCATTATAGTATTGTCATTTAGCAGATGGTCTTATCCAGTGACTTACATAGTTTATAATTCTTACTGAGGAAATTCTGGGTTAAGTATCTTGTCCAAGGGTACAGCAGCAGTGCCGCAGGGGGGAATTGAACCAACAACCTTTCAGTTAGGAGCCCTGCTCCTTACCACTGTGCTGCAGTGCCAACCTCAATAACCTGAATGGTAAGTGGAAATCAGAATCATGAAGAAGCACAGAGGGAATAATCTCTCTAATGACCATTGGTCATTGCCCATTTTAAGCCCCCCCAGAAAGTCTGCCATTGATGCATTTGCACAGTAAAACCAGTTAGTTTTCCCCAACTCTTAAGCAGTCCACTCATGTCCCTTACTGCTACTTGTTAGACTGTCTCCACCCTTTTCCTGCCTGTAAAATTACAGTTTGATGTTTACTGTAACTCAAATCTCTTCATCATGGAGCCATAGGAAAATCAATGACAGCCTGAGAGGACAAACAAAAAATTGAAAGGGGCTCAGCCTCATGTGGTCAGGGCTGGTGGCTGGGGGTCGGGGGGATCAATAGGTATTTGTGTCATATTTTCATTGCCATTGATTTCTTTTACAAGGTGATGGCTTGCATTACAGGGATTGGCTGTTTTTAAGTAAGCATCAGAAAATGTGCCATTCAGTTCTGTGCAAAGCCGGCACCCAGAGCTCAATTTCAAACACTTAAACAACTTCCACAACCGCACATTATGGGACACTTAAAATTGCAAGGTCTTTCTCAACCAGGAAGAAATCCCAGTAAACAACATGTAGTGAAGAAGGCTGTCCCTGCTGTAGCTCAGCCTTGTAGCATATCCTGATTGTGCTGTACTCCATGAGAAAGCCTTCGTAAGCACAGAAACTTGAAAATTTAAATAAGATGTGTGATTAAAATAGACGTGATTTGGCAGCTTTTTTGATGGTTGCATGTTAATTTAGCAAAGCCTAGTGTCTATCGTAGCTGTTAATTACTGTTAGTTTTGGAGGTGGAATGTTCCAAATAGACACCATGCTGCTAACTGTCACAATGTTACGTGATAGACGAGTGATAGTGAGATGCAATGCCATGTTTGCACCCCTGCTTTTTCTCCATGAAAATGTTCTAGTGACAGATCCAGATGCTTGCAGTACTGTGGACGCCTGTAACAAGGCAATGGGTTGATGCCACATGTCCATTCATTTTCGTCCCTCCCACAGGCGCTACCCTCACAAGGAGAACAGAAGGCTCTCCCAACTCCATGCTCTGTTAGGGGGTGCAAGGCATTGACCTTTCCTGCCCCCTGATTTCTGAGTGTCCTTACAATGGAACTGACTTCAGTGGTGGAGATTGGCTCTACCATAATGAATGAGAGATAGGCTTCTGCAAGCTCTGTTGCAACCTCGGATTCCTCACCATCATCCCACTCTGTACAGTGGGAGAAATTACATCAACTGATTCTGTGGTTTAATTAGCAGAGCCCTCATGCCCTTACCCTGCCCTGACAAGGTGCAGTCCTATATGCATCTGAAATGTGCAGTGAGTTGGTGTTGCCGACTGCAGTAGGGAGGAGGGTGGAGAGATCTGGGCTGACTGAAGGATTGTGGGTTTGACTATATTTGTAATAAAAATACACATTCAAAAAGACTTTTTTTTCTAGTTTCTAAGTAGGTTAAAATTTTGCATCAATTAATTTAAAAAAGGCTTCCAATATCACCTTCATCCTCAGTTCTGTCCTCTCCTTGCCTGAATCAATAGAGGCACATTCTGGCATATTTTGTCTACAGAAATTCTGCATAAAAATGTGTGATTCTATGAATCTTAATTACTTCTGGTGATCAATCAGGGCCTCTGACCCTCTATTCCCTTCCTTTCTTACTTTCTGTAAAACTCCACACAGACACAGACACACACACACACACACAATACTGTAACTCTTAATGAAAGTGAAAAAACTACATCCTGATCAAGGATTTCAAGTATTTCATTTCACCTCTGAGCTAATCTCCAAAGAATGCTTAAGAAAGCAAAGCCACCAAACAAGACGATTATTAAATGGTGGATTTTAACTTCTAAAGGGGTGATTTGAAAATCACCTACAAATTTGCTCTCTGTGTGAAGATCTCCTCCAACAAGGGCATAAAGTCCTTTGTCTGAGTTGTCTGTAATTAATTCCGGCTGTCAGACGTGTCTGTTCCACAGCCTTTAGACACCACCAAGCTCCAGCTCTCTCATCCTCTTCTGCACCCCTGGCCCAAGGAGCTGTCTACCTGAGTCGGTGCTGAAATCTGCCTCATTGCTGTCTTAGTTCAGCAGCATGAGACTTCAGCAGTGTTGACCTGGGTTTGGCAGCTTGCCAGGTCGTCATTCGAGGAATCTGTGAGTGTGAAACTGCCAGAGTTGCATTTTCACAGCCTCACCAAGGAAGAGACTACATGTTGTGACTACAAGGGGCTTGAGGGGGGAAACGCATTCCATTTTCAGTAGTTCAGCTCCCAAGCTTTGGAAAGCCTGTGCTTCTGCAGCATGCTTCGTGGTTGAGACATCACAAGGGAAGACATTTTTCAAAACTGTGTGCTACATTCCTGTTGAAGGACTATCCATGAAAATGAAGGACCCACACAGAGGTGGTGGAATCCGTTGGTGCTTTTGGGTCCTACCCAAAACTGTTGTGTTTTAGTGAGGCTTGGTAATGAGGGAGCACACAGCTGATGATGACACGTGAGTGCCAGGCAATCCCCAGGAGCAAACAAAGTAATTGCAGGAACGCAGAACCTACAGAATTGCTAGGGGTTACCCGAAAGTAAAAACCAGCATTGAAGATCCAGAGGTCAACCACTTAATGGAGTGCACAAGAAGCTTGAAATTTCAAAGGTCCTGTCCAGCCTGGAGCTGCTCTATAGAGAGCAAGACCTCCACTAGGTTTTTGCAGCTGCCTCTTCATTTTTCCATCTTCTCTTCAGCAGTGTCACAGGAGCAGAACACTGAGTTATTGTTAGGGCTGATCAACTAGAGGGAGAATGTATCAGCAGCTTTTCTCTGTGTTTTTTTAGCTCCTTCTTCTCTAGTTATTGCACTTTCTGTCTCCAGGGCCTTAGTCACCTTTTGAATTGCTGGCACAGCCGAGTCTTTTAATCTCCAGTGAGGCCACACTGTGCTGGCGTGAGCCAGCTTGACTGTTCAGCAGGGCACCCTCTAAATTGTTAATAAAGAACAACACAGAGGAGAGGGAACTATTGTGCTTTCAAAATACTGTGCGATATTGTACGCGGGTATCCAGAAGATCTCTCACAAGTACTCGGCATCTGTGTTTTCCATGTCTGTTTTTTTTTTTTTTGCTATGGCAACCAAGAAAGATGTCTAAAGGAAGGCAGCATCAATACAGGATTGTAAGGAATAGCTTCACAGGTGAGAGAAGAGCACTGAGCAAAGGTATAAACAGGGAAATTAGGGGGGGGGGGGCTTTGGACTCTTTCAAAGTAGATGGGGTCAGATAAGCCAAAAACAAAACATTATTTCAATGCCCCAATGTCTTTTTTATTTTCCTTTTTTGACTCCCTCCTGGCATTCCTGAAAATAAATCTGCTTGCGGGGACTGGAGGAATAAGGAGCCGCTGTAGTCATTTGGCAAGGTGCAAGGCACCCTGAGCAGAGATGAGGACAGGGAGTCACACAGGTGGCCCGGTGTGAGTGGGGACAATGGCCCCGAGGTGACAAAGAGGTCCAGACCTCGGCTCACCCCGGTGCATGCATGCTGTCCGGCACAATAGCAGCTCAGCAGAGCTCACGCAAGGACGTCTGCATGCTTTGTAATAAAGGAGGAGAAAACAAAACGCTTGATTGCTTAATGTGCCCAGGCTCCCATTGCGAGGAGCACTGCCCGAACACCAGGATAATTAATGTCTGTGTAGGACTGTTTGCTCTGGACTTCCTCCGTTTATTTCGCTGAGGCAGCTGTATAATGCAAGCGAACACAGAGAAGAGCGAGGTTTGAGTCAGCAGTAACAGTACAGTAACTTGGTTTCCAAATGCACCCCAATAGAGGTATGGATTTTCTTTCCAACAGTGGAGATATATATATATAGATATAGATATAGATATATATGTGTGCGTGTGTGTTATTACTGCACTATACATTAAATTTTATATTGTATTTTGGTTTTTGCAAAGCTGTATTGGTGCGGGCCGTCTGGGACCTAGATTCACCTTCTCAAGTGTTTCCAAGGCGAAATTATGCAGTATGCAGTTTCATATCTATAGCTTGTCTGCTGCTTTTTGTCTTTCCTAATAAGAAGGTTAAGTAAATGTGGTGCCCTCATGAAATGGGAATATCTCAGTCGCCTAACTACTGACCCACTTAATAGAGTCATCTGCACGGTTTCGCCGCATCCCCTGTGGCCGTAATCAGAGCTCTGCTTTCAACACCAGAAGCAGTCCGTCCAAAGTCCCACCTCTGTTTATTGCGCTCTGCCCTGAGGAGAATTCCCATATCCATGCCTGCCCAGGGTGTCCCGTTTTAGGAGCGCTGTCCATCTTTGATGAGCTGTGCGGCTCACATGTTCCAGCTGTACAATCCTGGGCAGCTGTCCCATGTGGGATCTCTTTAATCAGAGCTGGTGTCATTTCTGTCTCTTTATGCCAATTTCAGACACCACTGTTTGGTTTACACTCCAACATAAGTGCAATCCCACTTTGCCCATTCCAATTTTGATCCCATCGTTTAAATCTTATTTTCAAGACCAGCCAGTGGCAAGATCCAATTCCAATCCCACTTTCAATATCAAAGTCAGTATCAGTCCTCATGTCTCAGGAACAGTGGATAGTGAACAGCGGCAGAGCCCACGATTTCTGGCCTTTATTTGTGTATAAGCTTTGGTCCTTCCATTCTTTTCTATAGTTTCATTTACCACATCCTCTTCACACTGTTCAGATCAATTAAGATATCACTCAGCACTAGCGGGTTGTTTGATACGTGCCTGTTGGAGGCAACACAAATCAAGTCTGCGAGAGAAAAGAGGGAAGGAAGTGCACAATATTGCAAAGATGAAAGCATGTAGAAAAAATAGTCTTGCAGATTATTTCACATGCTCTCAACAGAGCAGGAAGAAGTAATCCAATTACTGTAATCACTTTTACACAAATGTTTTCCTGTGACATAATTAAGATTCACTCAGAGACTTACCTTGAGTGACAGCACTTTTGGTCACTGTAACCTGGTTTCAGGCCACCCTGTAATTTTTGTTCTTGTATTTTGGAGTCTCTAATGTATTCTGATAGCAAACCAAGCTTCTACTGTTATCAAAATCAAGGCTCAAGTTTCACTAAATGGGCCAGACAAGTTTGCTGAAATGTACAGTTTCCATTTAAAATGGATTTCTATTGTACCATTAGCATATTTCAGCCTATGTTATTTCAGAATTCTGTTTCAAGTATTCTAGTTGATTGTTAACTTCCTGCTTCCTGTTTTCAATGTTGTTTTGTACTTTATCTCCTGTTTTTTGTTTACAGTAAAGTCGAGTGAAGAGCAATCACCCACACACTTGAATTAAAGCAAAGAAATATGACAGTCATAAATACATGAGTCATTGTAACCAGACATGTCTACTGGTTGCATTTATAGACCTAAAGGGGAATTAGATGGCGAGCAACTCAGAACAATGGACCCAGTGAAAATGTTCCACTCCACCGTTTCTTGCAGTTGGTATTGATCGAACAGTTACACACTCTGGGACATGATCTTAGTGAACTGATCTGGTATCATGTACTTTAGAATGTGCAATTTCCACACATCTTTAAACAAATTATCAAAGCAGAAGTAACCATTCGAAAAAAGAAAAATAAATATGCAGTGATCCTTTGTGATGCCACATGCTTTTTGCTGTTGTTTTTCTTCGGAAAACACAAGGAGATTGAACTGAATAAAAAAAACCTCAAAGAATGAAGTATGAAATAAAAAAGTCATCTGTTCCTCCTTTCAACATTGTTTGCAATATGTCTCATCATTCTAGGTCTTGTTTTGCCCTAGTGCCCCTTTTTTAATAAACTACCTGTTCCTTTGAAAGTGGCTGTCTCTCAGAATACAGGAATTTAGAGCGAAGTTAAGAATTGAGAGTTTTCAGGATGGTTTTCTTCGGGGTGTGTTTATGTGTGGGTGGGCAGAGGGTGCCAGGAGGAGGGTGGTCAAAACATATATGGCTGTCTTTGTCCTGCTGAACTGATTTTATATTATTTCTGTTGGTATTGGTATTTGGTGATGGTAAATCATAGTGAACCTACCACAATCATCCATTCCTTGTCTCAAACCAGATGGAAGATGTTTCTCTACCTCTTGATACTGATTGAGTTACTGCAACTTGGACTGAATGGAATAAATCAAATCTTTTGGTTTTTCCTTTGTTTTTTGGTGGTTATACACTCTGAAGGAGGCCCTGATGCTCAGATGGCCTTTGTGCATACAGGGGAGAATGCTGACCATTCCTCACACCTCAGAGGGGAATGCAGTGGGATGGAGAGGTCAGAAAGGACACTCATAAAAGTCTGCCATAATACAGTTGGCCACATCACACTCTAAGGAACTGTCAAGTGTATTTAATATTCATGGACTTTCACTTTGCTTATTTTAGCTATGTGGTACATTATGGAGTGATATCTGGAGAAGCATTTTCAACTTTTTTCAACTGTTTTTCTTAGTTTCTTACTTATTGGAAGAAAAAATAAAAAAAAAACAAGCTAAATATTGTATCGCTAAGAAAGGTGAACACAGCAGAAATGACATCTAGCATTAAAGAGGAATTCAGCGTTCTCCAAGCATATGTATGGCAGCACTCCAATGCCCCGTGATGCATCTTAACGTCCATCCTTCCTTTTTTGATTGATGATTTTCCTGATAGGATTTCAAAGGCAGATATCAGTGAGGAGTTGGGCTCCACTGGAGCCTGGGGAGACATTGCGGAACAGTACCCAGAATTCTGTCAATAAACACCACAGGATCTGAGGTGGGCTCCACTGTGGACAGTGGGTGTGTAGAAGTGGATTATCAGAGGCCTGGGTGCAGCAAGGACAGCCAACCATGTCAAACATAGTCTCCAGGAACCTTTCACTACAGGCAACACTTACTTTGCTAACTTTCAGGGGCAGAAGTCACCTAAAGATGTAGCTAACAATGATGAGTGATTGTCATGAAAGACATGCCATTACAGTGAGTCTAGTTATTTGCTCTGAATTCTATCCTGAAGTATGGTGAGCATTTGCAAAAGAAGTTTGAATAAAAGTGGGTTGGGTCATTGTCCCTCAGTACATTGCAGTCAGGGAACTTTGCCTATCACATTTGGACCATTGTGAAAGAGCAAAAAGAGTTATTCCCCATAACTCACGTATGATTCACATCCAGTGGGCGAACATCATATATCATGAATTACTGTAACATGGCCTTTCAGGTACATCAGCATTCATATATGTGAATTATAAATCATGGTTCCTCCACAGGGAAAGGTACATAACTACACAGTGGGTCACAGGAACATGCAGGAAGACAGAGACATAAGGAGGTCTCCATGTATTTGCTTTCAGCTGGAGGGTGACCAGACATCAGGCTGTGAATCAAGGTAATTAAGCATTTTCTGAGCACTACACTCAAGTGGAAAGACACCCAGTAATTGGCTAGCACAGCCGATGCACTGGCTCTCAGAGAAAAAAAATAGGAAAGAAAATTGCATGACAACTTCATTTGCTCCTTATTTTTCTTCCTTTTTTCCATAATTTTCCACTTTCATGCTGAGATGCAGCCACAACAGGTCTCTTAACTTCAGCTTTTTCTATGATTTGCCTGCAGATGTATTTAGCCACTTCAACCCAACCCCAACCCTCCAGCTCCTAGGGGCATACAATGCATTCTTTGTCTACTTATTTATTTATATGTGCAGTTTCTTGTTTGATTTAATCTGGAGCTATATGAATTGAATGTTCATGACATTACATCTTCCTTATGAATCAGTCACACCAGAACAAAACTACATTCCCTCCCTTCTGTTATTTACCTTAAACATTCCTATTATGTATGTTGTAAGCTAAACGTATAAATGCAAATAATTACAGCTCACTGCAAAAGGCCAGAAATAGGAAAATGTTGTAACTGTGAAAAGATTATGTACAAACTACATGTCCTATGGTTTCTAATGGATTACAAAAAAATTCATTGTATTCGCCGTGGCACTTTATTTTCATTTTTCAACTAAAGTAATGGTTATGTATGACTTTACTGTCTGAGCTAACCAATGATGCTGCTCCCTCTTAGGTAACATTGATTCATCTTTTTCTAAATGGAGTATATCTCTTAAAGGATCTTAGAGTTTGTTTTATTACACAAATGAATAAGAACAAATCCCATTTTTAAAAAAGGAGTCTATGATTGCCCTCAGAAGCCCCGTGTGAGGCAATCGTTTGACGTGACACTCACCAGGAGTGCCCTAATTTGTCCTGAGAGAGAAAAATCAAATTAGAGAGAGAGATACGGCCTAAGTAAAAAAACACCCTCAAACTCTGTTCCCCAGCAGTTCATTTAAATTCTGCAGTAAGACAACCTATAAATCAGTTCTGTCCTGACTAATGGAGCAGCCCGCTCAAAGGAACCTCATGGGCTCTGTACCTGGAGACTGCTAGTACTGTTAGAGAAATACAAGTAGGATACACACTGAAAACACAGAATGTTCTAGAGATCCTTCCTCCTCCATACTCTGGCTGCAGCATTAAAAATAACCCTGTCAGTGTTTAGAGGGAAGAACAGAGAAGTCTGTCAGAGGCACTCTGACCGTGGAGATCTCTGTGCTAGTCAACTGCAAGCAAGCTCTGTGAGAGGATTATTGCATGTCTGGATTTCTGTAGGACCTGGAACTATTGCTTTCTTGTTGCTGTGCAAATTTGGCCTTTTTAGTTCCTGGCAGAACCTGGTTCCCCGGGAAAAGAAGTGCATCTTTACTTAGAGCGGGTGCCTAATGACGCACTGATGGGGAAAGAGCCTGTGCCCAAGGACTTTTTGACCAGCATCTAGGCATGTTAGTTACTGAATTTGGGAGGCTCTAGTTAAAATAACATGATGCAAGAAGGCCACACATGTGCATCAAATGAGTGTTGAAATGTATTGTGTGCAGCTATATGACTATTTGATTAGGCAGAATTAAATGACGTTGAATTGTTCCGATTATGGGGTCACTGTCCTGAATTAGCCTGAATTAGAATTAGAATTACAATTACAATTTTATGGGATGGTAGATGTTAGGGGGAAATGTCCTTGACAGGAAAAGTTAAATTCCTATAACATTATGTCAAGGTTAAAAATAACCATGCTGTGGACCTCAGGAGTGTACTGGAGGAAATGCACATGCCTCATTTCAGCAGATCCTGTTAGTGCATGAGGTGTCAAGGTGAGTTGACTTAGCAATTCCAAAATTCATGATGAAAATGGGGGCATGAATAAGTAAATAAACTGTGCTAGGCTTCAGAACATTTTTTTCATGACAAATGCAAGGACACAAGTGGAGATGAACAATTACCAATAAAGGAGCTATGCCTGCCAGCACCTTCTTACCCTGACTCGCCTTAACAATGTTGCTGCCTGTACCCAACTCCCTGACCAGAGTGGAACTATGGAGATGTAACAATGTTTTTGGGTATTTGGGAATAGGTTAATTAATAGTTTAATTTAAGTACAGCTGCTTCTCACTTTCTCAATGTGATTCTTGCACTGTCAACACATCTGTAGCTCAGTCTAAATAAATACTGTTTATCTTCATTGTGTTCCCCCTTGATGTGTTGGCATGCATCTCGCTCATAACAGCGGTGTGCTGTCACACACCAATTCCAAAACTGCGGGTAGACAATGGACACGAGACAGATGCTTGTGAATGACAAGAAGATTGAATTGAGATCGATTAACAGGTCCATTAAGTGTATGTGAGACCATAATCAAGGTGGAGGACCCATGACTGATGAAATAGTGTACACTTCATTACTCACATAAAATTCAGATCAGATGTTGACAAATCTGTGCTTGGTTAAGAAACTAATGTCTGTTTTTATCTTTACCTTATCCACAGCAAGTGACATAGCTTAAAATGTATTTATAACCACGTGGCTTTTACATGGCTACAATTTTTTTAATCAAGTGATTCCAGCTAAGTACATTGCTGGAGGCTACAAAAGCAGCGCTCCATGCGCTGGCATTTGAATTGGCAACCATCAGGTTCCATAACCAGTAGGCCACACTGCCATTCCCTGTTATTAATCATTATTGCACTGTTAAATATCTCAGTATTTTGCCGAAACTAGTTAACATTGCTTGACATTTTCAAAATCTTATTCTTTGCGTCCTGCTGTTTCTCAGGCTTGATGTACCTCAAAGAAAAGTAAATTTGACTATGGGGTGTTCTGGTTCATGTGATGTCTTCCTGGAAATGCATGGGTTATGGTAGATGTAATCTAAGGTAGATCAGATATGTATAGAGAAAAATATATAGAGAGAACATATATACTGTGTATATAAAATATATTCAACACTTTAATAGTCATAAATGTATACATTAATTCAAAGCCTACTTGCATCTTTACTGTAACTCAAGCCCCTGAGGTTCTGCAGTGAACAGACTTTTTCTATAAATTAAGAAGGCTTAGGCACACTGTGTGCATCTTCCTAATGACACGGGTAGGGTGTTCCCAGCATGTGCACAGAATTTCGTCTGCTTCAGTGATCTGCTTTCACAGGAACTTGGAACTGCAAGTACACAAAACCTTCTGGGAACTGAGATGTGACCACATTTACCAAGTGAGGTAACATCTCTAGGAGAACTGCCGTGGCTATACATTCTAAACTTTTAGTGAGGTATTCATTTCAGTCTGCTGTTGAGTAGGAGACCAAGATTTAGTTCCAAACTTTGGCAAGTAAGCCATTCACCTCTTCATCATCAAAGCAGATTTAAAACAGATTATTTTTCTTTTAAGGTCAGTGTTTAATGCTAGTTTCTCAAATGCAACACTGAAGTACAATCGATGAGAACTGCTGGAGCCAATGGCATTGTTTTAATGTGTATGAAATGCAGCCACACATTTTTGTTCTTATAGATTGTAATAAGTGCAAAAGCAGGAAATTTTGCATTTTCCTAGTACATTTATCATAAATTAAGCTGTTATCTGAAAGTACGCTGAAAACAAACCCATACTGTAAATTCCATTATATAAGCAGGGATGCTTCTAATCTGTAAGGGCAGCTTCCCTTACATGAGTCCTGCTATTACATCTCATTTCATGGGTGATGGGAAGGAAGATTTGAAGTTGCTATTGAAGCTAACTCCAATTATGAAAGCTTGAGCCTGGTGAAATAACTGTCTTCAGGCCTGGATGACCCTGCTTATGATAGCCTGCTTACAGCAATTCACTCAATTTGATCAATGATTGTGACCAAGTGGCAAAAAAGAGCTGATTTTAGGCTAAACAGCATGTGGTTTCAAATTTGGATCAATTATCAATTTCAAAACTAAACTGACATACAAGCATTTGTTTAATGTTTTGTTAGTGAAATTAGTTCGTACTTGGTAGGATTTTTTCATGAGGTAAATACAAAGGATGCAGAGGAATTTCACCAGTTCATTGCTGGTACTGTACGGCACCCCATGTTCAGCTTCAGTTTCACAGGCAAGATGATCAAACATTACAGGCTGGAAAGTTCAATCGACCCAGTCATCTCACCTTTCCAACACCCACCTCAGCTTCTGAATGACAACTTTCTATGATGGTTTTTGATGTACCACTGAACTGTGCCCTTGATTATATGTCTCATTCATCCTGTGTCAGCTCACCCTGCCTTACTGTACATGCTATAACAAGTGAGCTTGCTGATTATGACTTCAGGGACCCCAGTCCTCCATACTGAAAGTAGGAGTCTCTCAAATGTAGATCTTACAAGAAGCAGTATTTCAGAACACCAGGTGATTCGATCACTGACCTATAATCAGCAACGTTAATATGCCTCTCAAGATTCAAACCACACATCTTCAGTACAATAAGCTGTAGACAATATGGACACCCACCTAGGAGACACACATCAGGCTCTCCAAACCCTCTACATGGAAACATTAATTCCCCATAATGATCATGCCATAATGGTGAGGAGACCATTCTGTAGTTGTCAGCAAGGCCACTGTCGTCTGCTTCCACTCTGTCTGCCAGCCCAGCACAATAATGACAGCATATTGTTCATCATTCCCAAGTACTCACAACTGAGAGTGGAGAGGATCAAAGCTGAGTGAAGATGTCTGTCTAATCACTTAGCAGAAAGCCAACATGAAGCCTATGAGTCTATATCATTTGAAGCTGCTTTAAATTTGTTATATCAGATGGACTTTCTCAGTCAACACCGTACTGTGATTGATACAAGGAGCGCGCCTCCATGCAACTGAGTTTTCCATAATACCTGCTCCCGCTTTGTGTAAGGTGGTAATTGTGACAAACTGTGATATATTATGCTATGGTCTTCAGCATCACTGTTACACCAAGGTGTTATTATAGCAGCCACTGAAATGTTAGCTTTACCTGGGTAGTGACGAGAGGTTATATTATATCAATTAGGTCAATTATCTTCAAAATCATGAATCTCTCCTCAGATATAATCACTCCTGCACAGTGGAACATTGGCACTGTCTCATCTATTGATCAGGAGTCTGGTCGAGATACCAAGTGTACAGTCACAAAGCCTTCTCTTTAAAATGTCAGCATTGTTAAGCCATCCGTTTGCCTTGACATTTCTACTTCACAAATCATTCTTTTTACAATGAAGAAGGCTGTGTGTCATTTTGGGTTCATTCAGTAATGTGTTTAGTCAACAAGATTATGGATAAATACAGTTAATATCTCATAAGCCTCATCCATTGGATGAAGTGCTGTGCTGCTGTGGGGCTCTCCACACCATTCAGGGATAAGTGTTTGTGTTCTATAAAGGACATCTAATATTTGTGATTAATGTCTCACACATGAAGCTCAATGAAATCTTGCTCCTCACAGATGAGCCACTTTTCTGTTAATACCAGGTATGAGGCTCTTTCAAATTGTCTGTATCAATGTTAGTGGATTTCTCAGCGCTTCTTAATGCTACAGACATGCATATGAAGAGAAAGACCATTTCACAAATTGTGTGAGTTTATGTTTCATGTCCAGGAAGCCACTATAATTGCACAGTTGGTTTGTAAGTAAGATATCTGTGAGCATGGTACACCAGAAAAATTACACTGATCAAAAAGGCAATTTGAGTCAGACATTTCCTAACTTTTTCTACCCTTCTTTTATGTTCGATATGTTTTGTTATGTCCGCAAACAAATAAATGGATACACTTCTCTTATTTTGTGCTGGAGGTTTCTGTGGATAAGAGAATCTGCTAAAGAACTGTAATGTAATGTAATATAATGTGCACAGCAAAAAGGTTCACTCATATATATTCCTTACTTTTTCACATGGCACTGGCCCTTTCCCGCAACTGTCAACTGAAGGTCACCTTTTAAGTACAATTCATCAATAATAAAACATAAACCACAATACTGGTAATCGATTATGTATACACTGTATATTTCTCAGAAGCTCAGAAATTGTCACTTGATTTGAGCGATCAGGGTGTGATGGAGACTAGTGAAGAGAAGGAGGGAAAATGGCTAAAGAGGCACATGCCTTGAATGACTTTCATTCCCTCAGTGGTGCACACTGTGAGGAGTGTTAGAAGTATCAATTACTATTCCATGCTAACAGGAAATCCATGTATCACTGTATTGGCATATTTTGTACTGGACACCTAATTAATCTCAAGTCAGTTTTCCTCCTATCTTAAGTCTCTACCTAGTAGTCATGACAGGAGATCTATGTCTCTCTCTCTCTCTCCCTCTCTCTCTCTCTCTCTCTCTGTCGCACAAACACACACACAAAAACTAAACATATCCATACAGTGAAGTCTTTTTTTTAGATGTCCCTGATGTTAATTATATAATTCATCATGACAGCAAAATGGCCTCTTTGACTGACATTACAATCAAAAGGAAATGTGATATGCAATGTGTCATTATCCTCTTATTAAAACAGAAATCTCATTATAGACAAGGGCAATAATGTTGTGCCTATGTGTAGTACAAAAATTATTTGATGGAGAGTGTTTGCATCTGAACATAATCAACTCAAAGGAACTTGAACCATGTATTGTACATTGCCAAATAAAATCACATTCTGTCATAATGGTTTAAGATCTAAAAATATGAAGTAATGAGATTAATTTTCTTAAATTATTTATGTTTCCTATTGTAGTTGTATTAAAATTCTTATTATGAAACAGACACATCAGAATTATATGCTGCATAAAATTATATGCTGCTAAAATGGCTTGTTTGAAAAACATGGCACTCACACAAAATAATTATTACAGAGAAATACTTAAGGAAACAAATCAATCACACTTAAGCCAAACAATTTTCTATGTAATTACCTTATAAATAAATGATCAAGTTCTATATTGCTGCAAGCAAGTGCAGTGAATCTGTAATATAACTTACATTCCTTACATTTCAAGCACTGAGGAGTGTTTCTAGGTATTGTTCCATTAGATATAATCTAGGAAACTCTGCTGCTGATCAAGTTCTAAGAATGGTCACGTCTGTGTGTGTGTGTGTGTGTGTGTGTGTGGGGGGGGGGGGGGGGGGGGGGGGGGGGGGGGGGGGGGGGTTGCCTAGTTGATCTGTTGACCACCTAAAAATATTTTGTGTCTCATGTGTGAGCATTTCAAATGAGTGTGTGTGTGACCTTACAAGTGTCTGCAAGGCATTTCAGATGTATTAATGAGGGATGCATTTTGCTAGTCAAATCCGTTCTGGATAAAATGAAATCTTTTCACTGCACGAACCTGTAGGGGTGGCGTCAGGGTTTACAGAAGAGTATAAGGGACAAATGGGGATTTCTTTGGTAAGCATTTCCAGATTAAAGTTCAAATATTTTGAGATAATAATATTTCAATAATAAAGAAAAAAAAAACATTTTGAGAATAATATTTCAAGTCAACAGGAGACAGTAGAATGTAATATTTGTAATATTTTTCAAATATTGTGATAGGAGATACCGATCCATCTGTGTCAGCTGTGTCGGCTGAGTTGAAAGTTCATTAATGGCTGTGTCTTCCAGTTTGTGCCTCCACATTTCAGAAGGCATAGATTATGCTGTGTTTAAAAGACATCGACATTTCACTGATAGACTAATTATGCAGGGTTATCAAATGGGGTGAATTGATATTTATTTTAACTCAACTTTGCCTGTCTGGTTACCAACAATGTTGTTATTATGCACAATGGCCACTACAGTGCACAACTTATTGAGACACACCGTCATTTTGAGGAACACACCCTTATTTTGGGTAAACTCTGCCCCAAATGTGCATCTCCCACATAGGAACATACTGTAAGTAGCCCATGTGTGAATGTGCTTAGCAGTAACAGAGGTGTACAACTCTCCGCAGAAGCACTTATGGGTAGGTTTATGGTTATGCTCAAGTCTGAATCAGCCGAATAGACTGCAGATAAATACACTTACATATTAATCACACCATAGTTACAGTGCAGTGCAACTGTACTGACAAACAGTTCATTTTCATATAACAATGTAAATGTACATGTTACAACAAATGTACAACAATGTACAACAAATGTAAATGTAAAAGTAAATATAAGGGTTACCAATTAGTTTTGATCATATTTTATTATACCGATGCATGACAAATTAATTTATTAAGTGTTTTTGCATTTGTGTATTTTGATTATTTCACAGCAGCGTTACTGATACATTTGTTCCATGACCTGACTAAAAAATTACCACCTGGTTTGCTTGTGATACCTCATAATGAAAGCAGGTTTCAGATCAACAGCTTTGTATTTGAATTCCTTCATGCCTGACATTAACTCTGCTAATGGTGGTGCATCTTGCCCTCCTTTCTTTGCAAGTGAAAAAAAAATCAAAGGAGAGTCCTGGAATTAGTTGACAGCTGTTCTGTCCTTCAGAGCTTGACAGTGGATTACGCACATATTACCATGGGGTGCGACACAGTTCAGGAGATCAACACTCTGCAACTGGAATCCCTCAGGGTTCTTTCTCTGACTCTAGAGTGTCCAGTCAAACCCTGCAGGTTATAACCAGCCCCGCACCTCATGTTCAGACCTGCCAGAAATGAAAGTATTTAGGACAAAGATCATCCAGAATGGCTGAGCAGCTAGACCTCTTAAAGACAAAATGTATACAAAATGCTGTTGTTTTTTCCCACACCTTTATCTCACACTTCTTAATTTATCGATGAATCAAGTGAAAGTTACTTTTTGCTCTTATATTGAACATTATTTATTATTTATAGTAACCAAATAATTAAAAAAACAGTGCTTGCTTAAAATTCCTGATCAAAATTAGGGACTGAATAGAAAATACTGAATATATACAGTATAGGCTATACTGAAAGAACAGACCTTTCTGGCTTCATTTACTGTGAGAAATCCTCATATTGCTATGCTTAGAGTTCTAAGCAGGGCATCTGCGTCCTTGGAAACATCAAACCAAGGATAAACTGCTCTGAGTGGCCAAACCTTTGGAGTGCTTCAGTTTCTGTATGCACTGGTGAAGACACATGATGCTCTGGGCGTGGATGCTCCTAAGTGACTTTGAGTTTAGCACAAGCTATAGTTGTGAGATGTGTTTACTTGAGCTTGCCAGGTGTGGGAAAAAAATGACACATCTCACAACACATATTCTGCAAAACTCTGCATTTCCTGCTGACGCTGGGAAACTGAGCACACACACTCAACCCAAAACCACAACAGAGCATCTGATTCAGACACCTTTTTCTGGCAATAGGCTGAGAGTGAGACCCCAATGTTGCCTGCTGCGCAAGACAACGTGAGGGTTCAAATTTTGAGTTCAGGCTTGAAAAGATGAACTTCAATTAACCAATGTCTTGAATGTTGCAAATGAATAAGGCAGGGTTTGGGATTTTGGAATGATTTTTCTGTGTTCATTTTGCAATGCTTTTTCATGTTCTTTTGGAGCTGACATCTCCCTGGAGATTCAAAACAAAGAAGGGGCCGTAGGTTGTTGCTTTCCAATGCTCATTGGTGTCAAGATTTAGGCTTACTTATTTTGTGAAGTCATCCTATGTCTTATGTGCTTCAAAACATTGCCCTGGTAAAACAGCTTTAATTGGAGCCCTGATGTAGAGGCCGCCCCGTCAGATAAAATCCCATTAGTCTCCTCACCTCTTCTGGTAATCGGCTGCTCTGTTATCATTAGATACATTTCTGCTAAAGATTGCTGCTTTATTTTAAGCGTGAATCGCTCCCCTCAGTTTGTTTTCATAGTAGCCATGCTTAAAATCTCATTGGATTTATAAATGGCTCTGCCATGAATCCTTTATGTGCGATGAATAAGCTTTGTGTAATCTTAATGCTACAGAATTAATCATCGCAAGGGTAAATTGATTCATTTATCCAGGAGGCAAGTGCTGGTTTGGACTGGACACTAATGGGATGTCACAAAATGGCAAGTGTAAAAATGGGGGAAATAATTGGTGAATCTAAATTCATAAGCATGTGAAAGAAAGAGATGAGGGAGGAATGGGAGGGGAAGGGGGGGTTGGATGAGTCTGATGGATTCTCTGGGCTCATTTGGGCTCTGATGTCGGCAGTCTGCCACATCTTTTTCCCTGCATGTTGTCAGCTGTGAGTGAATCTGCCACAGGGGAGATTGCATTACAACAATGTCCTGGCAACACCTCTCCTCCTCAATAATTGGTCATAGCCACAATGTTCTAGATTTGCTGTGCAGATAGAGACCACTGAACTGAGCCAGAATCAACTAAGAATGATAAAACAATTTAAGTCTATGTTTTACTTTATTCTGTACATCATAAATGGCAATAACACAACAGCACAGACTCTGGCTGTGAGGAATCTTTGTGGGCTCTCTTCATCATTAACTGACTATTAACGCAATATTTTCCCAAGACTCTGCTACCACTGAGGCAGGTTGCAAGTTAAACATGGTTATAATTCCCCTATTACCTCCATCCTACTGTGTGCAGTGCTGCTTCTTTAGAGAGAGGCCACATGTCTCCATTATTTATGGCAGCGTTTCCCAGACCTCTCCTGGAGTACCCCTTGTCCTGCATGTTTTAGATCTCTCCCTGCTCCAACACAGCTGATTTAAATGATCCGTTTGTTATTAAGCAGAGTTTGTTATTAAACAGGAGAGGTTTGGGAAATGCTGATTTATGGGAATCCTACTGATATATCCAAATCCATGCAATATAATCCTGCACATGCTCAAACCTAAGATGGGACTTGATTGCCAACCCATTGTTTTAAGAAAAAGAAGTGTAGGTTTACAACACAATGTGTGGCAAAATAACGAGTTGAACAGGAAAGTATCTGTCTGTGATTTCAATTCATTTGCTGCTGCTTCCATGGGTGTTTTCCCTTAATACGCACAGTTTCATTGGAGGCTGAGCCCATGTAGGACATGATGCCCAACGTGGACCTGCTCACAAACTCAGTCAATAAATCCATCAAATTTTATTTAGCACTGTGCACTTGACAAAATTGACTTTGTATTCTGTGATGTGTAATAGAAAATAATTATTGCAAAGTTCATTTTGTGCAGGAAAGGTAATTTAGTACTCACAGGTTTCATCAGCCTTACAGTTAACAGCAGTACAACACACACATCAATTGCAAAAGCTGTTTAAGGAAAAAAAAAACCCAATGTCATCTGCATGCAAGCCAGAGGCAATAGTGGTGAGGAAAACCTCATCTTAGGAGAGACAAACTTTAGGGAGAACCAGGTTTTGAGGGGATGCCCATCCCTTTAGGTTGAGCAGCTGAGGCCTACCACAGGATGAGGAGCTCCAGAGGCCTGGTGCATCTGTCAGACCAATGACATTCTGAGCACCGTGACATTATCCTCCCAGCCACATTAACATCTATATCTGTGTATTTACAGCAAATAAAGTCTAAGCTGCTACAGTCCCCTACAGGCAACCAATGTCTTCTGAATATCTTCTATCTGACAAAAAAGTCACTGTGGATTCTACAATGATGGAGATGCTTCCATGTATGAGCTAATATTATAAACATAATATTAGGCCTGTCAAACAGTTTAAAACTTTAATGACAATTAATCTAGCAATTTCAATAGTTAACCAGGATTATTCACAAATTTAATCACATATTGGAATTACAAATTACATCAGATGGCTGGAGGTCTGTAAAATTTCCCTATTTGCTTCCTGTGGCTTCAATTCAGCATGAGCTAGCACAACCACTTAGATCAGGGTATCAGCTGACCAGCACTGAGCAACCTAATGGTTTGTAAACTGAATATTTGGATTGGAAATAAAATTTTAAAAATGTAATTTTAAAAAACAAAACAGAGACAGAAATACTTGCACTGTAAAGACACATTAGATTCAGAAGATGAGCTAGATCCACAGTGCAAGAGGTCGCCTTTTCTCCTATCTCTTTTCACTGACCCAGTTGCAAACCAGTCTACAAACATCCCTGGAACATCTTCGCCAGTGGCCTGTAGTCAATTGCAACCCACTTAGTAATGGCTGTAGACGATGTGTTAGACATAGATTGATTCATAGGCACATGGTAATTTCCACATATGTGGAGAGACTGACAAAAGGTCTGCTGCCAGCAATTTAACTGTTAACATGAAAGTGTTTCACTCATAAGTGGAAACTCAAATTCGAAGTACTTCTGTAATACTGATGTTACAGAAACTACAAATTACTTTTCTTTTATCAACCAAGCCAGCTGGAAGTGTTTTATAACAAAAAAGAGATATTCAGAAATCCAGTTTTGATCTGTGTAACTATAATTATAGCCAGAAATCCTTGCCAATTGTTTTTTTTCACAGGTTTGCGGAAGGGCCAGAATAAATGATTTGTATTAATCATGTAAATAATAATAATAAAAAAGCATAATATCCATTTGAAATTAATTACAAACTGTAATAGGACAGTGTTGACTGCCCTATTTAATATACTTTACGTAATGAAATAATAAAATAGGGAGCTGGAGGCAAACCACATTAACCAAGATAGACATTCTGCTTTTCTTAAACACTATGTATTCCTACTGACATTTGTTTCAATTATTATTTGTGAAACTTGTTCTACCATGTAGAAATATTTAAGGCAGTCATAGATCATTACTGATCAAGAAACATTTTTGACTGGTGCACCAAAGTATCCAGGGGAATATTAACAAGGAAGGGTTCCTTCCTGCTTTCACTGTTTGACCACCTAATTCTGGTCAACACGCTTTTAACTCCAGCAATCAAATTTAAAGCCAGTTGCTATCACACAGCAGTCACTGGCAGTGGAAACTGCTTGTGATATGGGCCAAATATCTGTCTGGTGGTAAAAAATATTTTGGAACTGAATAAACTAAATGACAAAATTAAATGATGGAAATGATGGATTCAGAACCATGTGCTTATTTCCAAAATGCAGTGCCATCTGATTTTAAATGGAGGGGGAATATTTAGAAGAACTGCTCCAATGTGTAACAAACTCCTTATCGCCACATATAATGGAGCACATAGTGCAGTATGAATTTAGCTTTTTTTTTCACGCACCCTTTGTGCTGCTCAAGTCACTATACTCAAGCAAAAAGCATTGAAAAAGGTCAGGGTTCAAACTGGATATCAGCATGTTAATTTTCCCCCCAAAGTGGCAAAGCCAAAAGACAATAGCCCACTGCATTTGTTTACATTGACCAGCATTTTCCCATGCCTCCTGTCTTCAGTGCCCGTGTCAGCCGGTGCTCTGGGTTCTGGGGCTTCATCCTGGGGAGCTGAGGACCATGTGGCACACGGCACACAGCCGATCACACAGCTACATCTGTCAGGGTCCCTGTCTCTGGAGAGGCAGCTTCCACCCGTGGGGCTGTCATCTGGTGGCTCACACAGTTACTGTCCATGGAGGAGACCCCACTGTCTGTCAGAGAGGCATGTGGGATTGCACAGATGGTAAAAGCTGAGAGTGGCCTCCCGTGAGGACACCTAAGAGCTAGTATCCAGGGGCCCGGTTCAGATTATCCTCTCTTGCTGTGGGGATGGGCAGTGAGATCCAGGGGATAGCGTGTTGGCATTCTCAGAGCAACATAGAGGGAAAGAATGCTTTTGTTGAATATGGTGGTGGTGCAGATTTGAGCACAATATAAAAATGATACGTTGGAATGTTACAATGTGACAGGAAGAAAAAAAAAAACATGATTTCCCTTTTTTTCATAGAAAACAAGTGCAGTGCAGCCAGTGAAACAGAGTGGAATTTGATACAGTGCATACCTCTATCACCCTTAAACACAGTCATAGCACTAATAGCACTAATAAAGAATCATTCCATATGCTGTTTCTGTTACCCCTTTTGTCTGGCTATCAGACAGAAAAGTGAACAGGTGTGAATGTATAACTTCCCTCCCCCTAGTGGAGGTGTGAGACAAGAAAGCTCAAAAGCAAGGAGCACACCAAGCTGAGACCCTGAGATGTGAAGGTCTGTAGAGAGATCTGAGGAAAGAAAGAGAGAGAGAGCGAGAGAGAGAGGCAGACAGACAGACAAAGACAGAGACAGAGAGCATGCAGTCAGCTGCACCTTCACCATTCCATTCCTAGAACATACATCCCTTCTCCATGAGCATGCATTTGCATATGTGTATGTGTGTGTGTATTCGTCTGTGCATGTGCATGAGAATGTCCTCACATACAAGGTTTGAAAGGTCAGTCACAGATGGAGAGGTCCTCTAAATGACATGCCATGAGATGAGACAGTGAAAAATGCCAGATATAATCCCACTAATTGCAGATTGTCAGCGCTTCAGAATGGATTCTAACATATCACAGTAATGAGATAAGAGAACACCCTACAGTTGTGGAAGAGTATAAGAAGACCCTCTCACAGAGCTTGAGAACGTAAGACTTAATGGCAAATGACTCCACCATGTCCCATGGTTCTTTACAAGTACAGAATATATAATATTTTTATGATATAGTTTTTCTCACTATCATCAGGGTCCTTTGAGAACTGTAACTCTGTCCTTGTAAGAGTTTGTGAGGTTAATTTTAAAGGACAGAAACACACAACCATTCCATGTAGAATATTCACTTGCAAACAGGTTTGAAGGGGGAGTCTAAGCCAGCACTGGATTCCTGGAACATCTAGCTTCTTTGCAGACATCTGTGTATTAATTACTGTTCGTAGTTGTCTGTCTGTTTGTAAAACTATACAGTACATTCAAATTGCTCAGCCTTAGTGCTGGTAATGGCATAATTTCAGTAAGGATGCAAATTTGGTGCAATGAGTTTATCTTTGAGTATGAGTGATTAAGACCACACAAGCCTTGGAGAATGGTTACCATTGACAACCTGTTATTTAAGGAAATGAATGTGTGCCAACATGCTGTTTTTCACACTCTTATGAACAGCTTTATAGACCACAAGAAAGCAAGCTTAAAAACTGAAGGCTGCTTAGGTTTCTAATTAGTGAAACTTGAGTATGCTGCTCTATTGAACATCTGCAAGGATCTGTTAATATGTCTGAGATCTGTTTAAGGTTTCCTCGAAAGGTCAAAATTAAGTGTATATGACAAATTAAAATTCACAGGCACCCTGAATTTTCTTCTCATGTGAGTCAAACAGCACCATAGAGAGGTACTGCATAAAATGGACTGTTCTGTTTGTGTACCGTCTTTGACATGTCCATCTGTGTTATTTTGTGCCAAAGGCTAACATGTGGGAGGTGCTTTTTATCTTGTTTGTGTTCTTATAACAGCAAGATGTTCCAAGTGGTGGAATAAATAAGTGTCTGTCTCCAGATTATGTACTGTGAGCTGCTAGTAACATTGAAAGGCCTCCTGGGTCTTTAGCTTTCTGTAACAAAGTAATAAAATCAAGATCTGAAACAGCTGGCAAAAGTTAACACTGTATTTTACTTACATACCACATACCTTGCCCACCATCTTAACAAAGACACTATTCCTCACTACTCCTTCCATCTGATTCTTTGTCCCACAACCATCATTAAACATAATTACCAGTGGTACCAGCCACTAACCAGCCACTCACAGTCCTGGTGTAAATTTACTTCATATCAATAGCTGAACTGACAAACCAAGGCATTGAAAATAGCTACCAGCCCATTGAGAAGCAGTGAAGTGAGGACTTTGCAGATGATGACTGCGTGCTTTAATTCACACCAGATGTCTCACACCAGTGACACTTGTTTGCATGCGGAGAGGAGACATGACACAACGATGGGGCTCATTGTCACTCTATTTATAACTTGATAACAGGAACACAACTGGAGGGGGAAAATCACTTGCAAACAACCTTGAAATACTTGCCTTGGACCATCTGGCTCTTTCTCCTGGATTATTGACACCACTGACTCCAAGACTCCAAGTGGTACATTTTTTCACTGTTGTTTTGGCAGGCATGTAGAGTATTGTTTAAACTAGTAGGCAGTGGACTTCAGAGTTTCAAGTTCAAATCCCAATCGGGACTCTGCAGTCGTATTCTTCAATATACTTTCCGTTACAAAAAAGTATGTGTTTTTTTTATTGCAAACACATTTTTTATTATTTGGGTGATCACTGAACTCACCAAAATGTAGAAAATGGGGAATACTTGTATTTATTTGTGAGTCACAGGGCAAATGTTGATTGAATCAAGGAAAAAGAATAAAACTTGAACTGTGAGCTAGATAAACAGATTAAATATCCTCTTAATGGATTTCTTATGAGTTATGACTGACAAGAGGTCCAAGAGTGGCAATCTTACTGGCCCTTTTATTAGCTTCCCTCTTTCTATGAGCGTCATGTCTTGCCCACATATGAAAACCTTGGCTTCACACCAGCACCGCGCAAACCTTAAACTGCTTGCACTGTGATTAATTATAGGTATAGTGTCTGAAGTGGCTGACATCTGCATAGATACCATGTTTAATTCAACATCCCAGCAAAGAGGGTATTTACTCTTGTCTCAGGCCTGGCAGCGAGTGCAAGCATTCACTGTGACAACGCTGTACTCTGCATACTCCAGAATGACCCCTGCCTGTATCTGTACAGCTGGCATCGAGGAGCATTTAGAGATTCATATATAAGGAACTTGATATGTCATTAAAGGTAGCATGAAGAGGGACACTTGTGATCTCTGTGTCAGTAATGTCAGTTGCCATCAGTGAAGGACAAAGATTAATGAATGGGACTGTCAAAAATCAGATGCACTGGATACCTGGTCCTTCTTTTGGCATACCAGTCTGAAAGCAGAGATTGTGAAAACCATTATTATTTCATCCATGCTTGGGAAAAATGAAGCAACCATACACTTCAAATGTTTTACACACTTCCAGAGCATACAGCTGTTTATATCCAAATATTATAATTTTAAGGGTTTGTTGTGTAAGAGACCTGTGGGCAGCATTATCACCAGTACTAGGATCTCATAGGCTTATTTTTTCAGTGTTTAAGCTCAATAATGCAGATGTATTGTGTGAATCACTGAAGATAAAAATCCTTCAACTTGAATATTTAGAATGCCATCAGTCCTCTCCATATTGTTACAGTATGTTTGTCATTTCTTGCTTTGTACTCCCAGTGAAGATAGCTAGTGTCTGCAGTAATGGGTGGAAGCTCATTACAAAGATGTTATGGTAAATTATGATAAACACACACGGGGGGAAAAAAAAAATAAAAGACGCAAAAGCAATTATGTTACATTGTAAATATTATGGATACAGTCATGCCTCCCTAAACAAGGTTGAGAAAGAACAGAGAGACCAGGCATGGGTCAAGAAATGTAGTTAACCAAAAAGCTTCTAGTGTTATATACAAATTTACATGAAATTTGCATACTTTTGCCATTATGTCAATAGCGTGCTATATAGTTTTTTCCACATAGTTCAATGTAGTCCCCTCAACATTAATTTGCCTCCCCCAAACCCCAGGCGCCCTACCGTGTAGAGTGGTAGTGTAGTATAGTGGTAAGGAGCAGAGTGTGTAACCGTAAGGTTGTTGGTTCAATTTTCTGCTGGGACACTGCTGTTGTTCACTTTAGCAAGGCACTTCACCCAGAAATGGCTTCTGTAAAATAAGCTGTATAAATGGATAATGTAAAATTGTAACATATGTAAGTTGCTCTGGATGAGAGCATGTGCTAAATGACAATAATGTAACATAATGTAATATTTGAGGATATTTTTGACCCTCAGTTTTAGGCAGATTAGTCATAATCTGTAATAACCATCCACACATGTCATATAGCATTTTGTGCAGAACTAATTTGTCTAATGGAAATTGTGAGGAGTCCTGACCTTGATATGAAGAATTTGATATGCCCTTTTATATGAGGTAGAATAATTCTCTCATTGAAAAAAATGTGTTTACTCAAGTACCCCTACAAAAACAATTGTGTCAGCTCAGGTGTTCTTACAGCAACTGATTGTATAGATTGTCTACATTGTACATGTAAAAACCACATCAGAGGGACAGTCTATTGCTTTGTAATATGAAAAACTATCAGTTGAGTGCCAGGTGAAAAAAAATACCCTTAGAAATGTGAAAGTTAGATAAAACTGTTGTCTTTATTTTTTACAAACCACAAACAATAAATATTTTACATACTGATACTGATATAAATAAATGCAAAACAATGATAGATTAGAGCAATAAATATTTTTATAAATACTGATATAAATCAATATGGAAAAATACATGACTGTATTTTAAGTATATTTTAATTGATTGCAATCAAGGCTTCTTTAGTTAGCTTTTTCTTTTTTTTTTTTTTTGAAGAGGTTTCTTCCTTCTTCCAACAATGATTGCCTCACAGAGGTAACTTTGGGTGGTACTTTTTGACCTTTTGAATCCTGGAGAAGCCATTTTGTTTTGGAGATATAACACTATTGTCTTTTTTCAACTGAAAATGGTAGATTAAGTTTTTATGATTTCTTTTACAGTCATCTCCTAACTTGTGGAGTTCAATCTGCCTGCAGTCTTCCGAGAGCTCTGTGACCTTAACCAAGATAATGCGTGCTATTAAATGAAAGTCTTTTGTGTGTTACCTCATTTTATACCCCTAGGAAACAGGAAGTCTTCAGATGCAGCTATACAGTTTCAGAGCTTTCCAAAAATGTCCAAAAAGCAGAATGTTGGCATAGATTTTTTTGGATTTTATTTTAAAGATTATTGAAAGATGGGAATAAACATAACACTTATGATTTCTGGCATAATGTTTATGGTTTGTAAAATATGTGATTTATTCTATGAATAATATTGCTCTCAGGAATGCTTTTTAATGTATAAAATAATAATATGTCTAGTTTTGTTGCAATTTAATCAGGGATATGAATAAATGCGACTAAATATGTTGAAGGCAGTGTACAGTATGTTTGTGAGTTTCTCCACCAGCGTGAACATAATGATGATGATCATCATCAGCGTATGTGTACACCTATAATATTTCTATTAATAGACTGTTTCACAAAATGGAAAAAGGAATGGAAAAAAAACGTGCAGTTATGATTTGTCTTGTCAGTGTTTCTGCAGGTGTCCTGTGGTGGATACTGAGACTGCTTTGGGTGCCTAGAAATCATCTCGCCCAAATGTCCGTGAGGTGCTATATACATTCTCAAATAAACAGCCCTGCTTGTTTTGTTTCTTTCTTGACATCAGTTTCATCTGTCCTGACTGATTCCTGGAAACCTGGCAGGAGGGAGGACCAGAGGTCAAGCCCAGTGTATTGACTGAGGTTGACAGTGGGTTGAAACTGCAGCAGGTAACCACATCTGTGGAGGGAGAGGGCCTGGACCCATGCTGACCCTCAGCTGGTCTCAAACAGCAGTTACCTCATCTTCTCCCCTCAGGAGTGAGAGGCGAATGGCCCGCGGTGTCTGAGAAAAGAGCACGGGCCACCAGCTGAGGATATCGAAAGCCACTGCAGAGATATTGAACACAAGACGATGTCAGGAGGTGCTCCTCAAGCTCAAACATAATCCATCTTGTCAGCGTATAACAGGTGCATCAGTGTGCCAATGGACTGATCTAATCATTGCAATAAATTTTAAACATTGGGGGAGAGGAAAGATTTTTCAGAGCAGTTTCACTCCAAGCTACTAAAGAGAAAGCCTCTAACACAAACTTTATATCTGCTGCATGGTTTGCTTATATTCAGTCCTAATTAACTTATATTAATGAATTAGCATTAAATAGGACCCAGCAATATTAAACAGTATCAGTGCTGGAATGCTTTAAATTGTTTTTGCCATGCATCTTTTTTTCAACAAACCTTAACATCTCAACTGAAACACTAGAAATCCCCATGATAAAAGTGGCAATAAACCTACAGTGTGTACCCGTAAGGCATGTCATGGAAAGAGGCCAGTTTCAGAGTTTGCACTCTGAATTGACAGTATTAATCCCCACATTTTTGTCTCTGTCCAAGACTGACCCAACTGTTTCATAACTCTGAAACTGCAATACAGACCTTATTCGGACATGAGGCTCACAATATTGCTTCCCCTGCTTCTTGTGCACTGTATGCATGCTTACAGTACTGTCCCCCACAGAATACTTGCTTATGTACTACAAAGCATTCCCTCAGAATATGAATTTGTTTCACAAGTGGGATCTGTATGTTAATTCTTCCACATTCACACTGAGACTACTGTACGTCTTTTGAGGTTTGTTTTATGACTGGTCAGAGCTTTATGTGCATGTGCAGACAGTTGAATTAATTCCACATGCATTTTTAACAGTCATTTTCACTCATGAAAAGAGATGATGTGAAGGAGGGTGCACAATACGGCTTTTCATTTAAGAGCAGACTATTATGTGCTTATTTCTGTTTGTCTATGTGTTTACAAAAAGTGCTCTGACCAAAGAGGAGACAGAATGCTTTTCTTAGGCAGCAAACAATAGACAAGATTTTTTTTTTTTCATTTCTGTCTTATGGGTGTTGAAACGGCAGCTCTGAGGAAATGAATCACCCAAGTTCTGGATTCTTCTGGCAGAAAAAGAAGAATAGCTTGATGTCTTTCTGTTTTGGACCTAGGGGTAAAGTATAAAACAGCTTTGTGGATATACTAGGCCTCAAGATAGGCCTCACGACATAATCTCTACACCTGATGCTCTCTCTGCCTCTTTCTCTCTTCTATCTTTCTTTCTCTATATCTCACTCTCCAATGTGCCCTGTCACTTCCACTTAATCACAGATGTCGGCCTATTGATTCTTGGTTCAGTGAGTTTTAAGAAAATGACACTTGGTTGTGAGTGTTGCAATAACCAAAACATCATTATCCTTGTGGGAACAAAGACACACACTCCAAAGCAATTCAGCTGCTACAATGGAAACAGAGAGGTATGGGTGTGGGTGTGTGTGTGCGCGTGCGCGTGCGTGCTTGTGTGCGTGTGTGTGTGTGTGTGTGTGTGTGTATGTATGTATGTGTGTGTGTTAGGAATACAAGAGGGGACAACAAAACTTTGGGAGTGTAAGAAAACACAGTGTTCTGATTAATTAGGTGCCCATCACTTGAATCAGAGACACAATGATAGATAGATAGCCTATTACCCTTGAATGGGTCAGCCTGGGGCCAACCACATAAACTGTCTACAGTTGATAATGAGACAATGCTCTGCTCATCCTTGCTAGGCAGTCTCTCTGGCCACCTTATCTCTCATCTAATCTTTAACACATTCAATAGATTGTTCATTAATGAAAAGGAGAAGTCTTTAAGCAGGTCTGTTTGCACTAGCTACGACTGCAGTACCTTTTGCATAAATCAAAATACAGCTGGAGACGAGGCTCTGTGGAATATTCAGCAAGGTGGTACAAAGAGTTAAACCCACATTTCTTCTTATAATGAAAATATCCAGAATAAGACCAGGCTCAAAGGCTAGAACTGTGAGCATGTTCCACCGCATTTAAAACCTTCTAAATAAAGATCTACTCTGACATACCCGGCTCACAGTGCTCATTGCCTAATGGAAAAAACATGTTTCCCATGTGAGTCACTCCTTTGATAAATTTTAGAGGGTCATCCCTCTTTGCAGCTCTGTGGTATCTGCCAGCAAAGGACACTAAAGAAATCTAAATGTGACTCTTATGGTGCGTTGGCCAAACCTGGGGTGAACTGCCTCTGGACAGTCCCCGGTTGGCATCACCACAAGTTAATGTTCTCTACTCTGCAATCTCCAGGGCACAATTTAAGTGAGGCTTACGCTTTGTCCCAAGATGACAGCTCAAGAGAGTCAGTCCTTGGTTTGAAGCTTGGCCCTAGGTACAGTAACAAGTATATTTGCAAAGACCACAGAACATGAGGGTTACACTGGTGCAAAGAAGCACATGAGAATTTTCCTGTATGTGTGTGTACAGTTGCTTACAGATAGGGAGCTTAGGATACATTTTATAAGGCTTTTCTCATAGCTCTTCTCACAGTTTTTTCATTACATCTGAACATGCCATGTCATGCATCTCACACTCCAGCAAATCCTTTTGCTGAATCCTTTTATGTTATTGTAGTTTGACATCCTTGCAACTGAAAATCTTTGGGCTGTTAGATTTTAATGATCAGACCTCAATACTCTAGGTGTTGTATATTGCAATGCAATGATTCCTACACTAGTGTTAGTGGAAGAACCTACACATTTTGCTTTACTCTCAGGCACTCATCACAAATTAGCAATCTGTGACAGTGTCACCAGGTACTGTTACAAGTTAAGCCCCTTTCAGACATGCACTGAAAGCCGGAACTTATCTAGCCATTACCCGGAGGTGCTATATGTGAGAACGCAAATGTCCGAATCAGTCAGACTGGGCATGAGATGGACTTCATTCTGCCAGCTCCCTAGTACAAGTCCGTCTAATGTTGGATTGAGTCCATGTGTGAATAGAGCATGTCATGTTCCAGAGAATCCATGGCGAGTGAGTGGGCGTGTTGATGACGTTTCTATCTTTCTATCATGCAACTGGCCGGAAGATATCAGAAAAGATATGAGAAAATAAGGACCACCACATTATGACTCACATTTGAAGCAAGCCATTATATTCAATATGATTTCCTAGTGCTGAGAAAACATAAGTTGTGCTATGCTTCATTTTTACTCCAACTTGTCTCTGCTGAGAAGCTAGTCAGGACTCAGAACAGATTTGCAGCATATTTAACTAATATCTATTCATTTAAGAACCCATAAAAAAAAGCTTCAATTAATCATTATTGGGGCACTCATTAAGGATGGTTCACATTGTATACTAACATATGTGTTATCAAAAGTAAAAAGGGTTGGTTTAAATGCCATGGTTAATGTTTAATAAAGGCCAAATAATGATCATGAAAACTTTCCTAATCATTGGTTAAGCAATATTTGTTTTGTTGTGTCTCCGGTGATGCAGAGCTCATTAAACTGACTCCAAGTTGAGAACTGAAGTTCAAAATCAACAGAAAATTCAATTCAATTTAAAATTTGAATTTTAAAATCATTTTATTCAATTTTTATTCAGTTTGAATAAAAAATGAAAAGTACCTACAGAAAAACACTAATGTAATTTACAGGTTACATCAACTGACCAGTGGAAGGAAGTGAAATGTTATACCTATATAAAATCTATATTTCATGAATATTTATGAATTTGAACACAAATACAGCTGTACAGTAATCTTATTAATCATTGTTCACTGTTCTGCAGACATCATGTCTTCATACATGCCTAATTGGTATGCGTTTATATAAGTATATATTCATGGTAAGCTTGACACTTAATTTTTAGCTTGATGAAAAATATGTTTTTACTCATATTATTTGCTCTGGTTGTGGTTCAAATATATTACTGAAAATGTTAGTTCTTTACACACTTATCAAAAACCCTAATAGACCTAATTGAATTCAAAAGATGAAAGTACCTTTCTTTTATTCTTATTTTATTCAGGTATAAATGAATTTTAAAACGCAATTTTATAAAACAATGTTTCAAACTAATAAAATCCAAAACAACCTCAAGCCACCCTTTTAAAGTGTTTTTTTCTCAATGACCCAATCCTATGCGTTATTCTCAGTTTCCCCAAAACTATATTGAATAAAAAAGCAAGGAAGCATCCTTCAGCTGATTAACTGTGATGGACAATTTGTGGAAATCTCTTTGTTAAAGGCCCACTATTGAATAAAAGCCATTCAGGCATCATGAAGTGAGGAGCATGAGCATCAAGACTGGTGTTTTTTTTTCTGTAGCTCTTTTTATTCCCATTATGCAAAATCTCATTCCTGGTGAGACAACACCAAAATGATGTTCTCCCTGCCTCACTTAAAGCATAATGGCCTTTGTCAGGCTGTTGGAGATAATATACTACAGAAATTAAAGGAAACCACCAAAACACTGTTTTTCTCCAAGCAGATTACATGGGTGCTTTGTCAGATTTAGTTATCTTAGAGCAACAATTCACCCTGTACAGGCACGATAATAACAAGATCTGAAAATCTATGTACATACTTGCATTGGACCAGGATATTAGCTCCCTTTAACACTGTGTACAGCCATAAAGAACCACAAGAAAATAGTTTCTGAGGTTTTCATCTCAAGCTTGTTTAATGCTGTAAAACTGATATCCCAAAAAAATAATTTCAGGATATCTCACTTATAGTCGTGTCTCTTGATTCCAAATTATCATACAGCAGACCTCCCTGCAGACACTTGAGAAAAACCCCACTGGCCAGTTTTGTTACTTTTCAACGCAATGACAGAACACGGACATTTATAATAATGTTGCATGGCTCACCTTGTTTAGTGGTAGTGATACTGATGTCATTTCTGTCAATTTCTTCATATGATTACAAAACACCACAGATGGATCAGCGATATGCAAACACAGTGTTGGAGGATCTGGTTCACAGAATGTTATTTCATTCTGTGTAGGTGAGATGGATTCATTGCTGCCAGACCTGATGTCATCGTGTCTTCTCTCTGCGTACTGCTAGAGTCTGACTGGGGCAGCTCATAGGCTCCCCTGGTTGAACAAAGCTTCAGCTGGCTTAACATTCAGATCTCAATCATAGATGTAACAAACACTTACTTGCACTTCACACTACTTCGCTTTTTCACCAAATTTGAGTCCACTATGCGTTGAAGCTCGTCACCACAACAACAAGCCACATAGGAGCAGGAGACTAAGCATAATGGTATTTTGACAAGCTTTGGTCTTGCCTTAATTACAGCGCGGCCAAGTTAATTACTGTACATGTGTTATGTGTTATCAGCTGAGTACAAGCTGTGTAATAAGAAATCACGTAGTGGTGGATGAAGACAAGCTTCAAACAGCTATCCTGTAAAAGCCCCTCTGTGCTCCTCTCTGTGCCTGTGTGTGACGGGTGCACTGTCCCTTTTGGCTGTGTTGCAAGTGTAAAGCTGAAGTCGGAATCAAAATGCAAGCATTGCTGAAGAGTAAGGCTTGGTGATTAGTACTGATCTTGGCCAATGTGGATCAATGGCCCTAGGTGGGTTTATCAGTCCCAGATGAATGTATGTCTTCCTAGAGGAATCAGTCTTAATCCAACAGAGGTTATAGCCTAAGACAAGGTCTGATGTATAGCATTCTGAGCATGTCCACATTCATTGTTCCTCTTTCCCTAATATCCCCTCTCTACTTCCATCCACTCATGGATGCTTGTTTACCGTAAGCTTCTAATAGTGATATTGTGCCTACTTAGAGCTGGGCGGGATTCATTGACTAAAATTAGCTCAAGATGGTAAGATTACACTGAGGGGAAAAAAAGGTCATGGAATTCATTCAGAGATTATAAAACAAATTACACTGAAATATAGAATTTATGTGTGTAAATTGTTCACATTTCTAAGACCTGTTATTCTGAATCTAGCTTGACCTGATGGAGAAAACATATGTGTTCATATGCATCTAATAACACAACCTGCCATTCACCAGGGACTGCTGTCAATGTGCCTAGCAGTTGGTGTTTCGTAACTCTCATATACAATTTCACAATAGCTTTGATTATCCCATTTGTGTCTTGTGTCATCATGCCATTAATTTTGTCTGTTGATATGAACTGGAATAATAATAAAGGCTGTGTTTGTTTTGTGAGAATGGATTTTGTTTTCACCAGGTGCACAGCCTGGGAACACAGTGTTTGCAAACACAGAGACCAACAGAGCTGCACCTGTTGGATTGCATCATTTCTTTCAGCAGAACTGACCTCTATATCCATACCAAGCAGTTCCCTTCTCATCCCAGCAAGTGAAAAATGTGGAATGGGTATAAAACTATGGAACTATGACTATGGGTATGAAACTGTTCTCATTTTACGTTGTAAACGTTTGTTGTAACAGATTTCTGGTTTGTCACCAGGCACTCAATCCCTCTATGCATCATTTGAGTCATTGCATCACCACCAAGACCGAAAGGCTCACGCATGGGTTCACATAAGCAGGAGAGCATCTGAGTGGTATGTTTACCCTTCTCACTTAGCCCTTGCTCTGTGGATGAGGAGTCCTAAATCAGCTCCTTTCAAGCTTTGTAAATGACAAGTTACTACAAGAAAGGGAAAATGAAAACCAAACCAGAGGGTTTGACTGACTAAACAAGTGCCACCAGTCTGTGTTGTGCCCATTGGACCATTTCCCAATTCTACCAAGCTAATGTCATTTTGTTCAGTCATGATGATGTTTATCTGTTTTTGTTTTTACTGAAATACCTTAATGTAACAGTGCCTCAGTGGCATACGGGGGTGGCATACAGGGACTAAGATGCTTCCTAGCTGGTGGGAAGAACTGAATGAAGTTTAACATATTTATGCTGGTATTCACTTTTGAAGGTAAAAGAGACAACATGACCCTCAATCCCAGTGACAAGTGCCTTTTCAAAGGCATCAATAGATATTACTTCTTGATGAGTACAATGGGAGCGATCCATCTGCAAACTCCTACAGTACAGCATTCATGATAATAGTTTTGACATTGAAATGGTCAATCTACAATTAGGTTTCAGAAATAGTCACTTTATGTCTTTAATTTTACATATTTTTTTCATTGGAGCAGATGCTTTTATCATTGAGCTTTCCAAGCATATATACCCTGTATCAGGTATCTGTGTCACATATCCTTAGGTGAACTAGGTTAATTTGTGCAAACTATAAAAAGAGCTCAGTTTTAATATTTATCCAATGTGCCATTTGATGTGCACCAACGCTGTTCTTAGCAGTGCCAGCTGCCAAGATCTGAAGGCCTGTGCTTCCCTTCACATATGTCTGAAGGCACACATCCTAGTTTGTCTGGAATAGAGATGACTTTGGGAATTGAGGTCATGAAAGAGTTTGCTCCAAATGATGGATCATAGCTCCACATGCTAGCCTGGGAAGAATGGTAATGAATCCAAGCGCTTTCAGGAAGCATCCTTGCGAGGCGGGCGGAGAGATTACAGTGTTTTTGGCAAAGCAGCTGTCAGGTGATGATGCAAACGCACAGGGGATCCACGCAGGAAACTGCTGGAGCTGGAGCCATCCGATCAATAAACAGCTTTCAAAGGAGCCCCAAATCTCATCTCATACCTGTCTTACTTTTTTTTTTTTGGGGGGGGGGGGGTGGGGGGTGGGGTGGCACTGGACTGGTTTCTAGTTCTGCAGTGCTGCAGCCAAGAAACTTTACAACGAATGAGGAAAAGATGGAGAAGAAGGCAGGGAGGTGCTGTTTTTTCGATTGGGACGAGATAACACGATGGATCAATGTCCAGTGCTATTCCCCTGTCACCCCAGCCCCTTGCTCTGAAGCTAACTCGATGACATCCAGCATCTGCCCCAAGATAAGCACAGACAGGTGTGATAAAAAGTACTTGAGAAAAATGTATGTGGATGACATTCTGTCTCTAAAAAAATCCAGCCTGATCACACAAAAAAAGGAGACAAGCGAAAGTCATTCATTCTGTGCCCTTTAAAACTGTCGATTCTTGATTTAAGATTTGTCTATTCTGCTGGCTTTTTCTCTTTAATGTCAGGTTCCCTCTTAGCTGGGGAGAGAAAAAAAGCAAGTGAACTGGCATAGGTATGAGACGGAGAAATCTATAATTGTGAAGGAACCTTTTCTTTGTCAGTCACATCACTCTAAATGCATTCAGTAAAAAGAAAAATGCTCTACTTTCGATCCCTTAACCATGAATGACCTCTACCCTTTGTCCATTGGAATCCACTGCTTAATTGCATTAGAGACCAGAAGTGGCTGACCATGAGGTTGGGGCAGAGGAGGTGGATGGGATGTTGGGGGAATGGAAAAAGACATGGAAAGTAATATAGCTGATAAATGATCCAGGCCACTCAGGTTCGAGGTTTCCCCATGAGCCGGCCACCTCCTCTCTCCCTGTTTGCGGAGCACTGCATCTGATTGGATTTTGGATCAATCGGCTTTATTTCTCACAGAGGTAGATGGACAGCAGCAATAGAAAAAAAAAAAATTAAATAAAAACAGCAGCAAGTAAGGGGGTGAGAGGCCACTGGTTGAGCGTTGGCAGACACGGAAAGTAAACAGAGCGAAAAACCAATTCAGAGTGATGGGACGGAAGAGTATCGATCTCACACCTGCTTGGAAAAAATGAGGCACATGCGGGAGCTCGGAGTTTATCACTTAGACCTGCAATGTGAATTTGCTGCTGGTCACCAGGTACTTCAGATGGCAAACTTTCCCAGTGCAACATTTCAAGGATGCACATAGTTCCCTCAAAGAGTATGGTAGTGCTGAGGACATTAATTCAGTGGAGGCCTTGTTAGGCAAACTTGTCCTGTTCCTTTTATGCAAATGTAACCCAAAAAATCAAGCCATCAATATGGAAAAGCATGTAATTTGTATATAATTTTCCAGGATGCCTTGATCCTCACTGTTAGTAAATGCTAATTGCTTGCTCCAACCTTTTGTCTGCCTTCACCTACTTCAAAAGCCAGTAACAGCAGGTAAGTTTTGCACTTAGCTAACATTAGACAGATAGGTTACTGATGTTTCTGTGGGAGTGGGGTCCCCCTAAGGGAGAGATCACAAAAACAACACTAAATGCCTAAGGATCGGTAACAGCTGTCAATGTTTCTTCACTGAACTGTCCTTGCAACTGATTCAATAATATGTTGTATATACCATAAGAGGGATGATGATATAGTCTCTGAACTGCCCTATATAGTTTTGAACCAAACACAAAATAAATGGGTCAGACCTTTGAAGAAAAGCCTATTGTTGAACTGCTGGCTGGATTCCCAAGTGACCTGACGAGAGAATGAGTTTCTCAACTCATCCCCAAAATGACAGCTTACTGTAACTGACAATAAAATCAACAAAAGAAATGGAAAAGCTTTGAAATGCATTTCCTGGGGAAAAGGGGAAAACAAGGTCTGGGGAAATGAGCAATCTGCCCCTCTAAAAGAATTGTATTTTATTGTTTGTGTTTTTCATGTATCTTGTCAAAGATTTATTAATTATTTGGAAGTGTGGTGTCAGGTCTGTCCCCATTAAAACAACAGCTTGTCATATCTCAATGGGGTGGGGGTGGGGAGACTAATGGCTCCTATTAAAGAAATGAGGAAATAAAAACCACACACATCACAACAGATACAAAGCTTGAACAGCATTTACACAAACATGTGATACCAGATCTATAAAATTAAAAACAACTTCATATTCTGAATGTTAGTAATAGTATACCCATATAGACAACACTTGTTTGTTATCTATTTATCAATACTTTTATCCGGCGTGACTTCTGAGGAAACATCAGTACAGTTACAGTACAGTAAATAATCTCCTAAATAATCTGAAAGAGTGCTAAAATACAAGCATACAACAACAATTACTTAGAGTAATATATATTGGGCCAAACAATTAACCTTGAGTGCTTTGTATGTGTAGTCACGTGGGGGAGGAATTCTCAGATTTGCTGTGTGCATAATGTAATGGTGTAAGATCTGAAGATAGATAGAAGACAGGCAGGAGCCTGTCGCCCTTGACTTCCTAGTATGCTAGTACCAGGGTCATAAACATGATGCAAGGAAAGATCAGGGAAGCCAGAGATGCCAGGAAAAGGCAACAAATAGAGGTGAGAATTCAGCATATTTTGGGAAGTTGAGGACAGGTCTAGCAGCAGTTTTCTGAAGGGTTTGAAGTGATCTTGTGAAAAAGAAAATGAAGCCATCCAACATGGAGTTGAAGCAGTCGAAGTAGCATATCAGAAAGGCCTTAACCAGGAGCTGGGTGTAGGTGGTTAGACAGGGACAAATTCTACTTATGTTGTTGAGGAAGACTCCCCCGCCCTTGCTCTTCTGACAAGATAGTGTTGGCAGTGAAGGTCTCAGCATTTATCAAGCACCTGTTCTTCATACCCACTACAAACTGCAATGGTGTTGAAACTGGTATCAAATTTCCAGAGTTTTTGAGCAATGTGAGATTGACTGAATTTTTGTTTTGTATGTGATGACTGTGAGCTCTGATGAGTGTTCTGATATTGCTGAGTACAGACACTGAATAATAAGAGGTATCACTCCTTTTAGACGGAAATCCACGTTCTTGCCTCCTAAAGAGAGACGTGTCACTTATTGATGATTACTAGAAAGACACATACATGCCTATGCACATGTTGATTAAAAAGGGAGTATGAGGTCTACACTTCTTCATCTTCAAAACAAAAATGGATGAATACTGTAGGACTGACACATCACTGGCTGATAAGGGAGGGTTTTTGTAATTCATGTTCAAGGCTTTGAGAAACACATTATGAAACAACACAATCATTTTCTATCAAACGTTGCCTGCAAAGCAAGAATCTATGCCAAGGCGCATTAAGGCTGTTTTGGCATTTTGGCATGTGCACATATGTGTAAATATTTGAAACCAGATGTCATCTGTGTACTTTCTCAAAATATTTCTAGCCTGACTAGTCTTTGTTCAACAGATTTGAAATCCTCAAAATTCCTGCAATGATCCATTCTATCCAGAAAGAGGTTTGTTTAACTAAACAAACATATCTGAGAAAGCTGGGTTTTGGTTTAATTTGAGGCCAATATGGTCAATCATTGGATGTGGGAATGCAATATGGTATTTGTGTGGTTATATATGACCTGTGACCTCAGGTGAAAAAAGATGATTCTAGGATGTTTTAAATCTTTCTGTACCCATATGAACCTGCACTTCTCTCCTATGTGAAGATTGTTTAGTGGTGATGAGAGAGGGCAGCCTCTGTACAGGGCAGTACCTGTTTACCTGAAAGTATGCAAATGGGACAGCATTTATTATTACTTGTGCTGTACAGTATCCATCTGACAAAAGCAGGCCAAAATCCAAATTTAGCATGCATAGTGCATACCTCCAGTTAATCCTGCAGAATGCTTTTCATGGATTTTATGACAGTGTTGTGGTATGTGTCTTTTTGCTTTGTGTATGCTATTTGTCTGTAAATCATTTTAAAGTCAACTTTTAGAGAAATTAATTTTCTTCCAGCTTTAATATATTCACAGCACATCTGCCAAAAAAACAAATTTGTCCTTCAAGGAGGAGCGGTGAAATTTGTTGAAAAATTCATTACATAATTCAGTAAGAAATCCGCCATTACCATGTGATGTATAATTGGGTTGTTATTAGCCAGAACATTCTAGAAGTTCTTAAAATCTTGAAAAAGAAAAGAAATATGTGAACTGGTTCTGATCATAATAAGAAGTGTACCCTGGTCATCTATACCAGAGATATGCCTACAGTATTGGTTTGTTTTTGTTTTTACCAATATTGTTTTTAAGATATTTCAGCATATCTTTGGTTTGAATACAAGTTTTGTTAATCTAAAGAGATTGTGCCATTTAAAGATACTAGCCATATTTCATTTTCTGTTTCCTTCTGAATGTCTTGATTAGCTGAATGGCAAAAAAAAAAATAAATAAATAAATAAAATATAAAAACCATTTGTGGCTGCATGCATATAAGACACATAATAATCATTTCATAGTAAATATAGCTGGCAGTGTATTGCACTTTTTAATTTTTTACTTTAGATGTAGAATGTGGCATATTGTGTTTTTGTTGTTATCAAATAGCTCAACAGTGTCCTCTCTGTGCAGTTACTGTACAATTAACTTGTTTTTGTCAATTAGGCTTCAATTATCTCAAGAAACATACGGCACAAGCTATACTTCCTGCAGGCTTCATCCGCACCACACAGTGCACCTCTCACCAAGCACAGCTTATTGCAAAGGTAGCAGATGCAGCTGACTTAAGGGGGCTGTAAATCAACCACACTGTAAAAAGGGAAAGTGCCCAGCTGGAACAAAGCAGAATTCCACAGCATTGCAGTGACTATGAGTTTGGTCAATCACAACATTACAGAAATGTCTTTTCACAATTTTGTCTCGAGGCATTATGTGGAGTTATATATAGTGCCTCGAGAGCTATGGTTTGGATGCATAACATTGAGGCTGGTTGACGACATTACATATAGTGAGTCGCAAGTTCTGAACATTATTGGAGCCATTGAAAACAAATCAAATTTTCTGAAGCTATGTTTTCTAAACATAACTGTTACTGAAAGGCCCTGCCATTAACATTTGACATTAGGTGTAGGTAATTCCCAAAAACTCTCATTCTGGACATGGAATTAAAAGATTGGATGACACATTCTGTAATGTTAAGTTTAAAAATGTGGCTAAATCCATGCAAAAACATCTAATTGTGGAGTGCTTCAGCTGATTTTTGTTTGTTTTGTTTGTGTAGGCCTACATTTTTGTGAAGCCCTTCAATGAATGCTATTTAATAGCAAGGCAGATGCACAGGCACGACCTGTCAGAGGAAAATGTATCCTCCAAACCCCACATCTAAAAAACCCTTGAGGTGAGATTAATGTCAAGGATTTCCTAAATTGAAAATGGAAACGTGAACTAAATACAAGAGGCCCCCCACTCAATCTCTTCTGCTTGGTTTTGTTGATTGCCCATCCCGCTTTTTTAAGTGACACTTTGTGTAATCCTCTTTAATGGACATCTAATATTTACACCTGTAGAGCAATCATTTAAACATTCATTTATGCTTGGGCGTTGGTTGTTTCAGAGTGCTGACAGCCTATTTGTCAAAGTAAACGTGCCGAACCTCGTGCTCTCCTCTGCCATCAATCAGACTCTACTTTTCCTGCACCATGGGAGATAAATGGTAGGGCAGTGTTAATCAAATAGTGAAGTTTTGCATAATAATCTTTCCCCCTTTCCCCCGATTGGGGGGGCTTTACTTCTGAGGCATATTCAAACATCTCAGAGGATTAGTCAAGCGCCTATTCACTTAGCTTTTCCTTTTACGGCTATATTTACACAAATAGATTACCAATGTAAATGAGCAGATGCGAATATCCCTTTAGATGTGTATAAGAAAAAAGGCAGATGCAGAAGGAAAATGCTGGTTATTTATCCCAAGAGATGAAAGGTGCAAATAACAAGCCCAATTTAATCAAACACACTATGTATGCAACACATTTAGTTATTGCAGTGATTCAACAAACAGTGCTTCTCAAATTCTGAAAGTGTAATCTGATTTTGTTGTGTTGTGTGAAGGTCATAAGCAAAGTATTGTTACTCAAAACTTGCTCCAATTTTTCCCAGTGTTCATCAAGATTTAATTTTTCAATGCATGTTTTAAATGCAGGTATTCTTCGATGATGTTTTTCTATTGCTTATTAAAATATGTCCAGTTTCCGATGTTTATTAAATGTTTTATAAAGAAACCAGCTGTAGCTGATGTTAACCCTGCAGATCCCCAGTAAGTATAAGCTTGTAAGTATATGCATGTTGACAGTCATTAACTTAGGTTCAGGTATGATAAGTCTGCAGTTGTATATGTAGACAGTCAACTCGTTGTTTTCTGTTTGGGTGTGTGGATAGAAGCTGGTGTGTGCAACTCTAACCATTTAAGTGGTTGCCTCTTTGTTAGAGTTTTTTTTTTTCATTAGTTCATCCTTTCCTACTAGTGTACTGTATATTCATCAGTCCCTTTTCTTCTCAGACTCCATTCTCCTTGGCTGCTGTGTCACAAATTCTTAAAAGCGCTGTTTTATTGAGATAAAAAGCATAAATAAAACTGTAATAACTGTGTTTAATTGGCTTTGAGAAGGGCAGGATGGCTGTGTCATTTATCCAAGGGAGATTGAAGGATGGACATGAAGGAAGCCAGAGGGTGGTGACTCAGAAGCTTGGAGCACTGTTGTCATGCTCTTGAATTTATCAACTTGTCCTCTAAGTCTAAGTGATGCCGCAGAGCAAAGGAGGGTTCCAGAAAGAACTTCCCATCAGCAAAGAGTGACACAACCCCTGAGTCAGAAACATCAAATCCCTTTGTTTTCATCTAGAAACATCTCACTAAATCTTGTTAGGCCTTGGGTTATTTCTTTAATAAGTGTGTTTAGGCAACTATGCAATAGGGCAACCGTTTTAAGGACACCACTCTCCGTCTTAGAACATATTTGAGCCGAACTGAAAAAAATCAAGTAAAGAGTATGAAAATACACAGAAATAAAATGTTTTGATGACAAGTGCGGTAAGTACAATTAAATTGAAGTGAATCACATGAAGCAATCCACCTTAAACCTGTGTGAAGTGCATTATTTGCTCAGTGTTTGTATGTGTAATTGTGTTTGGTGTGTGTGTGTGTGTGTGTGTGTGTGTGTGTGTGTGTGTGTGTGTCTGGTGCCACCTAGTGAAGCCTGGTCATCAGGGAATTTGCTAACAGGGCTGAGTCCATACACACAATGCACTGAAGGTGAGGGAATAACGAACAAATAAACTACACAGTGGTAATGTGAGATTTTACAACAGTTATAATTACGGATGCATTGTAATGTAAAGTTTTGCAAATATTACATTACACTTGGCTTGGTGTCCAGATCAAGAAGGTGCAGTAATGGTATATTACCACTAGAGGCCGATGTTGACTACGATGGACAAGGGTCTTTAATATCTGACATTTGTTTTATTTTGTGCTTCTGCAGTGGAATGTTTTGATAGTCCAGTGGCAAGTTTTGATTGTTATTGAAACAATGTCGCTTGAAAGATTTATAACTGCCACATACCTTATGATACATTTGTTTATGTTTTATATGCACATTCCTCCTGTCATCTACCACCCTAAAATGCATTGGCATGATTTCGGTCAGAATGTAATACCTATTGTTTGACTGCGCTGGGGAAAGTAGAGTGGGAGATGATTGTGTATTTTACTGGTTTTGTAATGAGCACATTGTAACTTCAGGCACTTACAATTTGGGGCAGCATTATGAAATGACAGCCACAAAACAAATCATTTTGACATCTCTGCAGTTACCCTTCCAGTTCTACTCCACCCTAGCCAGTTGTTCAGGTGGCAACTGTGAGCATGTTCCTGAAAAATACTTTTACAGTTCTCTAAAACTCCATTGCATTCTAAGTCATTTAACATGTACAAGGCTGTGTGGCAGTGCAATGTGTGAAACATTACACATTTTTATTTTTTAGATTGTTCTTTTTTGTTTTTGTTTTAAATAGGGGGAGACAGCTGTTACTGTACAGATCTGATACTTTGAAACGGTGTCGTCTCAGACTCGCTATTGTGTTGTGTCAGACATTATGTTGCAACGTGGGCGTGTGCAGCCTCAAGAATCAAATGCCTGTTGGTGCATGCACAGGTGTGGAGCCACCTTGAAGGATGACATATTTTCTTTGAATAAACAGTTGTCATGAGAAGCTGCTGCTTCTGCGTGCAGCTCTTTGTGCAGTCTGCCCCAGTGTGGAATTTTCCATTTAGTCACGTAATTGTTGTCAAGGAGATTTAATGTCTGGCAAGATTTCTTTTCTTCTGGTTTCCCCACTATACCTAAGGATAGCGTCTGTTCATTTTTTAAAGTCCATTTGCCAAACCTATTCCTTTATTACAAACAGGAGCACTTGATGGGACTTTATGTGTGGAATAAATTTAAACACATTTAAAGTGTATGTATATCTGTTGAAACAATGATTATCCTGTTGGAAAGCCTTTAATTCTTATATATCTTACTTGGTTATTGACATGAATGCATTATCTTAATCTGCATCTTATTTAAGTCTTGACAATCTTACACAAAGCATTATGCACAGTACCTGTTGCTTTGCAAAATTTTGTACAAGCATATTTTAGGGGCTTCACTCTGTTATGTGCATGCTGTGAACTTCTGAACAGTGCTTTGGATTATAACAGAAATATGACAACTTCAGTAAAGAGACAATTGTTGTACGATGTTTTCTCCATGCACTGACTTGTGAGTTTGAATTGTGAAACTGTGGACACACCCATGTTTTTTTTTTCCTGCAGAAGTATACACTTAAGGGAATAACTAAGTAAAGCACCTACTCCGCCCATTCTTCATTCTCCTGCTGCTCAGGACAGGACAGAGATATCAGAAAGCTTTCAACTGTGTGAGTTACCCAACTGAGGCAGGTGAACTGGTTCCAGGTACGTGCATGTTTGTCATGTTTTTCTTTACAGCTCAACAATGTGACCAGTCCCTGTCTTGCCATTAACTGTTTGTCCTGCAGATTGAGGTAGAATCTTTGTGATGAGCAGTGTGGCCTCCAAAGTAATTTTCCACTTCAGTAGGTTATGTTTCAGGATATTTGCATGTTGGCCTCTTGATTTTCAGTTGGTGATCTGCGTATGTTTGCATGTGCGAACGTAAAGAAAGAAAGCTGACAGGGGTGGTCAATCAAGAAATAATACTATCTAATGACAATCAAGCCATTTATGTACATTACTGTATTCAGTAGGATCAAGTCTGATAGCCCCAATCAAAGCACCTGCATGTATTTACATGTAGTTTGTGTGTACGCACCTGAAGATACCACTGCTTGCAGGTGTTAGGATATTCTAATTGTGATGTGAACAGCTGTAAGAATGTAGATTGTTAATTATGTCGAATGAAGTGTACAACAAAGCAGGGGTCTGAAGAAAAGCAGCTGTTGTGCTGGGGTAGGTGATAGAGGTGAAGTACCTCAAGTGTCACTTTCCAACAAAAGTTTGAGTAAGAAATGTGAAGTGCATCATCTGTAGCATATTCAGGTTAAACGATCTTGAACTACATCAGACTAATTTGATTACGTTGCTTCACTGCAAAAGCCCTGCTTCATAGTATTTCTATGTCACAGAGGAAAACTGAACTAAGCCTTGAGATAAAGATGCCTGAGACAGCAGAAGCAGTGTCTGTGACCCTGACCACCAACCGCAACTGCACCATTGAAATCACCAATGTTTCCAGCACCCACTGTCTGATCAACCCCAAGTAAGATTAGATTTCTGACATCTGCTTGTGCTGTCAATTTGTTGCATTTGCTTTCTGTTTCCCTGGTTCAGTACGTTTATGCCTTTGATTCCAGTTTGCCTCCCCAAGTGCCTTTACGAAACGTACCTTATCCTTGCTAAGTATTTTTTTGTAATTTATGTTATCAACGCTTACTGAAAGTTCCCGATTTCAAACGATCAGCTAATGACATGAGGTTAGTGTACAGCCAGGCACATTCCATTGGTTTGCAGCTGCAGAGTCCTTGGCCATTTTCAAATCCTGTAATGAGGCTTACTGCCTCCATTGGCATCCATGTAGTGGACTGTATCTGTCACCTTTGCTTTGTCAGATCTGGCAGCAGTGTATTACAGTGATAAGGAAAAAATTTTGTGACCAAAAGGTGGCAGATTCAATTCCCTAGTGCAGACTGGCTGCGTGGCAAGGTACCCACAGTGCCTTTGTAAATATCCAGCTGTGTAAATGCCAAATTGTAAGCTATGTAAGTCACTGTGTATAAGATTGTCTATTAAGCAGCTGTAATGTAATATTGATGTCCTCTTTGTAGTTTGATGTGTATGCTACTTGATGGCACAGTGTAGAGGCTTGTAGAATGATTCAGACTATTTGCACTCCTTTCCTCAGGGTGTACATGTCCAGTGGCTACTGCTTCCACCCACCCCAGCCCACTGTGCGCACCACCAAGACTGAGGTCTGCTCCTTCACCAAGGATGATGACACGGCCACAGGCAGCGTGGGGGTGCTGACCTATGACCTCTTTGAGATGCACAGCCGTATCTGCACAGAGCGCATGGCCATCATGTTCTCTGTGCCCTTCGACTACAACATCTACAAGAACTGGCTGGCAGTGGGGATCTTTGAACACACGCGAGAGTGCGACAAGCACCTCTATAAGCACATGTACAATGAAAAGGACTTCACCAACTTCGCCCGCTCTGAGGCCAATGGCAACGGGGTCGAGCACAAGGGCAAAGTGGTCCATCTGAGAGCCACCATGTCCAACGTGGGAAAGGCAATCATTAAGGTAGAGGTGTATGACAAGATGGGCCAATAGATGACTTTGTTAAAAAGAGGGAAAACCCCTAAATACTAATTACCATCACTTTATCACCTTTTAAAGCTGGGCCTTAAAACTGTCAGAAGAGTCACCGCTGATCTGTATATTGATGGTCACAGAAGCAAATAAGACCAAAATGCGGACAATTCAGACAGGAGGTTTCCAGCACGATAATTTTCCACTCATATATGAGATACACTTAAATACTGCAAAAGGTAGACACTTTTGCTACCACTGTAATTTTAGCATAATAATCATAGAAGGTTGCTTATAACTTGTATGAAAACTGAAAGAATTCCTTGCTGTCAGTTGTGTTCAATATACTGTCAATAAATGAAACTGGAATCCACTTTTTATTGTGTTTGTTTAATATACGTCGATCCATCTTACTGTGACCCCTGATGAATTGGGTAATTTGTGTAGTTTACATCTCTATATTAGCACTAACGCATTGTCTGGAAAATTTGTTGCAACTGATATCAAAGATGTAATGTCGATGGTGACTATTTATGTAAGAATATTTTCTATGGTTAGAGGATTGTGATCATGTTCAGGCTGACAGGCTCTAGTTGGAATACAAGGATGGTGAATGGGACAGCCCTACAATACATACCTACAATCAGTCATCTAACTGTATGTGCCACCCAGATCACTATGCTCTGCAACCATGGGGCAACTGTCCTATCCTGACAGGTTCACTCCTTTCAGACATTTTCCTCTCAGACAGCTTGTCTGTACTGGTCCCACAGTGGTGGGAGCCATCTTCCTACATAGACTGAAAACCCACCTCTTCAAACTTTATCTCGGATCCATTTCAATCCCCAAACCCTAATATTTGCTACTTGTATTACTTGTACCACTTGTTTTTTTTTTATTTTATGTATAGTAATAGTATCACAATGTGTTTTGGATTATATGATCTAGTGACTGTGATGTATGGTACTGTGTGTGCTTGGATTCCCTTAGTTTCTAGGCTGTCTAGTCAGGTTAGCAAAAGTTAACTGACTAGTTCATTGCAACATTCCTCTGGTGTTGTATTCAGGTGGAAAAAGGATATTGGGATACACTCACTGCTCTGGGGGTGTTGTTAGCCTGGTCTGACACTGGTGCTCATTCAGCTTAAATGGATAGACTTCTGCTTTTTTTGTGCTGGAAGTCACTCTGGATAAGAGCATCTGCTAAATCAAAGTAATGTAATGTAATAAATTTTTATACCCTACTGTAAATGTTCAGATCTGTTCTGGGGTGATGATATGGAAACAACTGCACTTAAGGATCAAAACGCAAACACATGCTAATGAGATACTTATGGTCATTCATATTGACATTGGTGAAAAGACCAGTTCTCTTTATCTTATATGATGGTCAAGACTGGTCACATGGTGTGATCTCACAAAGCCCGGTTCATAGGTGATATAACTTTTTTTAGACTCCATCCGCAGCAACAATTCTATCTGTAATTTTACACCTGTACTATTCCTATTGCACTTAACATTATCTAAATTAACACTGCATGAGAAGTACTTAGAGATGGAGGTATTGTCAGCCTTCTTGTTGCCATTGGTGATAGCACTATTAAATGCAAGTTATCCATTACATTATTTGGTTGCATGTTATGGAGTGGAAAAAGAGATTCATTTGCATAACAGAACTTACTTGAACTTACTCATCTAGAACCATGGAGTCCATCAACATCACAAGGAAGTTTCCATCAGGCTTGTATAACTCAAAGCATATAATTAATTCCAAATTACCATTTGTTTTCACCACAATAAAAGTGTATGGGTAGACTTTATTAAAAGAGAAGTGCAACGGCAAAAGTTGAAGTCACAGTTTGTAACACTCATTTGGTGCTCCTGAGTAGCTCAGTAGTTAAGGTGCTCACAGTGAGTGCAAGCTGTGCTCTACAGCCTTGGTTTGGCCCCATCCATGTCATCAGCCAATGATGAACTGAAGTCCACACTGCCAGAACAAACTGCATAAGCTCTGCTGGGGACAGAGTTGGGTAGGTTTTGTAGGTTCCGCTGATGTCTTGAACGTCCTGGATGGCATCAGTGTAGTAGAGCCTGTCCTCCAAAGACTGCCCACTCCACTGTAGTGTGCTGTGACTTGCATGGTGAAAAATAACCATCTGCAGCATGCAATTATCATTTTGATTAAATTATCCAATCTGATTTAATAATCCAATTAATCAGATGATTGCAGTCATTGTCTTAGTACTCCTACCCAAGTGTAGACATTGCCGTCGTGAGATGAGCCTTATAAACAATTGGCAATTCCCAAAATTATGTTGCATAAAGGGGAAAAAAGCATAAAAAATAATACCATACTACTCCAATTAGTGATATACACCTGAGAACATAACGGTTGACACATTACCTGTTCTAATAAATGTTTTCAAATGGTAAAATATTGTAAAAATTGTCTTTAATTTATGTTGTGGATGCACACATGAATTGACAATCATAAAGTGTGTGTACTGTTCTTTTTAAATTGTGCTTGCAGCTTTGGGTTGTTGGGATAGTCCAGAGTCAGAGCTGCATGCTCATGTTTGTTACCAAATGCTGATTTCTGGGCTGTGGGGTGTCCAAAAACATGTTTTATCATTAATGTGTTCCTGCTAGAAAGAGTCCTCACTCCAAATATAATCTATACCAGAGACCCTAACTTTTAAATGTTTTTTTTTTTTAATTGACAGCTGGGTCATTAGATTTATGCATAGACAATCTGACTGCAAAACTGCATTTTCAAGTAATAATTTATTTTCAATGTCCACATTCAGGTGTAAATGGTTACCTGCTGTATTGATTTAGAACCTTCCAGAATGGTCAGTTGCAAATCAGGATCTCCTCACACAGTAGCAAAGGGTAATTGTCCCACATGTGCCTCTAACTATCTGCTGTTCAAATAATATGGCAAAGTAGTGTCTACATGTCATTCAGTTGCCATATTTTACATGAAAGCCTGAAATTAAGGAAACATTTAAACTTGAGAAGACAATATGTTTTTGCCACCACTTTTTTCAATCACCTACCACAAAACAAATTCTATTTAACTACTGAATGCAGCAATACACTTAACTCATTTTCCCCTCCATTTTGTTGCAGATGTGTCATTCAAAAACACAACAAAATGTTAAAATATTTATTTTCTGAACTGTTCATTTTTGGAAGCCTGTGGGAATAAAAATTGCCTGGTTCTCTGTGCAAAAGAGAACAAAAAAATACACCTACTGTGCTTCAATTACACATTGATTGTAGGCAAAATATGACTATAAAAAACTGACGGTTGCAACATTTAAAAAAAGTAAAACATCACACTAGTTGTTTCATTAGATCAAAGTTTGTTCCCTCCACAGACTTTCCAACATTTGATGCTGAACATTTTCCAGCAGTCAGATGTTCTATGAAAAGGGCAATGGCATTTCTCCTTAGCAAACTTGATTAAACTAACTTACCTGACCAACATTAACTTGCTTGCGTTTAGCCTTTTAGTTAGCTCAATGAGATAGTTCAGTGACTGCTCCCTTGCTAATGTTAGCTATCTTAACGTTATGTTGGCAAACTAATCTACAACTGTTTGCTAGTGTAGCACATGTGAGAAAAAAGTACTTTGCACAAATAATTCAGTTTACTCTAATTAGGCTTGTGACTCATTCATAAGGCTGTCTCCATATTTCTAAATATGTATCTTTAGTATAAATTGTAGAAAGCTAGCTAAAAGCATTTTGACACATTTTGTTTGTGTGTGTGTGTGTGTGTGTGTGTGTGTCGGGGGTGTGTTCACGTAATCTCCTACAGTAGTTGCACTGTACATATGGGCAAGTTATTGAAAGTAAATGACCCATTATGTATGTAGAAAGTAAACATACAAATATTTGTATTTGTTTGTTTAGTAATAGTAACACAGAGCCTATGGTGCAAAAAGACCCAGTTCCCTAAAACACAGCATTGTTATTGACTCTTCATGACTCACACAAAAGTTGACAGTCAACTTCTGTACTAATTCATTGTACACACACACACACACACACACACACCACACACACACAAACAAATTGCCATCCTTCCATCTCAGCAGATAAAGCAATGCGGGGATATCTGAGCTCTGGAAATCCAAAAGCTGTATATATTCTCGTCATGTCTCCAAAACATACCTGCCAAATATTTGGTTACACCCACGCACAGAATTTCAGAGGTGGAGGAGAGGGGGGGAGTGGTGACCATGGCTTGCATTTAGTCTCTTTCCTCCACCATCCTAAAGAAAAAGATATCAGAAGACTTCCAGCTGTCTTTAAGAAGAAGCAGAGGAGCCAATACCTGGTAGGTGATTTTATGCCTTGCACTTTCATGTACCTTCACATTGATTACAATAATAACCTGTCCAAACTTTGTCCTATACTGACAGACACAGGATGGCTTATATCTTGCAGAATGTATATACCATGTTGCAGCCCACTGTATGTCATTCAGATATAATGTTAATGATCAGCTCGGCTGACACTTTTCAACTGTGACTCCATTTATCCGACCATTGTGTGTTTCATTACATGTTCCAGTAAGCAGAGGTTTGTAAGAATAGGATATTTCAGAATGAAATTGTTTCACAATTACTTGAAATAGATGTTATTGTACAGAAAATATGTCCGTCAGTCAGACATTATTTAAATTAATAATAAATGATGCTCATACATAAATAAATTGTTTGTGCAACTATGTAGTTGCTCAGAGAGGCTTTAATTTTTTTCTTAGCTTCACATGCTTTAAAACAGCTTTTAAATCCAGACCAGTTGGTGACCCTGTCTCTGCTAATTCTGAACAAGCCTGACTAGTTCATTGCAACATTCCTCTGGTGTTGTATTCAAGTGGAAAAAGCTTAGACAATGCCAGGCTAAATGGACTTCCTGTAGTAAAAACTCATTTTTCCCTACACCAGAGAAGCCAAGATGCCTGAGACAGCAGAAGCAGTTTCCTCAGCCCTGACCACCAACCGCAACTGCACCATTGAAATCACCAATGTCAGCAGCAGCTATTGTTTGGTGAATCCCAAGTGAGATTCAGTCTTTTACATCTGATTATCTGGTCCATGTGCTTGTTTCTCCTCTTTTTATATGCTGAGTGTTTGTCTCTGCGGACTATTACCTATTACTATTGAACTAACAGTTGATTGGATCCATTCTTTGTACAAACAGTCCATGTTGTTCTCTGAAAGAATAATAATTTACCTTACTGTGATCCTTTATTATGTGCATCTGATTGGAACTGGGATTGAACTTCAGTTTTATGGAACATGTCAAATCAAACCTTGAAAATATGTTTTGTATGGACCTACCTACACAAAAAGGCTATAGTCCATAAGAACTGTAAACATTTGGTACAGCAACAGAACACTTTCTGGGTTGTGTTTTCACACAGAACCACACCTGATGCCTTTTAGCATTGAATGCACTGAAAATTCCTAATGACGAGCACAGGATTTTTTTTTTTTTTTTGGTATTTGTTGTCATCACCTTGACAATCATTGTATGACTGCACTATGATCGACGTTGGAACCAGAATCAAATTCCTTGTATGCGTGAAAGCATGCTTGGCCATAGAGTCTGATTATGATTCTGATACCATTCTTAACGTGTTTGTACCTGTCCCCTCAGGGTGTACATGTCCAGTGGCTTCAGCTTCAACCCACCCCAGCCCACTGTGCGCACCACCAAGACCGAGGTTTGCTCCTTCACCAAGGATGACAACACAGCATCCGGCAGCGTGGGGGTGCTGACCTACGAGCTCTTCGACATGCGCAGTCGCCACTGCAATGAGCTCATCGCTATCATGTTCTCTGTGCCCTTCGACTACAACATCTACAAGAACTGGCTTGGGGTGGGCATCTTTGAGCACAAGCGTGCATGTGATGAGGCTCTCTACAAGCACATGTACTATGAAAAGAACTTCACCAACTTCACCCGCGCTGAGGCCAATGGCTCCGGGGTGGAGTACAAGGGCCGAGTGGTAGACCTGAGGGCAACCATGTCAAACATAGGCAGGGCAATAATCAAGCTGGAGATATATGACAAGATGGGCCGATAGGGCACCTCCTGTGAAATAGTTGACCAATTGCAGTGATGGTCACAAACTGAACGGAACAGTGTCTTACAATTTTGGTCTAAATAAAGCTAAGTTTGTGACACAGGCATGAGCTGAGCCAAGATTCAAGAACTGTGCCATGTAAAGTGATATACTTTTTAATAAATACATCCAAAATAATTACATATTTTCACATGCACTGAAACATGTTATTTACTTTCAGTTCAATGGCCTCCCAATAAAATCATTGGAAATTCCAATTTTTCTTAAATGCGTCTTTTAATTCTCTTGCTTTGGTACACAGCAACATGCTGACACATTAAGTTTGATTTTTACCATGGATATCTAAGACCTGGCATGTATTTGGAATCAGAACATTTTAAACAAAATTAATAAATTAAAGGGGTTTGTGCAATCAAACCCCTACAACTCATCCAGAATGCAATCTCCCTAAATGTAGTCAAGTTGCTAACCTCCTCACTTCACTCTATTGGCTTCCTGTTATTGCTCTCATCAAGTTAAAAACCTTGGTGCTGTCATACAGGAGAGTCAATAGGACAGCCCCTGCATGCCGACAATCGGTCTTCCGACCCTGTGTTCCGTCAAGATCACTACGCTGTGCAAACATGAGGCAACTGACTGTCTCATCCCAATAGGGTCACTCCTACAGACACGATCCCTGTCTGTACTGATCCTTCAATGGTGGAATGAACTCCTCACAGAGGTTAGGACAATGGAACCACTGGCCATCTTCCCATCTTCCCACCCACCTCCTCTGACTGCACTGGTTCCACCCTAGTCCCCAGCCCTCTGGTATTTGATGTGTTTTGGATTCTGTGTTCTAGTGACTGATGTGTCATAGTATATTTGGCTTTAGTTGCCAGGTCAGGTTGCACAAGTTAACTTGTGGCAGGGCTTGAATGGTGTTATGCTCACACTCACTGCTCAGGGAGTGTTGTTAGCCTGGTCTGAAACTGATGCTGATTTACCTTGAATAGATACCTCTATATCACATTGTGCTGGAGGTTGCAAGATAAGAGTGTGTGCTAAATGCATGTAATGTAATGTAATTATAACTGCTGCTCTATTTTATGTCTTGTTTCAGTATCTACAGAAAGCTGTCATAGTTAAATGGCTTAATATGTGTGGTTTTGCAGCTGTTGCTGTTCCATGCAGTTGATGATGCCTCTGTGACCTTTAGTGAACTAAACTAAATGAAAACATAAATTATTTACTATTCACACAAACTCAAATGAATGAAATCCTTTCTGTGGTTTCTCTCCTTAAAGGCCTCCACCCAATGTGTATACATCTATTACCAATGCTGCTGACATTATAATAGATCATTTATATGTGAAATGTGAGCACACATTGATTCAATTCAGCATTTTCCCCTCATTCCTGATAGAGCACACACTGAAAAGTTTCAACTTGCGCTTCTTTTTGCAATACATTTAAAGACCGTCCAACAAAGGGTGTGAATCAGTAGTTGATTTTGGCACAAAACTGCCCACATTAGCCAAATCCAGCAATGTACAAGATTGCCCAATGGCTCATGCGCAGTGCACTGCACCTCTGTAGTATTTCAATGGGTGTGGTGAGGGACCATCTTGTCATTCAGCAGCAACATACAGAAAAGGTGCGGGGGCTGCCGTGACTAACATGACAGAAAAAAAGGAATGAAAAAAAGGATGATTGTGTTTAAAGCATGATTTGTGCTTTGAAGGCAAGCAGACAAACTGGTATTATTCCACACCCTAGACTCAAACTGCAGAAGAAGGTGGAGGTGTCTTTTTGTGTAATGGAGGGGGGTAAGTAAGGAGGAGCTGGGAATGTCATGGGTGGGTGAGAGAGCTCCACCTACCACCTTGTTCCTGATGATTTCTTGCAAAACTGAGAGGCAAAGCCTCCAGGTTGTGCCAAACTTCAGCTCTGTAGGGAGTACTGTGGGTAAGTTTGCCATTGGTAAGTTAACCTGTTTTTACATTACCTACAATGTCAATTATACATTACATAAAACTGTGCAAGCATTTCAGTCCTGAATGTAGTGCTCAGTAAATTTACATATCATTGCTTAATGGGGCCATTTGTGTGAAGGATTGTACCAGCAGGATTTCTGCACTGCTTTTATCTGCTGGGATTTTAAGATTTGACTGACAGTATCTACACAAATGTTTTTCAAACTTTTTTCAGGCAATCCTCATTTTTTAAGTGACAAACCATTGCGAACCCACATAATTATTGTCATATTGTCATCACCTATTATTATTGTCATCACAAGGCTATTATCAAAACAATCCTCTCAATAAGTGTGGTATAATTATCATTAGTATCATGGTAAAAGGTTGCTAAATAAATGCAGTTGTGTCTCTGTTAAACTCACTTTTAGAATTGTAGAGATTTGAAACCATTCACTGATCAAAGCTATTATTCACATTGGGTTTGTGCAGTTGTGTGTCATACATCTGGATTTTATGTCAGGAAAAATGTTTGCAACACACAGTGGAAACTTTAGACTGTACATAAGTTGACGCTAAGCTGCTTGTCTGGTTAATGGGATGCACCACAGTATATTGCCTCATGTGGCTACTAGCTGTAATGCAAATAGAAATGTAGTTTTACGGAAGTTCTGCAGAATTAGCTTTGGCCAAGCCAGGCAAGAGAAAAAAGATCTACTCATTTCATATAGTCTATTCATTTTTCTGGTCTGTTGATTTGTATCTTGGATCTTAATTTGCAAATTCAATCTGTTTAAATAATTATGAAAGGTTTACTGAAGTATGATACATACCATATTTTGTTACTTTTTTGAGACCTGCAGACGTTTTACTACACATGCAATAATTGGAACTTTTCTAGTAAATGAACTTTGTCTGAAGGCAAAAGTTGTTACAGGTCTGACTGTGTACAGAGATGTAGAGCTCAGAGTGACTGAAATGAGGCAGAGAGTGGCAAAAACGGGGAATTTCACCCTCCCCTACCAAACTACACAAGATTCAAGACCCTTTCTAAGCTTTCATGGGGTCAGTATCTTCTGAGGCTTTGACCATTTGGTGGCCACAAATTTTTCCTTATCAACTGATGGACGATTGGATTTAAAGATTATAAGGCCACTCTTAGTCCTCACGGTTCACACTACACAATGGCTCCCCATTCATTTGTGACATATTTCTACAATGTTCTTTGACACTTACAAGGTAGTGGCTCTTAAAAGCTGAGCATTTAAAATGGAGTGTTATTAGTTTGTCTAAAGGATATTGGACATGTCATACATTCTGGTATTATACATGTTTAAAGTGCAAGATTGAACCTCTCAAAATGGAAATTCTAGGACCATCTGGCAACAGTGGTGTCATCATTGTTTTCTTCACTTCCAGTATAGAGTACATTACAATCTCTCGAGGACTCAAAGATGTCAGAATCAGCAGAGGCAGTGGCAGCCAACCTGAGCAGCCGCAGAAATGTCACAATAGAGATCACCAACCTCACCAATAACTACTGCCTGCTTAACCCCAAGTAAGTTCACTGAGCTCCAGAGGGTGGTCTGTCAGCACTACTGCATAGATTCATATCAAACTGGAAGTAATACAAGGAAAATCCTGCAGAGGATCATTCAGTGTAGCCAAGGAGCTATCTCTATAGGATGGACATCTCAATTTAGTCATGGCTGCCTCAGTGATGTCATTCAGGAAGAGACTGTAAGTCTTGAGTGGGCATGTGCCTGTTTTCCACAGGGTCTTCCTGGAGAGCGGGGATACCTACAACCCGCCCCAGCCCACGGTGCGCCCCCTGAAGACGGAGGTGTGCACCTTCAGCAAGAGCAGTGCCAAGGCCACGGGCAGTGTGGGTGTCCTGACCTACGACCTCTTTGAGCGGACCAGGAATGACTACATTGAGACGCTGGCCCTGATGTTCTCTGTACCATATGACTACAACATGTACAAAAACTGGTTCGCCGTGGGCATCTATAGCAAGGGCCGGAACTGTGATGAGTCACTGTACAAGGAGATGTACTACCAGAAGGAGCAGAAGGACTTTGTCAGGGAGGAGGCCACAGGGTCAGGCATTAACTATGTGGGAAATTACTTGGACATCAAAGCCACCATGTCTCCCATGGGCAGGGCCATCATGAAGGTGGAGGTGTGGGACAAGCTCTTCACTCCCATGGGCCAGCAACCAATGCCATACTGATATACCCCACTACACCTCTCCTGTGCCTCAAAACACCCCGCATCACAGGTCGTGTTCTTCTCATCACAATCCGCTCATATATGTACGGCCATTTGAGGAGATTTATATGTTGTCATTAGGCTGCATGGCCATTTTCTGCCTGAATTAAGAATGTGAGAAATAAAAATCTTCAGGGTGCAAAACTCAAGTTTGTGTGTATTTCTTCTCTTATTTGACTAAAAAGAGTTGCTTTTTACCTGTCCAAATATACATAATTAGAGATTCCAGTTATTTCCCAACTTTTTTACCTCAGAGTTTATAATGTAAAGAAATGTGTTTGATAAGTAAAATATTTTTTCCTGCTATGTTCATATTGGTTTGCAAGAAACAGAAAACTTACTTACTGGCTTCCCCATGTAATCAGTTATTTTTTGTACAATAAAGGAACACAAATAAAATATTTGGTAAAAGATGAATGGCCCATCCAGCATACGAACTGGTGAGTCAAGTCCTATGTAAATGACTCATTTTTTAACAGCTGGAAAGGTTTCATTTTCATAGGAGAAAAACCATACAACCCTTTCAGTGGAAAAGCTGCATACATATCAAGTGCTTCTGATTTTGTTTTGTGAATACAGTATCTCTGGATTTCTGACACTCCCATCATTATTTGGGCTATTTTGTGGCTTATTTTAGTATTTTTGTGTTTTAAATATTAAAAGCCAACTGCATGGACCAAATGGAATTAAGGTAGAGTAAAGGAATAAAGGACAGAGGACCTCTTGTAGGTATACAAGAGAAAATAACCAGGAAACTGTAGTACCCTTCATTTCCTCACTGACAGAAAGCTTAGGTGAATACATGCGTTGTGAACTAAGTGAACTCATATTTGTCCTTGCACCAACTGTCCATTCAGACACCGACTGTCTGCAAGAATTATAAATGAATGTTGAATGGCCAGATCAGCTGGAAACAGAGGCCTCTGAATCACGCATTGGGTTGCTTAGCAGACCTTACAATTCAGTGCAAGTTATACAGTTTTTACATGTTCTCTATTTCCATATCTGGATATTTACTGAGGCAATTCAAGTTAAGTTCTTTGTCCAAGGGTACAAGAGCAGTGGCCCAGCTGGGAAGTGAACTAGCAACATCTTATCAATGCACCATGCTGTTGCCCCAATAGGGTATTTGACCTCTTGCGTGAGCATTCAACAAAACCATTAACTATGCCACAAGAAATCATTCTTTTGACTGGATAAACATTTTTTGACAAATTGGACAGGCGCATTTCACAAAAACATCAATTTAACCACATGAATATGAGAAGACAGTTGTTGGATAAGGAAAGCACCTAACCACACAACCAGCCAAAGAACACATACATTTGCAGATCACACCCATATGTTGATGATGGAAATTAAGCAAATCATCCATCATCCACCACCATCTATATGGTGTCCATCTTAGGAGGTCTTGGTGCCTCACTTTATTGTATCACCAGATGTCAGGGCTCCCTCGCATTCTAGTTATAATAGTGTTATGTCTAGCAAACCAGCAAGTAGCATACCACATCATCCATTGTTTGTTGGGTGTTTAGAATCACGAGAAAACAGGGTCTTAGGAATGACAACAAAACAGGATGGCAACAAAACTGTCAATCTGGAGCAGGAGAGAAAAATCAAATGACATCTGTCAGAAATAATGAGTGGGGTTTGAGGAAAAACCTAAATGAGAAATACCTAACACCTGATTGCAAATGTGGATGACATATGTGAAAAAATCTGAGTGATGACAATGATAACCTGCTAATGAAGTCAAGGGAAGCAGGAGAGATAATATGAGTAACGCCTGACAGCTGACAACCAAATCGAGAGAAGAACACATGTATGCTAAAATTGACACCATACAATTAATTTTGGTTTAGACTTAGAGCAATAGGCTAACCTTAGCTCTTTTATGCCATCTAATGGTAAGATGTGGTACTGACCTGTGTGCTGACGGACTGAATGACAGTTGTACCTTCTTCCAGTGACAGTAACAGCTGAATCCGATCATTGAATTTTCAGTGATTATGAAATAGCTACTCTTGATTAAATGTGTGCATTCAGATGACGGAGTGGGTGTTCTATTGCACCATCAAAGGGGACCTCCCGAAGGCATCTCAATATCCTATCAGATCCTTAAAGTCTGGATGATAACCACAACAAAGCGGCCATTCTGATCGAAGGACTCAGCGCAACGCATTTGCATAAAAACGCACATTGTGAAAAGTGCAGAATTTGAGCTATCTGAGAGATTTGGGAAGGTGTAATTCTGTTTAGCGGAGGAGTCTTAGAGGCATTGTTTGCTCTGAAACAGCGGCATTCAGTGAAGCGGAGCCACAGACACCTCCCCTCAGAGGGCCAACCCAGGATTTCTTTTGCTTTCAAAGGGATAAATCCCAGGATTCTTTCATGCTCAGTGTTCCCCGAACCCTCTGCGTACGCTTCACGCTGCTGCAATACAAAACGCTGCTTTGCCTTTGCCTCACTTTCATTCCAAAGTAATCTGTGCTAACGACTCACATGGGCTTCTGTCATCTTACTTTTTTTTCAAACACAACCGATAAGATGATTGAAGGCTAGAAATGGAATGGATTTGTGAGGGTTTTTGTTTACGTGCACCAAGAGGAAATTTGATGGAGCATTCAGAGCTACAAGCGAGCGTGTCGGTCCCATGTGAGCACCATGAACATTTGTCTCACTGTGCACATCAGACATCAGGGCCTGAAGGAAATGTCTGAGTGCTTGAGCTGGACATGGTTGACATACTTCTGGTTAATAATACTCATCCTCTGTAAATTTGTTCTGATTCCAGCACACAAAATATTGGCTCAGTGCAAATAGCAAGCTAGAAGACTTGACAGAACAAATTCTAACATTCAACATATATTTAATGTGCGTCGGTTATATTTTCAGAAAAGAAAGGACGCCACAAATCACATTAACTGCACATCACTCATTTATTTGAGGGAAAGGAAATCTTGAGGACAGCCCTGGGATTAGTGACTGTGGGCTAAATACAGTATATGAGAGTGCTGTGTGATCTGTATACTTTCAAAATGAACAGGAAGCAAAGTAGAAACTGGTTCGATGTGGACAAGGAGGTCATCCAATTGTTGCATAAATTTGTGAACTATGACTGACCCATGGAAGGAGCTGGCTGGGCTCTCCATGGTTTGGCTAAAGACTCTGAGAAAGGGGGGAAAGGATTACTCTGGTGGGATTGGAGAGATTCTCTCCTCGATTCTTGCCTCTTCCCCAAGGAGGGTTATGGTGGGAGCGTCCTGCTCGATGATGGTGGAAGTGGTTGAAGTGGAAGAGTTCACTACCACCCCATCCACCAGCTCCTGCACCACAGTGACCACTTTCTTTGTAACTGTTGCTGTTGAGGACAAATCATCTTCTGCAAGGTGAAGGAAAGCTTGTATCACATTCGACCCCTTTTTAAGAATCTGTACCCCTCTGGGGTTTCTCAAGTGATAAGATACATCTTGGCTGTGGTAACCATTCAGATTTCAGACTTTTAAAAATGGGTATTACGATTTCTAAGAAAACACAATTTTTAATGAGAAATATTTGAGAATAATTAGTTCTGAATGATGGTTTTATGCATTAAATCAACCAAGGTGCACCTTTCAATGTTGTCATACTGAGAAAACCTAACTTTATGTTAAGAACAAAAATCATAGTGCATTTCCTATGTGTAAATTTGTTTTGTTAATCTTAATCTGCATGTTGTCACCATGGTTTTTACGCGAATAAAAATAAAAATTTAAAAAAGAATGTGCAGAAAACTTCCAGTGAGTTAAAAGACACAAAATAAACTTGCATTTGTAACATGTTATAACATGGTATATTTCTAATATATTATAATGTCTATATTATATTAGAAATAGAATAATAGCATTATATTTATAATATAATAGCATAAGAATAAACTTGTATTTATAATTTAATATGGGCATTTTAATATGTATTGTGTAATTATTTAGATTATTTATCTTCTGCCATCAAGGTCTGCTACTTTCTGCGTCTGGCTGCAACAATATTTCTTTAGGGGAGCACTTTCTCAGATCTTCTGTTCTCAGATCTACAGCCATTAAATTACATTCAAATCCAATAACACAATACTGTAATTCAGTATAGTATTTTTATGCATGCAAGTATGCATGTGGCAATCAGATAGTCCTGATTATTAGCATTTTTTAATCAAGCTCCTCATTGCCTTTTCAACCTAAAGATGTCAAACACCTTATGTACATAGTTCACTCTGTAAACCAGTACGCATTTTGTGTGAATGTCCTACGTTTACGTTCTTACTGTGGCATTTTGAAGTGGAGGTACAGTAGCATTGTAAGAAACAGATCAAAACCCTGTTTTATTTTTCAACATACCTGAGCCTTCAATGACAACTGATTTCTCAGAGGAATACCTGTTAATGCAAGAACAAAAAACAGTCAATATACTTTATCGTGACCTTCAGCTTCTAAGCAAGGAGATAACGTTTTATCTTTATTTGGGTGCTTGGTATGAATGTTTCTCTTTGAACAGCTCAATTGTTATTTGTCCTTTTCATAAGAATAAAGGGAGCAGAGGTTTGAATGCCTCTGTCCTTTTGAAAAGAGTGACACCTAAAGGCTCTTGTGGACTAATGCCTCATGACTCACCAAGTCTGTTTGTGTCTCACTGACTGTGTGAGAGAGTGCTCATTACACTACAGCACAATAGTGCACTTTGTGTAAACTCTGTAATTTATAATGACATGTGAGACAGAAACCATAATAATCACACAGTTCCTTAACAGCATACTGTGCATCTTTGTTTTTTTTTTCATCATAATTATTCATCTTTTCCATTGCCTGTCCACAATAGGCTGTACTGAGGGGAGGGGCCACCAGCCAAGCTAGAAAATGCTGAAAAGCTGGTGGTTGGAGCCTTTAATAGTCTTTTAGTCATCTAACTTTTTAGTCTTTTTACCCATGCACTGTGTCTTTTACCCATGTACTGTTCACTGTTTTTATCTGTTTATTTATTTATTTTTTTGCACTTCCGCACTTTTAGTGGTTTGTATTATGGTTTTTATTATGAATGTACTGTATGTCAGCGAGCAGCTGGATAACTTAATTTCCCACTGGGATTAATAAAGTACATATCTATCTATCTATCTATCTATCTATCTATCTATCTAATAGAGTGACCTTGCTTGCCATCCATTTTTATATTGAAAAAGCTGCTTTTATAAGAATGTTTCAACTGGACTGGAAAAAGAGATTGATTGTTGGCTACGAAAAGCAAATAACCATACAACTGTCCAAAATCCACATATATTTAAAGCGCGCATACATGTGCAGATTTTGTCACTGAGCGAAATTAAGCAAATCAATGTCACTGCTACAAGTTAGCGAGTCATTCCAATGTAAGCGGTGCAAACCTTTTTCTTGCTGTGTGCATTGAACCTCAAATGAAGTAGGAAGTGTTTGTGGGCCCAAAATGTACGTTTGACATACTTCTGGTTAATGATGCTCACCTACTGTAAATCTGCTCTGTTTACAGCACAACAAACATGGGCTCCATATAAATACTCCAGTTTCAAGACTTGATAAACTGTAATTTTAGTAAAGAAGGGGTTCATCACTTGTTTGAACAAAAGGAGATCAGAAGGAGAACCCTGGGAACAAGGTAGAGGACCAAATCTGTTAGCAGGCAGTGTTATCTGTGTGCTTTCAAAATGAATGCAACCTAAAATGACTCCTTATTCTTTGTGGTGGAAGAGTCCATCCAATTATTACATAAATCGATTAATTGAGACTGATTCACAGAAAAAGCTGGGTGGGCTCTCCACAATTTTGGTAATGACCCTGAATCTGAGAGAGAAAGAGAGAGAGAGGGTGGGGGAAGGATTACTCTGGTGGGATTGGAGAGCTTCTCTCTTCAATTCTCGTCTCTGCCTCCAGGTGAGGTATGGCAGGGGCTTCCTGCTCAACGATGGCGGTGTTGGTTGAGGTAGAAGAGTTCACTACTACCCCATCCACCAGTTCCTGAACCACAGTGATCACCTTCTTAGTAATTGTTGATGATGAAGACAAATCTTGTCCTGTAAGGTGAAGGAAAGCTTGTATCACATTAACTCTTTTGCACGTATGATCAAACAGATGTGATCATTCTCGAGTGGTCCCTACAGTGTATGGTCAAACTGGTGTTATTAGAACACTAAATTAGAACAGCTATTTACAAGTGATGCATCAAAGCAACATTTGTTCTAAACCCAATGGTTTTTCACATAACAACATTCCACAAATTTATATGATTAAGTCATGCTGGGGGGGGGGGGGGGGGGTTGTAAATATTTTAGAATGTATGTATGCAAGGGTTAAAAAATTAATGGAGACAATACATTTTTAAATCTCTGTACTCCTCTTGTGTTTCTCAAGTCATAAGGTGCATCTTAGCTGATGAAAGCCAAAAAATTCAATCCATGTGTGTGATTTTTTTTTCTTCTGAATCAATGTGAAGTGTTAATGAATCAATACTATGATTTTGGAACAGGTTCAAAACTCATTTGTTCCACTTGATATTAATCTGCATGCTTTCTTGACATTGTCTTCAGTATGGGAATAAAACACTAATGAGTGGGTCCTCTGGACTGAAAAAATGACATTTTTAGAATTCTGAAGACAGTAGTATAATACATTTTGTCTGTTGTAGCAAATCCCTGATGACCGTACCTTCTACCCACAAACTACTGTACTTTCACTCCCTTTGTTGCAACAATATTTCCTTAGGGTGACACTTTGTCAGTTTAAAGTTCTCAGATCTACAGCCATTAAATCGTATACTTTATTGATCCCCCACGGGGAAATTCGTCCTCTGCATTTGACACATCCTCTCACACAGTGAGCAGTGAGCACACACACACACACCAGGAGCCCACCAGGGGAACACACACACCAGCACTGAGCACACACACACCAGGAGCTAGGAGCAGTGGGCAGCTGCAGTGCAGCGCCCAAGAACCAACTCCAGTTCTTTTGCTAGTGCCTTGGTCAAGGACACTGACAGGAGTATTAACTCTAAACATACATGTTTTTTTTTGTGGGAGTTAACCGGAGCGCCCAGCGGAAACCCACGCAAACACGGGGAGAACATGCAAACTCCACAAAGGAAGGACCTGGGACAGTCAGGATTTGAACCCAGGCCCTTCTTACTGTGAGGCAACAGTGCTAACCACTGTGCTGCCCAAAGCTCCAAATGCAGTGATGCAATACTGTAATTCAGTTCAGTATTTTTATAGATGTATATATCCAGCAATCAGATGGTATTAACATTTTTTGCTGAATGAAGCTGCTCATTGTCTTTTCAGCCTAAAGACATCAAACACCATATGTGCATTGTTCACACTGTGAATTAATACACATTTTGTATGGATATCCTCCATTGATGTTCCTATTGTTGCATTGTGAAGAGGAGGTAGAACATCACAGTTTAAGAGCTAGACATATCAAAATCCTGCTTTTTTTTCAACATACCTGAGGTCATAGTGACAAGAGAGCTCTCAGAGGAATACCTGTTAATACAAGAAGAAACAGCGGTGAATATACTTTACCATGACCTTCAGCTTCTAAGCAAGGAGATAGTGTTTTATCTGTATTCAGCTACTTGGTATAAATGTGTCTCTTTGAATAGTTCAGTTATTATTTGTCCTTTTCATAAGAATAAAGATAGTAAATGTTTGAATTTCTCTGTCCTTTTGAAAAGAGTGACACCTAAAGGTTCTTGTGGATTAATGCCTCATGACTCACCAAGTCTGGGGTGAAGACACCCGTTCACAATAGTGCTTTTGTGTAAACTTATAATGACATGTGAGACAGAAACCATAATGATCACACAGTTCCTTTTTCATCATACCTTTCGTTCTTCTCATTGCCTGCCCACAATAAGCATTACTGAGGACAGGGGCCACCAACCAAGTTGCAAAGTGGATGTGAATGTATGTGGATATATATGTATTTTGTGTATATTTTCTAATACAAAGAAACTGACCATGAACTAGCTGGCTTTACATGTATGGAGGGAAAATCTTAAACCCTCTGAAAAAACCTGACCATTTACATCATATAAAGTTTTGATTTCAATTCTTTTTAAATAAGCTAAAATAATGACATGTTTATGAGCTATAAATTGAAGGTTAGAGAAACTGTATATTGTGGTGGAATGTGGTTCTTTGTTTGAGCAAGAAAAAGGAAATTTTACAAAAACCTCTTGTGGGTCTTATCAAAGGCTGTGAATTTCAGCATCTGAGTCTGAGAAACGCCCTGCCTGGTATGTAAAGATGACCCTGGCTGTGCTAAGGATATGCTGTGGTCTCTAGTGCTTTTGTACTGCAGCTGTGCCAGAGTTCAGAGAGGGGGGATGGTGATCCGGCCAGTCCACCTCACCCTGTGTCTCCACCCTCCAGCAGCCTCCTGTACTCTGCGATCTCCAGCTCCAGCCGCGTCTTGATGCTTAGAAGGGCCTGGTATTCCTGGGCACTGCGCTCAGTGTCGGCCCTCAGCTGGATCAGCTGGGCCTCCATGCTCGTCACCATAGCCTGCAGGCTCACCATCTGGGCGGAGAAGCGGGCCTCTGTTTCTGCCAGATTCCCCTCCAGAGAGGCCTTCTGTAAACGACAAGGCAAATTCAAATGGTTACAGAATATCAGTATTACTTATGACAGAAAAAATGAAAATTTGTCTTCTGTTGCCTTTTAAAAGGTTAAACAGGAAAGAAGACACAGAGTGTCTATAAAAAAAAGTATGCTCAATCTAATCTTTATTGCTGCAGGCCAGCTTTTAGGGGAGGTTTGCCCTCATTTTGTACAGTCATGTGACATACAGTTTGCCACTTTATGGCAGAATTATATTCTCTGGATGATTACCATGGAGATTAAGGACTGCAGCTCCAGCTCCAGATTGCGTACAGTGTTCTGGCCGTCCTTCAGCTCCATGCTGCTGGTCTGTATAACCTCTGCGCTGCTCTTCATCTCCCGCTGCACCACCTCTGACTTTGAGACACAGGGGAAGGATACTCATGACCAAATGCAGCTGAAGTCAGAGGCGCTTTCACAGCGCTTTACAAGACATATGCAGATCGCAGCTGCCTTGTCTGGAGCTGTGTGGAGCGTTTAGCTACCTTGTTCTTGAACCAGAGCTCTGCGTCCCTGCGATTCTTGGCCACAAGGGCCTCGTATTGCTCCCTGATCTCAGCGATGACAACATTCAGGTCCAAAGCAGGGGCAGCATCCACCTCCACTTGCACCTGCCCAGTCAGTTGGGTACGGTAGGACAGGGTCTCCTGTAAAGGACAACAAAGAGGGCTGGCACTCAGCCAAACTGGTGGTGTTGTTGTTTTTCAGTATTGTAACAAAGACAGCTGGCCTGCAAAAAAGTGAAGTACCTTGAGATAATATAATGTAATATAATATAATATAATATAATATAATATAATATAATATAATATAATATGTCTGCATAGATTTCAATAGAAGGGATGTTAATTTTCACAGTCACATGAAACAGTTGACTGTCGACTTACCTCCTCGTGGTTCTTCTTGAGGTAAGCGATTTCTTCTCTCAGACCATCCAGCTGCAATTCCAGGTCACTTTTAGCCAGGGACAGGTCACTCAGCATTTTCTTCAGGCCAGCAATATCAGCCTCCACGTACTGACGCAGACCCACCTCATTCTCATACCTATGAAAATGTTGACAAACTCATCATAAAGGACAGGATGGACTGTCTTTGAAAAAACTTTAGAACTCACACAAAGTTAATTTGTGGAAAATGTATTTTTTGTTTGTGAAAGTCTGATGAAGTAAGATTTTCCTTATTAAAGGTTGTATCTTTGCATTTCCAACTGTCTAATTTGGCAAGGTGTTCTCTTTTAGCGCAGGCTGAAGCCTACAGTTGGGGTTGAAAACTGGCCGTGTAATTTGCCAACAATGACTGGAATTCCGCTGTGGCAGAACAAATGCAATTTGTTGGGATGGGGGTGGGTAGGTATGCCAGGGTTTCTTCACTCATGGCCTATGAAACTTCTCCATAAGCATTTCATTTCACTGTGGTGTACTGTGCAACTTGTAGTGTGAATTTTTTACACATGCAAGGGTATTTTGCCTTTGTGTGCTTTCCCCACCCCCTTTTTCCCCAGTTATTTGTGACTGACAGAACTATAACCAATCAGAAGTGTAAAATATAAGGACAGAGTGCAGAAGGCCAAACATGAACAGTATGACCTGACCCAAGTGGAGGTGTCTTTACATTTGACCTTGGTAGAATGGACTAGTATTCCATCCCCTCAAGAGCACATTATTAATATAATTTATTTAATATTAGTCACATAATATTGTTTACATCAGATCATATTATATGTAAAGTGCTCACACAGGACGCCTCAGGAAATTCTTATAAGGAATGTGATCTGTGAGCTTCTCTGTGACGATTTTTCTTTTAAGAGTAATGAATCAAATTTAAGTTTAACGGATTTATAAACAGAGCATACAACATGAACAGGTACATACAACATGCTACAATTGACTGTATTTTTTGTATTTTAAATGTATTTACTATGAATAATTTTGTTAAAATAAAATATTATATATATTAAAATATAGTTCAGTACAGTATTAACATTTCTTCACTCAGATATTTTAGACTGACAATAGAGAATCTAGACAGGACTGCATTTAGTAACAGTGACATTATCTATCACTGACTATGGGAAATAGTCTTTTAATGTGAGCATTGTCAAACATTTTTATGATAGAGGTATGTTGCAATAAGTGTTGTTATTATTGGTGAAGTTTTTACTAGAATGTGGGGTGTTTAATTACAACTTTTACATTTTTTTTCCAGAAAATGAGTCCTCAATACAGGAAGATCTCATCTAAGAAAAAAATGAAAAACCCTCACTTGATTCTGAAGTCATCAGCAGCCAGTTTGACATTGTCAATCTGAAGCGTTATATTGAGGTTCACAGCTGCAGCAGCCAGGATCTTTACATCAGGAAAGAACATGCAGAATAAATATTATTATTTGTAGTATTCTTATTAATTTTTTGTAGCTCTCAGTGAACAACAATTTAGTATTTTTGATATTAGTGCAAAAAGATTTAGGAGAATGTGCCTTTCAACTGAGAATGTTTCCGTGGAGCTGGTGATTTAATTCCATGTAATCTGAAGAATTGGTGTACTGTCATTCAATATATTAATTGACACACGTAATTGAAAAGCTCAATAAGCAAACCCTTACCATTATAAGGGTTAATGCACTCACTGTCAATCAATCAGATCCAAGCTGTGGTACACACACCCACCCACACCCCACCATGCACGCACTCACTCACGCACTCACCCATGCACACACGCACAAACGCACGCATACATGCATACAACCATGCACGCACACATGCACGCACGCACGCAAGTACATTTCTACCTCAAAAAAAAAAAAGCTCTTGTGAGTCATTCAGTCTTTCAGGGATAATTACCATATTCTTTAGTATGCTGTCATAATGTCTACCTGCATTAAATACTTAAATGCATGTCAATGAATTTAAAAAGAATTTAATGAAGGTGCGCCATATGAACTGAAACCAATTAATTCATCATAATGATGAACTGGTAAACCCCCAACTGCTACTACTTCTGAGGACACTAGGAACATTCTCAGTGCATAATTGCAACATTCAGCAATGAACTCCATCCTTAGATGAATATATAAGCTATCAATATAAGGTTTTTAACATCAAAACAAGCAAACAAGCATGCTGCGTTTTCAAATGAGTGTTATATGGCTTGTAACAGATGCACTCGTGCTCATCTTTCTCTTACTTTAAAGATTTACAGAATGCTCCCTGTCAGATGGACACTGATGACCTTGTTGGGCCACTATGTTGTACCTTGCTGCGAAGCTCATCGATGGCGATCTGGTGGGCGCTGAGATCGCGGGTGCTGACTTTGGTGCGGCCGATGCCCCACTCTCGGATCTGCGCCTCCAGCTTGGCATTGGCTGCCTCCAGGGTGCGCACCTTCTCCAGGTACTTGGCCAGTCGATCGTTCAAGTTCTGCATGGTCTGCTTCTCAGTGATGGAAATGGAATCCCCATCTCCAGCATCCAGAGAGAAGGCGCTGAGGAGCAACCCACCTCCACCTCCACCTCCACCTCCGGAGCCAAAGCCGTAGCCGAACCCCCCACCCGAGGAGCTCAGCTTTCCCCCACTGGTGGACAAGGCGGTGGATATGCGAGTACCCTTGCCCCCTGCCCCACCATACACACTCCCACTTCGGTGGGACACCACCGACATGCCTGTCCCAGCCCGGGACAACCCAGCTGAGGACCCAAAGCCTCCCAGGGTGACCACACCCCCTCCCCTGCTGGAGAAACTACTGCGACTGGAGAAGGAAGTCATCACTTCAGAATCTCTCAAGAGCGTTGCAGGATGCAGACAAGCTCCCTCAGACCTGTGGCTCATATATACACTCCCACTCCTCCCACCTACCCGCAGGTGGGTGTGCACTATAAACCTGACAGGGCAGCATCTTCCTTAATTAACAAGTGGAATGTGCTGGAAGGGGAATGCCTTGTGGTGCTTTGCTGTTCTCACACACCACCCTACTCCTGGTGCACAGACTTGCAAACTTTCACTCCCCTTGCACTTTCCTGCAATGTCTTATGCGAGTGGGTCTATGACTGAATAGTGCAACGACAATATGGATCATAGACATTTCACACAGTATGTCTCAGCTTCAAGTGCAGTTGAAATGAGACATTTTTTTACAAAGCTGTCTTGAAAGGGTGAACCAAAGTGGAAAAGGTGTGTGTGTGTAAAGTAATTTCTTGGTGTCCTTTGGGTTGATGGTAGCATACAGAATTGCGGTCCTACTATTTGTAGCATAAACCCCCATGAAAGGCCAGAAGTCTTGACAGATTGGGGGGGGGGGTTTATGAGCAGTGTATCAGCATTGTATGTACATGTGTGACTGATGTCATGATGTTATGTTATGTGAATGAGTTGATTGTCAGGACATGGATTGTGACATAAGATTGTGTCTTATGTATGTCATTATCCTAATCAAAAAAATCTGTAATCCAGATATTGCACATTTTGGTTGATATCCTTCCACTCAAAAATCCGTTACATCCCGTTTCAGTTTTCAAGTTTAAAAAATGTAAAGGTACTGTTGTATCTGCTTAAAGCTACATCATAATTTCTATATATTCGTCTATGGCATGTCTTATATAACTTGAAAGAGGTCCATATAAGGGTTGGAAAGATCACTGAAATATTATATGGCAAACTTTTTTCCTACTAAACCTGTATGTCTTACTCAGCTAAAAGTACAGCCCCCCAGCATGCTGTCAATCTCTGTGAAGACTTCAAATGACAATGAACTCCCTCGAGACATAGTACATGTTGCTTGATTTAACATGCTCATGCTCTGCATGCTCATGCAGAATATTATATAATGGTGCTTTTTTTCTCCTTTAGACTGAGGGGTGGAACAAGAGAAATGAATGGCTCTGCCCCGAGGGCTCTAATGTTCAAACGCATTTCAGATATCATAATGGAGTGTTTATGATGGGTCTATTGAAGGTCTGAATGATTTAGGTAAGAGTGTAATGATTTGCCCTGATTAAAATTAAAATGGAATGGGTCAAATCATCCTCAATTAAAAATCTGTTAAGTTTTTCAACATTCAATGTCAGTACAACTTTTGAACTGATACAAACTTTAAACAATTGGTGTTATATTATGTATTGGTCATGTATTATACAAGTGTTCATAGCCTGCTCTCAAAACCTCCAGGACTCCAGGACTCAGGACCTGTTAGATCCATGGTCTGTTGATCAGTTTATCCTGACCTTTTTGTGACTCTTGAGGGAATTATTGGGAATTATATGCGGAAAAAAATCTAATCTTTCATTACAGATGAATGGTAGACATGAGGGTTTCACAGTGTAAGGGAGTCATTGTCTCCGTTGTCCTGTTTTCATGAAAAAAGGTCTGGTGTCATATATTTTATTTATTATATTTACAAAGGACACTAGAGGCTGATTTATCAGTTCCAGGCCTTTATGCCCACAAGCACAAACCTGTCTTCCTAAATTGCTTCATGCACATACAGATTGAGATCAGCCCAAAGGTACACTTGTATTTAAAGAGCACAAGTAAGAGACCACGTAAAGCCAACAATCAAATTTACTGTACAGTGCGTTCTCCACCCCCCATTAACGCTGTCTTAAAATTCTTGCTCCTTTAAACACAGCATAACAAATTGGTTTTGGTTTGTTTTAATACTGCAAAAGCATCTTCTCCTCAATGCAAAATCACTTTGACAGAGGATAGCAGATTTTAATATTCATATAATTTAGAAATATCTGTGATTTTAATAATATATCTGCAAGTCAGAAGATGCAGTTTTCATTAAGAAATGGGTGAATGTGTTAGAAATAGCAGAGGTAGATTTAAAATGTTATTTCCAGTATTTCTCGGGATTTTCAAATGCAGTTATCTCCAATACTACTCACTCCCTGGGGATTTTAAGACTATTGTGCCCCAGTCCTCCCTACGTCAACGCGCACGTTGAAAAAGTCTGTCTGTATACAGATGAATAAGTATGAGGAAAAAGAGGATGAATGCATAAACCCCTCCACACATTCCCTATGAGCAGCTGAATGTTCCTTTAGAGGGTTGCACTGAGCCAGAGAACTACACCTTGCTCAAGACACCTACAATCAATGTATACTGATGTCAAACTATTATCAGGCCATTCCACCTGGAGCAGTGCCAAGCCTGCACTAATCTGTTTCTGCCATCTAATCCTTGGAAGTTAATGCACACCCTCTCAACCAATCAGATCCAAGCATTCAGCCATTCAAGTCTACTTGGTATTCTTGCTTTTCATTTTTTACATAACATGTGGGATCATGCCTATATGTATCATTTGCAATGACATTTATGCAATGACAATGTCATATTTAGATGAAAATCAGCAAAACTGAAGTGTGATGTTGAAGTGCCTGCAATCAATGCAAAATAAAAATCACACATCATCATGAATTATTATATATTGTGACGTGACTGTATAAGAGTTAAGGCTTAAAAGTTACAGAGCACTTTGGTAACAACTTTGGTAACACAGCTCTAACTCTGTTGTCTGTTCAAGCTGGTTGAAATATAGTGTTATTCAGCTGGTTTCACAGAGGTTGTAAATGCAGAGCTGCCACACCTATTTGGCTTGTATCTCCTTGCCCTTTTTTTCAGTCACTTTGCTTCACAGGCAGTCATGGTTCTGAGCACCGGTTGTAGAACACAGTAAAGACAGTTCCAAATCTTTGCTGGAGATACATCTCCAGAGTTGCCAGGGGCATGAGCCGTACGTCATACCCCCAGAACTCTTTGCGCACCCCCCTATCTATGGGCACTACCTCCTCTGTGCTATTCGGATCGTTGCGACCAATGGCAGCAAATGTTGGGAAAGTGTTAGCTAGCTTTACTGGAAGGTTCTTATTATAGTTAGGGCAGCAGTAGGCTGACCACAGGTACTCTGGCACGGCCACACGGTCACCCTTCAGCCAGCGGTCTGTCTGGTATGGTATGACCCCTGTAACAATGTAGGAATGGCCCTTGCAGTGCTTGGTCAGGAGCTGGCTCACATGCTTCTCCAGCCATGCCCAGGGCCCATCATTGGAGCCAAGCTTCTGAGGCACCACGTTGGTAAGGGTGAAGGTAGATTCCTTGTCCTGGAGGTCCTGGTGGTGCAGGCTGGGATTCAGGTGGCCGCGGGTGTAGCTGGAGTTGATGTAGTCCAGCTGTACTGCCTGGCTCTCCACAACATTCTGATCCACCTTGCCAGGTGAGAAGGGCACCATGTTGCCATCTGCTTTGGCATAGGCCAGCTGGGTGATAAATGTTCATCTCCCATTAGTGCATAAACTTTTTTCCTGACTTCAGCAGTATGGAACATTCATTGTGTAGTTACTTCACTGCATCTACTTCACTGCAGATATTAAAAAACAAAGTGCATGACACATACTTATGTGTAAACAGCTGAGAAATGTAATAACTTGGTTCTGCTTTTGGTCTGAAAAACCAAGTGCAGTTCCTTTTTTGCCAACTGCAGATAAACAGTACTGTTTAAAGCTAACTGAATTATGGGTTTTCATTTGCAGATGACCAGTGGTATGTGACTAATGCCCAGGAATGGGACTCTCAGTGCACATGAATGCTCTGCAATACACTTTGGCAATGAGAACCCAGTCTGCCAACTCCTGTCCTACAGTTAGGGAATCTTTCATAAAGAACTTAACCCATTTGGTAGCTATTTTGATTACTGCTTCACCTGGAAAAGTGACTTATCTCTTCCGTGTGACTGTATCGTAATTATACATTTATTCCTGTTGTTGTAAAATTTTTCCTTCTGTGTAACATAAGAACCTTCAAAGATTGCATGTGCATCAGCAGGACAAATACCAGAGCAATAAGAACAAACATAATTACGATGCAGTCACATGGAAAAGATTAAATTTGACAACAGCACAGTGAAAGGCTGAGCAGATGGTTCAGACAGAGGATCACAGGCTAGGGAACTTACCTGTGGCTCATACTTCCACTCCTCTTTAGGCCTTCTCCCGGCTGGTGGAGTAAACACATAGGCGGAGAACCATGGTGCACGACGTGGCCGGCTATACAGTGAAGCAAAACGGAACTTGTTCAGGTATCGCTGGCATATGGGGACCCCTGGGAGCCCCTTTGGAGGCCAGGTACTGTAGAAGAAGTCAATGCAGGGGGCAAAGTCACCCACGTCAGCTCTGCAGGGGTGGCACCAGGTGGTGAGAGCCAGGAGTGCAGCGGCTGAGGCAGCTGCATGAAGACTCACCATTCTGCGACAAGTCCGCTGATTACTCTCTAACATGATGTTCTCTAGGCAAGAGAATCAGTCTTGACTAAAAAAAATCCTGTTTACAGCTCTGTAACTCTGTACTTCCTTGTGCCAGTCCCCTTTGCAAACAGTGGTTCCGCTCAGGGAGGTGGGACTCTAGGTTGCTGACTAAGACTGAGTGACTGGCTGCATGTGATTTCAGTTCCCCTTTGTGCTACAACATAATCCGAGCGAAGGGGAAAATGGCCAGCTCATGCTGGTGAAGCATGCACTCCATTTCCTCTCCTTATGACTTAATAGTCAATAATGCAGTTGTGAAGCAAATGGAATGACCGAGGCAAAGAGCATGACCCCCAAATGTCTGTGTCCTCTTGCTGTGACTTCTTTTACCTCAGGGTTAATAACAGTGTAATTACCCTGCAGCTCCTAGAGGGGCCCACCTTACGGATGGCACTTAGTACACAATACTTTATAACCTCACAACAATTATGCAGGCAACAACTATGTACAGCAATACAGCCTAGGTATATATTGCCATGAGCACTGCCACATCATAGATGAACCTCTGCCACACACCATATTAACACACAGGTATCATGAATAAATGGAGAGATGATACGGAAATGAATCGCGTCACAGCAAATTCTGTATGTGAGGCAACAATTACTCACAGCAATAGGCCATAAACGTCTCTCTGTCAGCCACATCTATTGACCAAAAATGCCTCACACCATAACCACAAACAATAAGAAAATCCACCCAAATGCATAGGAAGATTACTATCACTAGTGCTGAACATAAATGTAAATGTAAATGTAAACATAAAGGAAACAATGTGTTGACATGGCTGCCAGAAAAGCAGGCTGAAGAAAGGATCTGCCTGAAACATCCATGCAGCATTAAAAAAAAAAAAAAAGTTACAGGTCAAGGTGTGCACATCTCTTAGTTCATTTCATTCATTTTCACTATTAGTGCTGCGCATCACAATTATTAAGCACAGAAATACTAGACTTTACAACATTCACAACATACAACAGTCGCCACTGCCACACAAAAATACATTGTATCATCGATTATCACAAAATTCACATGCCTTGTGTAGACAGGACAGTTTCTTAAGAGTCATTAATAACAGAGAGAGGAAGTAAAAAAATGTCAAAACAAAAGCGAACGTGTAAAGCACAACGAAGAAGTTGAAGTCGAAACAGAGACAGAGACGCAGGCTCGCAACCAATTAGCTAGCATGACTGAAACTGGCGGGACAGCCAGCAAACTAATTATATAATTCTTTGTCGTGCTTTACACGTTTGGTAAAACCAAACATGGTTAAGTCAATTTGCTTTTGTTTTGACTTTGCCCCTTGCAGTGTGGCTGAAAATTACACCCAATGAGACAGCAATTAATCACACCAGTTATAGAATTAACGAATACGAGGAAAGAATCAAATGCCCCCCCCCCCCCCCAACTTACCTTGATTTCAAATGGAACTATGGATGCCCTGGCCAGAACTAAGGGGCGCCTCAGTGTAATTCGAACCCTGGTTAATAAAGTATTGATGCTCAGTGTTTGCTCTTTATTACAATCTGATGTTAGCTTGTACAGATAAAAAATTGTGAATCCTTTGTTGTGCAGCTAGTGATAGCTTATAGCTGGTTCCAGTACTGTACAGGTAGCCATTAGCTCAGGACCTTTCCTGTTGCGTTTTCAAAGATAATAGTTAACCGACACCATATGTAAAGACACTGCATATCCAAAAGAAATATTTTCTGTTGTTTTCTTCTGTGATACTTGCTCTTAACTACTACTGCTGTAATTTTTTTTCTTTCTTTTTAAATTGATAGTGTATGATATTAAGGTAGTCCTTTAAAATAGCTAAAATAGTCTTTTTAAATAGCTAAATACCTTGTGGCATTCAGAAGTGTAGCATTTCTCAGATAAGGTAGTAAGTAGGAAGATAGGTGCCTTGAGTGTCAATGTAAGAGTAGCCATGCCTTCACTCTGTGTTGAAAGGGGTCATACTGTTAGATTTTGTTGATGTAAACCAAAAGTAAAATGACACATCATGTCAGCACTGCCATTGCTTTTGTTTACATTACTTTTCTCGTCTCAATCAGGGTTTTCTTTTCTGCCAACATTAAGTTTTTTTTTGTAGCATCTAACCTTGTTCTGTCTTATTAAAACAAGTGTCTGTATTTGTACTGTGCTTTGGGTGAGGAAATGTTTGTTTTGTTTTTGGGGTGGAAGGAAATGGAAGAGGTGGAGCTAGGGGGATTGGGGCTGGCGAGGGGGCAGTTTCTGTCTAATGGCGTGCTTTGCTCACATCTGCTGTCCATTTCAAAGTGCCAGTTTTTTTTCCTCTCTGTAATCTCTCCCACATTCCGCAAACATTGCTCAAGCTTTGAGTTTACAACCCATTCAGCGAAAGCTGCTGGCTAATCCAAAGAGGCTCAAAGTACATAACTGTTCTGAACACGGAGAGTCAAGGTACTGTACTTCCCATTTCCTCTTTAAACAGCAGCATAATGGTATAAACACAAAGTACGCAATGATGGTAATGTTCTGAGCAGTTTTCCTTAGTGGTGCAATATTCAGCTCTAACAGCTCTAACTGTGTGTACTGTGGCATGAGCTCTGGACTAGATGAGCAAGCTTGCTTTTTTTCCCTCTCAGCCCTTCACGAACAGGAAGTCTACTTCTCTCCTAGTGTGGTCACATGACAAATGTATGGCCCACTTGGGAACCATGTTCTCAGTACTGTAGACCGCAACTACTTACTCATTCTGTTCTTTTTGCTTTTAGACATTGGGAAGTTTTAAACTGGTGTTTAGTTAGCATTATCTTAGGTGGGTTTTAGGAATTATAGCATTTTTCATATGAATTCTGTGGTACATTCTCTCAATGTTTCAATCATACTTGAATTTTCACTCCCAACTAACAGAAGATTAACTTTGCGTAATAGAGAATTAATCGCCTTTTTGATAGTTTCATTAAATATGTTACCGTTTAACTCTTCACATTTTAAAGACTCTCTAAAGGCTCTGTGCTATGCTAGTATTCCCCTAGCTAAAACGTAAACAAGGGAGAAGAAGGAGTTCTGTAACTGTACAGTATTTACAGTTTTGACTAGATGTCTGAATAATATGTGGAGTAATCAGAAGTTTCTGTGAGATATCACGCTGACCCATTCTATGGATTCCATCTAAACAATTCAAAGATAAATACCAATTTGTTTTGAGTGCTTATCTGTGAGGAAGCAAATGACTTGCTGATAACTGGTTATCTTTTTATAGACGGAAACCATGAGCAGTCTTCCAGGAACCACATGTTTGGTCCTCTTAGTCTCTGTACTCCTTTTGACTGTCCCGGGTTCTCATGGGGGGAAGATCCTGGTGTTCCCAGTGGACGGCAGTCACTGGGTCAACATGAACCTGCTGATTGAGGGACTCCATGCCAGAGGACACAACATTACTGTGGTGCGATCTGCTAGCAGCTGGTATGTCAAGGAGAAGTCTCCCCACTACACCTCTATCACGGTCCATCTGCCAGAGACCATCAACATCGAGAGGCAGGACTTCTTTGTATCCTTTCTTAGCCGCATGTTGGAGATCCAGAGGAAAGGTGCATCTGTCCTCGCTTTCATCTCCTTCTATTGGGAGATGCTCACTTCATTGTCAGAAATTCACCGGCAAGCCAGTCAGCTTGTGGTGGAGATGTTTGAGAACCCACAGCTCATGCAGAGTCTCCAGGACACTCAGTTTGATTTGGTTCTCATGGACCCTGGTCTGCCTGTGGGTGTTCTGGTGGCACATCAACTGCAGCTCCCCACAGTTTTTAATGTCCGCTGGATCACCAGTGGAGAGGGACATTTTGTGGTTGCTCCTTCTCCAATCTCATATGTCCCCACTTCTGGGTGTGCAGTACCATCTGAGATGACTTTTGCTCAAAGAATCAAAAATATGTTTCACTATGCCCTTAACATCTGTATTGACACATTTGTAGTGAGTCCTCATTACAACAGACTGTGCGCCCGATACTTTGGGCCCAACACCAACTTCTACCATCTACTCCAGTCCATTGACATCTGGCTTATGAGAGTGGATTTTGTCTTTGAGTTCCCACGTCCAACTATGCCTAATATTGTATACATTGGTGGGTTCCAGTGCAAACCTTCCAAGGCCTTGCCATCAGAGCTGGAGGAGTTTGTGCAGAGCTCTGGAGAACATGGGGTCATTATCATGTCACTGGGGACTCTGATCAAGGGCTTACCTATTGACATTACATCTGGGATTGCTGCAGCATTCGCCCAGCTTCCACAGAAAGTCATCTGGAGGCACCTTGGGGAGCAGCCTCAAAACTTGGGCAACAACACCCTGCTGGTGCAGTGGATGCCCCAGAATGACCTCCTAGGTCACCCTAAGGTCAAGGCCTTTGTGGCCCATGGAGGGACTAATGGTGTGTATGAGGCTATATACCATGGTGTACCGGTGGTAGGCTTGCCACTGCTATTTGACCAGTTTGAGAACCTTCTGAGGTTGGAGGTTCGAGGGGCAGCTAAGGTACTGGATGTCACCAAGCTCACCAGCAAGATCTTCCTGGAGGCCCTGCAAGATGTTCTGTACAAGTCCTCATACCACAGCAATATGCAGCGTCTCTCCAGGCTCCATCGAGACAAACCCCTCCAGCCTCTGGACAGTGCCTATTTCTGGATCGAGTTCGTCATGAGGCACAAAGGAGCAAGCCACCTGCGCACAGAGTCCTATAAGATGCCATGGTATGCATACCACTCCCTGGATGTGATCGGCTTCCTCCTGCTTGCTGTGGTGGTGCTGATGGCTATAGTGGTGGCCATTTTCCACTTCCTGTGCTGCAGGGTCTGCAGGAAGAAGAAACCCAAGCAAGAGTGAGCACTGGTATCAGAATGAAAGAGAAGGGGAAGTGACTGCCACTCATCACATGACAGTCAGAAGATAAGCTATACTATGCTAAAAAAAAAAAAACAGTTAAATATGCAAAAAAAGGACCACTGTTAAAAATGTTTGCTAAAAATGTTTCTCCTCAAACAGAGCATTCTGAATGCTTTGTTTCCATGAAATACATTGAAGCCTGGTCGTTTCTGATTAATATGAAAATGTTCATAAAATGAATATGCTTAAGGCTATCATGCTTGTTTGTTTTCAATGAGAAGTTTAATAGTTATGCTTGTTTCATTTTCATTTGTGTGACAGAATTAAAAATTTTGCATTTTGATCAATTAGCATCAGATATAAATCACTAAAAGAAAAGAAATCATTCAAAAAGAAAGTTATGTTGGCACTGTAAGTCTTAAATGATGAACTGTGTGATTACTCCAAACACTGTAGAGCCATATCCAGCAGTTAAATGTGAATTAGATGCACTTCATTTTCATCCTGTTGGAAACCAAAAGGTGAATATGAATAAATCTTTGATTCATGTCAACAAGTCATTATGACCACATAGCCAAATATTCCTTCATTATCATAAACCACATGTATAAAGTATATTGGAATTAAAAGACTTCTACTGATCATTTAATTGCAGTGCAAATACTTGTGGTTTAATGCATGAACAAAATGAACAAGTACTGCACAACCCAATTTGGGCCAGAATGTATGAATATCAAAATGCAATGGAAATAGGGTTTACAATGATCTGACCTAAACAAATCAAAAACTACTACTTACATTTGAACGTAAATGCATGTGCACTTGTAAAAAATCCTGGATCATCATTTTTTAATGGACCCTAGTGTTCAATAACAACAGTAGGCAGCATGCAAGGTTCTTCTGCCTGAGTTTGACCCTCTCTCAAGTTGTATGCATGGTTATTCTGTCCTTGCCCTATAACCAGGAAAAGTGCCTCCTACTCCAAAAAGTCCAAAGGGGGTGCTTCCCAGCACCATATACAGCCACTCAGATGCGTTTGTCTCTGTGGAGGACTGCACTTCGAGCCAAGCCAAAGATCCCCGCAGATCTGCTTCCCATTCATTTTAATCTTCCCACTAATAAATACTGTTAAATTTTATAAACACTTTTCAAGTCAAACATATTAATTGAGCTTCATATCTATAGGACAAACGTATATTCTTGACAGGAATGGATTCTTGTTGCTGAGGCTGAATCTGTTTTTGTCCATATTTCTGTCTTTGCATATATCACTACACCATTGTGCACTCACATCACAGTCAATGAGGTGGAGAGAGAACGTTCCAGGATAGTCTAAATAGAGGAAACGTACCTGTGCCTTTGGCTATCTACAAGGTTTTTTTTTTTTTAATTACAAAAACTGAACTAGAGATGAATTGTTTTCAAGGAATCGAGGAATCGGAATCGAGAACAGGAGTGCTTTTTGCCAGAATCACAAAATGATAATACGGATATTGTTCTTATTATAGCCAAAGAGAAATGCAAATAAATAAATAAGCAAAAGTATTTGCAGTATTGTATAATTTAAACAATATTCAGGCATTTTGACAGGTAGGATAGTCATAAATTTATACACTATGGGCTTAATTTTTGTCAGCGTCAAAAATGGAATGCAGTTGCTTGTGTCACTCTTCTGTTAGAGCAGTCAGCAACAGCAGACAGTGACAAGAATGCAGTTTACTAAGGTGTAGTTGTGAAATTCCACAGCATACTTTTGTATTGTGACCCTGACATTATAAGCATTGATGTGTGAAAGAAAACTATTAGAAAACTAAAGGTGGTCTATTCTGCAGTGCAAAGGCACATCGGTAATCCTTGAACATTTGACAGGGAGCATTTGTTAAAAAATCGAGGGGGTCTTGTTTTTTTTTTGTTTTTTTTTTCTTTTTGGAAATGCAAAATCTACATATTGCATTACTATATGCAGTCAAGATTTAATAACGCTGTATTGATCAAAATTTGCTGTTAAACGTGGTTCACACACAGTAATGATTTCAGACAGTATACACTGAACCTTGTTATATTTATAAAAACATGACACACAAGTGTTACAAAACATTTGACAAATGATGCAGTAAAAAGATTTACTACTTGGTAGCTATAGCTGCCTTCTTTTACTAGCAACTGTATGTATACTTAGAATCTTGTGTCAGGCATGCCCTCCTTTGAATAACTTCACCAATTACCTCTACGTATTTGGATTATTAATATAGACACTGTATTTGTAGGTTATTCATAACTTTTGTAAATGTTTTCTTTGCCATTTATTTCACACTTTTAGCACAAAGGTTATTTCTAAAATACAGGGCAGAGGCTTGAATCATACACCCTTTGTTAAATAAAATTATTATGATGCTCTGTCCAAATTCCCAAATATTTAGAATATCAATGCCTCTTGGCCGTGCATCAGCAGTGATTTTTCACCTGAACATCACGCTCGTGGTTAGTGTACCTCAGTAGTCTATTACTTGGTTTGAAGAATATGCTGCTGGAAGCATTGGTGGATATTACAACATACAGAAAACTCCTACAGCAATACATGTAAAGCTGAAGCATATTTTCATCTAGGTAGGCAACACTTCAGCCCTCCTATCCATTCATGATCCTTAGTTCCCCTTGTGTGAAATTATATATGTGTGAGTTTTACCTCAGAGTGTGTGTTAAGAATGGCATTAAGCACCTGTGATCTTAGTACTATGCTTAGCACTGAAACGTGTTCATAGTCGGTTAGCGGTGTATTATTTGTAGAGCTTTTCTCGCCACTTTATTAAATGCACTTTTTAAGACATTCTGGATAAGAGTGACTGCTAAATGACAGTGTAATCTGGACATAATGGTCATTAGGTCTGGCAAGAAAAAAACAAGTGCAAATGGTATCCACTTTTTATTTATTTTCTGTCCAAATAAAAGATGCAAGCCCCACATATACTTTATATTATGTACATGATTGAAACTGGTTCCAACAACATTATAGCAAATGCCCCACACTCCCTCTACAGTGCTTGTGAAGACATAGCACATTGTCCACATAAATACATCATTATGAGCATGCAAGACAACCACATTAAGTAGCTTGTTTATGTTCACATAAGACATAAAATAGTGACGTTTTGCAGCTTCTGAGTGACATTTGCTTCATTTTAAGTGTTTATAATATGTCATATAATAAGTACATCATTTTTTTACTTTGTCACATTGTCACACAATGTAGTATAACTGAAAAATGCTTTCCCTCGTGCAGTTGTTATTGTCAGACTTTAAGGGAAAACAGTTAACTAATTTGATGAGTAGAAAATTCACTATACCACATAGGCTCAGCAGATGTTCTTATCCACAGCAAATGAAATACTTACATTAATGTACATAGGTTTTTACTGTTTGCAAGTACCTTGCTCACAGGAACAGTGTCCAACCGTTATAATCAACCTGCTGCTTACCACTATGGGACAATGTGTGTCTACACACTTTTTTCACAGATCCATCTGTATGCTTCATCACATGATCCATCCATCCAGGATGTTAGCTCCTGCCAAATAGTGTCTAGATGCCCACAATCTTCACCTAGTGGGTTGGTACCTTTCCAATCATCTGGTTCATTTGCTCCGTTAGTCCTTGTATGCCAGAATCTGAGGATAAAATTCAGCACAGTTAGTGTTTATTTTTATCAGAGCATATACCTAGTATATAAAAGTGTGTGCTATAATCTGGTTGTTATTTGTATGTAGTTATTTTGTTAATTATGCATTCATTGTTAATAAAGTACTTCTAGATATAGTGGGCAGTTCATTATACATCTATACTTACAAAGAGGCCTGCATTATATAGGAAATGTATATAAATAGCAACTGTTATTGTACTGCCATGGTTAACAAAGACAAAATAGTATGCATGTGTCAGGAATAGACATAGATCATTTCTGTAGTTTCTGCAATAAAATAAATATAATGAAGTAAATATTGTAAATAATATATAATAAAGTAAAATATTATTTCTGTGTGCACTGCAGAATATTAGGCTAAAGGAATGTGAAAAGCTGCTTGGTTAAGGATCAGAATGTTATTGGATGTATCTTCTGTACGTAAAAATAGTGCCTTTGTCTATTCATATAATGAGAGACTTTGGGTGCACCTGGAAGGACCTTGAAACAACTAGGTTTCAGTTTAGCTGTAGGCTTTCCCAGGTGCATGATTCTCTTTTGCTACTGTATATAGGACAACATTGTAATCTGCCTTGTCGAAAGCCATCTGAATTGTGTGGTGTGGATTTATTACTCTTGAGAGTTCGTAAAGTAAATGTTTTATCTTGTTTAGGATTAAAGGGTCTGACTGTTTGTTCCACAGCACAGGAAATTTGAGATATTATTCAACACATGTATGCATTTCATGTAAAACATGAGTACTGATAATGCTTAAAGATAAATGTCATTGGTATCTAGCTTGCCATCCTTTAGAATAACAGATAATATATGATGGACATTATTGTCTCTTGTTTACACATTTGAATACAGTATTTCACTCTGTTAGTGTCCTTACTGTAAATCATCAGTGACCAGACTGCCATCCACCCAGTGCCACTCCCCTTCTTTCTGTTCATCTGTCAGTCCAATCCAAACCCGGGTGCCCCCTTGATTGACAGCCTGACTTGTCCTGAAGGCAAACTTCTGTAAGGAGAATAAAGCCAGACACAGTGGGTCATAAACTTTTTGTCGCAGACTCATTGACTACAAGTATTTGTTAAGCCTCTGCTCAAGAATCATCCAGGTGTTTTATGAGATGCTGTTATCTCCCTTCTCTAACATTTCGAAATTGGTTGTGATCACTGCAGTTGGTGGTACTAATTTTTTCTATTAAGCAGTACACACAAAAACTATAGACTGTGTCATCACTGAGTGGTTAATTTCACAGTATACTGTAACTTGGTATTGTAATGTCCTTCAGTTGTACTTGTGAATTACTGAAACACATAGATGCCCCTACCTGCTCCTCCACACTGTTGACAATGAGTAAATCTGCCCCTTCAGATTTACACTGGTTCCAGCTTTCATTCCAGCTCTTGGTGTCAGTAGAAAAGAAGTAACACTTGGACTGGAAAGCTATCCAGCGGCTCTCACACTTCTTACAAAGACGTTCTTAAGCAGGAGAAGAGAACGTTTCATTATAAGTGGGTCAGGTAACTATTCTTCTCATGCAGAGGATTTTAAAACCCCAGCCAAGATTACAGTTAACAGCTTCACTTTATATCATATTCCCATTATGCAACTTAGCCTCCCACATCTATTAGGTTAGATTACTGCTATGCATTATGTATTGCAGCATGTTTGCATTATAGGGGCTGTAATGTGGAGCAACTCACATAGCTTGCAAATTTGATATGTTGTCAGATTGTGCACATGAAAACTCCAGTAAAGCAGATCTTTTGCAACAGTCCATCAGATGTACCCTAGCTGTGGCCTTGCAATTAACATCTAACGTCCTTATCAGTGCACCTGACTGCCATCTTCCTCAGTTTGAGGCGATTAGTTTAAGGTGATTTTGTGAAGTGCTGATAAGCTATGTGGTCACTCACCTTGAGTCTCCTGATTCACCATGGGACAGTACTGATCCAGAGACACATACTTCTGGAGCAGCTGCTGAAGCCGATCCATCAGCTTCACCATCTCCGTCCGCAGTCTGGCATTAATGTTCGTAAGATCCTGTATCTCTGCCACCAGCATTTCCCTCTGGTGGGTCAGAATCTGGTTCTGGTTCCTCAGCAAGCTGTTTTGATCCAGCACCCCCTGGTTCTCCTTCTGAAGCTGTGTACTGTTTTCTTCTGCTCTCTTGCACCAATCCCTCAGAAGACTGTTGGCATCAGAAAGGTTCTGATTCTCTTGATGTAGCCACACATTTCTCTGGGTGAGGTTGTGGTTCTCTTCCTCAAGCCAGCTGTTCTGTTTCAGAAGTTGCTGGTTCTCCATGTGTCCTTGAGCGTTGTCCTCAGTTAATCTGTCAACCTTCCCCTTCAGAAGATTGTTTGCATTAGACAGGTTCCGGTTCTCCCTCTCCAGTCCTGCATTCAGTTCTGTTAGGTTCCTGTTCTGTCTCTCCAGCAGATCCATAGCGTGGGATGTATTCAGGTTCTCTCCCTCTACCTCTGCTTTGCACTCTGTGATGTTGGAGGTCTCGTTGCACAGTCGATGGTTGGCACAGGTCAGGTTCCAGATCTCTTGCCGTAGCTGGGCGTTTTCTAGTGTGAGGTTGCCATTTTGGTCCATGAGCTGCGTGTTGTTGTGGGTAAGACCTTCATTCTGACCCACCAGCCAGGTATTGCGTTGGGTCAGGTTAATGTTCTCTCTCTGTAGTTGGGCGTTGGCCTCAGCAGCTCTTTGGTACAGGCTGCTCACATTCTGGTAGTTGGACAGCAGACCTTCCATTTCTGAGTTGTGGCTGTTCTTTGACTCTCTGTCATCTAGAACACATCAACATATGCCTGTCGTACTTTCAGGAATGGAATTATGGAAGTATATAGTCATTGGACTGATAAAAAAGCAGCAAAGGAAAAAAAAATTCTTCAGCTCAAATCAAACATTCAGCAGTGGAACTGGAAAATAATCTTGCATTTTTAAAAGGCAAGGTTTTATGCTATCTTTTCATATTTAATTTGTGGGGTTTATGAACCTGTAGGAACCTCTATTCTACTGAACAAAAACAAATGGGACATTTAGTTAGGTGCTAAGACAAAGACTCTTATATTTTAGACAGATGAAGTATGTGGATTTTGAATGAATTCAAGATTTTACTCACACAGGACCCCTAGCACTATACAGGCGGTGAGTAACAGACAGCAAAGGATTACTGTTAAGCCCAGAAACCAGGGATAAGGTCCTTCTGACTTCTTGCTGGACATCACAGGGGCTGAAAATAAAGCAAAAATGCTGTGTAAATTAATGTGGGAATAGTCACTGCAAAGTCACAGCAACAGACAAAAGAGTTTTCATTTCGATTATGGGTTGCCAAAATCAAACCAGGAGTAATGTACTTGAATCAGATGTCTTGTTTTATCTACTTACCTGCTTGTTGTTCAGGTCTTGAAGGTCCAGTTGATCCACTTGATGAGGTGTTTGGTGAGTGTGGGTTCTGAATCCACGGGACAAGGTGCCGCTGAACCATAGCTATTGCGATGTGTGCTTGACACCACTGTGTTTGAGTTCAGAGCAGCGATTATGACTCCTCTGATATTCTAAAAGATGGAGAATATATAATGATGTTGTCACTTGGTTGGACCAGCCCATGGGGCTTTCCTGCAGTGCGCTCATAATGTGTGTTTGAAATATACAAAGTATATAAAGGATGCTTTGTTCATGTTGTTGCACTGATTATACGTGTTCCTAGTTAAGCTGTCACATGCACCTGAAACCACAGATACCTTTTTATCACCAACATGTATGCAAGTATTCATTTCCCAAAACAGGTGTAACTATAAGCCTTTTGTGTTCTGGAATCAGGTGTGAAAAGCACAGCAACAACAGTAAGCGCTCTGAGTGTTTTAGTTCGTTTGAAGGAGGGTTGTCATCTCATGTGGTAAAAACGTCTGGTATCTGGCACTGTCTGGAACATCCATCTTGTAAAACATTTTAAAATATCTTTAGAGCATTTGTGAGTTGTGGCAAGTGTTATATTATGTGCACATTATTGTTATCCTGAACATGTTAATCATCAACTTGAATTCATCTACTGAATCATCTTCTTAATCTAAAAGTGAACAGGATATATATATATATATATATATATATATATATATATATATATATATATTTAACCAAGGATGTCTCCAAAAAATTTAACAAGAATATCTGTTACCTAATCTTTCTAATTTGCATGTGTCAATAATGTGACAATGTACCCAGTCGATCCATAATTCATTCTCTATACCATCACTAACCAGTATTTTCATTATTTTCTGATAAGATATGAAACATGAATGCAGCTGCAAGATATCAAGACATACAATTCCAACAGCCATGCAGGTCATACAAATAAAGGAAGCTCAAGGATGCATGTAAAATATCAAAGCAAAGAAATGTATGCTCACCAATCAGTCAGCACGATGGCCAGAGGGGGTACTCACTCAGCTTTTGTGCTGTTGATTCGACCATGTGGGCACGTGAGCCAAGAAAACAAAAATGACTAAGCGTGGAGGTCTGAGCATACGAGAGGAAGATGCAGATGACCCGTAAGGATGAGAGATCACTGGTTTGTGAAGCAGTGGGCAGGTCAGTCGCAAGGGGTATTTATCACCCTGTTATCCCAACTGCAATCCTTTGTTAAGGTGGGTGGGGTCAGTTTTATGACCCTCCAAATCCTCACTCTATTTTCTATTTCTATAAATGCACTGAAGTTTTACTTCATTAAGGTCCATGGTGGCTTCGTGCCAGCATCGCAGGAATGCTTGTGGAGTGACGGGCATTCAGTCCATATCAAACGTGCCTCCATTTTCATGATTTTCAAAAGAATAAATTGGTTAATTAATCCAAGGTATAACGAGAATATTATCAATTATATAATATATAAATAATAGTCAATTTCTTTCCAAATGTATTTCATACACTGTGTGTAGTTAGATGCCTGCATTTCTTGCATCATAGTGTGTATGCATTTTCTTATTCATATGACCTGTGGTTTTATTTTATCAAATAATCCAAATTACTGCATACAGTTGATAATTGAACCCTCCATTCCTGCAGAAATAGTAATCAGTTACTATCAGATTTTTTGTGCAGATTTCTAAGCTTTTACAACTGGTCTGTCACTGGTCTGGTTAAGCCAACAGCTCATTAAATCAGCACACTGTGGCTCTAAATAAGTTGGCTGAGACGACTTTGTGCAGTTCCCCCGCTTGTTAGCAAGACGACAGGCTGCTCCACGGGCTGTGGTTTTACTGTCCTACTAGCCTCACACCTCTAGATGGAGACACGGGCATTGGTTTCATGTGAAACCACACAGGGCAGTGAATTCCAATGTTATCTGTTGAATTCCAGTGGTGTTACTGTCAGCTTGGAGGTGGCTAAATGAATCACCAGTTGAAACAGTAAAATCAGATAGGTAACACCAATTTTCTTTATTGCCTTTGCTAATGCATCCAAGGAATTTCTTTGTTTTTCAAAGGGTGTTACTTTTATCTTTACATTTAAAGCATTGCACAAGGAAATTAATTATTTAGAGGAGCTCACATGTGTTACAGATACAGTTTATTATGATGGCAAATAACAGTTAAATGGATTACATATTTACAAATAGCAATACAGTTTCCAAGTCACATATAAACATTAGAATTCTTACCTTACATGGTTCTGACATTTTCATAGAGCAGGGTTCAATATTGATTTTATACAATTAAAGTGAAACACTATAACTAGAAAAACAAACTAGAAACTAGAAAAACAAATTCTTAAGAATAGCTTAAATATCATCTCATAAAAGTATTCTTGCACAACAAAACTAAATCTTGATAAAAAAAAAAAAAAAACATATGCTCTGAAACTGTGACATAGGAATCATCCATTCATAGTAAATTGCAGATCATATAACTAGGCGTGATATCAGATTGTGGTTGACATCAAGCTTGAGAGCTCACTTTCTTCTCACATATGTAGCGCTTTTTCTCATGGCACACCTCAGCATAAATCTTGACCTTTGAAACAGTGGCACAGTCTCTGGCAGAGTGATTGGTATTGCTGAAGTAATCCCTTCAGAAAAAAAGAACAGAGAGTATTTAGTTATATTCTCTAAATTTGGCCAGGTCTGGGATTTGAAGACCAGCAGAGGATCCTCACATATCAGGGTTGCACTCGATTAGCAACAGTTTCACATTCGAAACAGTGGGATAGCTGAGCTGAGATGTTCAGTTAATGTCTCCAATTTAAAAACAGACACCTGAAATACCACAGAAACCAGCAGGCCCTTGTGGACTGGTGTTCCTCATCCCCGCTCTTTACAGGAGAGATCTGGGCAATGTGGGCAGTACTTACGTCATGTTTAGTGGTCTGCCATTCATCCAGAACCAGTCTGAGCCATTTGACTTCCTTTTCAGTCCAATCCAGTAGAACATGTTTTTTAGGTGTTGCCGTAAAAAGCTCTGTTGGAGGAGATAGAAATACCAGTGACACAAGAAAGTGGTGAAACGCTGTCCAGAGTTCAACAATTCTACTAAGCTGAACACATTAAATGGTTTGCTGGTGATGGGCAAAAAAAAAAATCTAGTTTACAGAACTGTTATAAACTTCCATATGTGTACCATATAAAATGGCACTCTCATAATAATGAAAGTTAAGTGTGAAACAATAGCATGTCTTTCAGAATTTTTGTCAGCATTGATTGTATGAATTAAGTTGAAGAATGAAATGTCATACAGTATTTCTGTCATAAATAAATTACCCTCAATTTGATAATAAATAATAAATAAAGTACACCCCACACCCTTAGGACCAAAGTTATTTTCCCAAAAGTAAATATACTTTTATATTCTCTAACTCTGACCTGCATTTTATTTACAAAAAAACTGCATCGATAAATGTTTCATTTTTGATGTGACCAAAAACTGAGCAAAAAGCACATCAATGCTGTAAAACAGATAGATTGTTTACAAAGGCAAATATATTTAGAGGCATCAGCTCACAAAATGTCTGTTCTTTTTTCAGAATGGAAGAAAACCATGTTTAATGATTTAAATTGAGAAGAGTGCTGGATTTTGTTCTGTCCTACACCCCTGGGTAGAAAAGCCAATGCTACAGGTGATCCAGGGATGCACATTTTTTGCTTGGTGTTCGCACCAGAGTTCCTGGGTCCTCAGTGTCGGCCAGCTGAGAGGAGATGTTGAGGCAGGAGCTGTGAGCTGAATCCCTGGTAAGCTTTATGCTGGAGATGTGGTAACACAGGTCCTTGTGCTGTACCCAGTCTGACGGACACCCAGACACTGGATAAGAAAAGGAAAAAATAGGCAAACTGTTGAGTTCAACTAGGGGGGGAGGGTATGATCTGGACAGAAGTCAAACATAGCTCAGGCATAGGTCATGCATTTAGGGTATTCTTCTATGTTGCCTAACTCATTTGGGTATAAAGTTTTGTTAGTCTTCTTAGACTAACATGTACACCGTTTGTTGAAGCGACCCTGTACTGTGTCAAATCATTACAAAGAGAAGCTCCATGAATGCAGAGGGAGGAAGTGTGGATGTGTTCACAGTCTCACTCACAGGCCTGCTGGACCTCTGTTGATGGGGTCTCAGTCAGGGGTCTGTCTGCCTGGGATTGGACGCTGGCTCTGGTCCGTTCTCCATGGAGCCGGATGACTGAAGAAGAGACCAGTTAGAGCTCTGTTCCATGCCTTCCTTCATGACATTGCAGC